>NC_057804.1:408452546-408807072 GCF_018294505.1 Triticum aestivum | reverse complement strand
GAGTAGAGTTTGTGCTTGGAGCTTGAGGCAATCCTTTGTCCTTAGCATCTTGAAGGGGTTCCACATCCTCTAGTCCATGCCACTCCATTGTTGAACTTATCTGAAACATACTAGGTAAAAGTATTAGTCCAACGAGAGATATGTTGACATTAATTACCAAAATCACCCAGGGAGCACTTGTGCTTTCACAAGTGCGGAGCACCGCGGGCCCCAACAGCCTGCAGCCTTGGTCGCCGCATGGCGGTTGATTGGACGTGGGCGTCTCCGCTTCCCCATGCTGCCTCGGCAACTGCCCGACTGACAAAAGGTTGGCCCGGGTTAGGCTTACCTTCAATTCTCTCATTTGCCTTGCTTAAGATCCCCTTTCTTGCTCTTGCTCTCTTGCTTCTGAAATCTCTAGATATTCCTCATTCTTCATCCTCCAGCGAGCGATGGAGCCCCGCGAGGCCGCGGCCGAGGCTCCATCGGCTTGGTACTCGCCGGCCTTGGATCCCCCAAACATGACGGAGAAGAATCTCGTGCTCTACGCGCGTGATGACGGCGGTGCAAGGCAACGAGATGGGGGAGACTGTGCTCCGAGCCGTCTCCGCCACGCCGGAGGCTAAGGGGAGCACCTTTTACCCCTTCTTCATGAGCACCGTGATCGCCGTCCTGGTGCCTCCCTTCTCCGAGTTCTTCTACGCTGTCCTCCGCCATTACAGGTTACATGCCCTTCATCTCCATCCCAACTCCGTTCTCCTTCTGTCGGTTTTTGCCTACTACTGCGAGGCGCACGTCGGGGTGATGCCTTCCGTGGCCTTGCTGCGCCACTTCTTCTCCTTTCGGGTCACCGGCAGCCATACCTCGGCATGCGCTGGCTTTGTCGCGTACTCCAAAGCCAACGTGATCTCGAAGGCTGGGAAGAGGGTTGATGGCTTCCGGAGTAAGTGGGTCATGATGGATGCCAGAAGCACCCACTCTCGGTTGGTGCTACCCACGGAGCAGCCCCAGGCTGATGAGGCGTGGTCTCGCATGAAGCTTGACGACCGACGGGCGAAGCTGGTGCTAGAGAAGATGAACACCGACCTGAGGCCGGGCAACATGAAGGCGGCGAAGCTAACTAGGGCCACGCTCCTTAGGGAGTTCCTGGCGTAGCGGGTGGCTCCACTTCAGGCGCACTCGCGCCTGTTGTGGAGGCTTGGAGATGCGGATGACGATCTCTGTCTAAACTCGGAGGCCCTGGCTGATGAGGATCTGACTGCCACTCTCTGCTTCCTGGTTGGAGAGGACGTGGAAGGCCCGGAGGGCGCGCCTATCCCCTTGTTCCTTCGTGAAGACTGGCAGCAAGTGGTGGAGGACATGCCCACCTTCAATGGGAGCGGCTTGGTGCCGAAGGTGCCTCCTGAGGGCCAGGAGGCGGCGGCGCCGGTGGAATTGTCTTCCGATGATTCCCCCAGAGGAGAGGAGGAAGACGAGGAACAAGAGGAGCGCGACTTGGAGGCGACCACTGAGGGGACGGGGGAGACTTCCCCCCGGCGCAGGGCCAACATCCTCTGCACCCTGCCGGACGACGACGAGGCCGACACCAGGCGAGGGGGAGAGGACCCGCCCGTGATCCTGAGGAAGGACAGGTCGGGGCTGATCTCCCGAGGGGCTACTCCGGCCCCGGAACTGCTCGAAGCTAGCTCCAGCCCCTCTGGTGCGCCCTCCTCTGCCTCTGGACCTCCCGAGGCTGTGCCCCGCAAGAGGCTCACGGGCTTTAAGCTCGGCAGGAGACCGCCGAAACACGCCGTGATTAACCAGTAAGTACTCGAACTCTGCTTTGCTCTTGTTTTCGCTGTTAGGGCTTGACGTCCTCCATCACTTGGGCAGGCTGCCGCCTGCAGCGAAGAGGCTGAAGGGGGACATGGTGGCTCCGCTTGGGGCAAGCTCACCTGTTGTGGCCGCGCCTTCATCTATGGGAAGGGTAGGCAGTGGAGCTCGCACCTCCCCTGCTCGGGCGTCCTCGCGAGGCCAGGAGGACCACCCTGGCGGGGTGCCAGCCCCCATGGCCCCGCGGCACTTGATGTTGTCGTTGAGGTTGCCAAGACTCAGGAGCTTCCAGTCCCCCAAGCCATGATCACGCTGTCTTCTCCTACTCCACCGGTTCCTGACTCCTCTACCTCCTCCGCCGTCTTGGACCGTGCCGCCGCTGAGCTAGGCCGGCTGCGAGAAGATCTCCAGGGCGCCAACCCCCGCCTGGTGGATGGGCGCCTGGGGCTGATCTCTGGCTGGGTTCATTCCGAGACCTCCGTCCGAGCGAAGCTGAGCCAGGCTGCAACAGCTTCCGAGGAGGAATGCAAGCCGCCACCTAGGATGCGACCGCTCATGACGCACCGCTAAAGGACACCTCGATCGCCTAGGGCCACTCCAAGGCACTGGAGGATGAGCTGCGGGGCCTGCACGATGAGCTTGCCAAGGAGGCTCGCGACCGTCAGGCAAGGGAGGAAGATATTAAGGCTCGGGAGGCCACCATCGGGGACCGCAACGCCGAGCTGACCGCTGATCACAGCCGACTGAAGAATCTGGAGCAGAAGCTGAAGGCGGAGAGGGCCGAGCTGGACGCCAAGGCAAAGGTCTCGGCCGAGGATCGCGTGGCCTTCGTGGATCTTGAGAAGAGATCTCACAAGGTGCTGAAGTCGCTTTAGGATGATGGTCTAGAGAAGCCGCTGGCCGGAGCCAAGGATGGCCCCGCCAAGCTGCTTCCCTTCTTGGTCGAAGCGCTTGAGGAGGTCATGACCGGCATCGGCCCCATGGCCGATGTTGAAGCTCGCGTCCTGTCTTCTGCGGCGCTGACTCAGGTCCTCAGCCACGTCTACCTTTGTGACCCAGGCGCTAACCTTGACGATCTGCTGGAGCCTGTGGATGTCGAGCGCTCCACCGCCGCTGCTGAAGCCGTGAAGGGTCGAGTGGAAGCCCTGCTGTCAAAGTTCCATGCCTTCGCCACTACACCCAAGGCAGGTACTGCTGGTTCCGTGGCCTCGGGAGGTGGAGCTGACAAGCGCAACTCCACCACGGAGGCGGGGCTCCTGGCGAATGTAGGCGCTGCTCAAGGGTGATCTCCTCGCGGCTTCTTTCCTGTTTCAACTCCTACAACATGCACCATGCCTCGTGGAGGCGTTTAAACTTGTGTTGGGTATCGTGAGGACAATTTATGGTCTATAATACTTGCTTCCGAATTTGTGAGATTTTGCGGTTTCCTTCCTATTTCCTTTGTGTTCTACGTCGGAAGGGCCCGGCCCCGCGCATACCCCAGCCGCCGTTAGCCCCGACCGGATCACCAGGAAAGGACCAAGGAGTGAGGGGCTACATGACAAGTTAGGCTCCTGAGTCGCGATGCTCAGGAGTCCCCCTTGATGTGCAAACAATAAATAGGGAGGGGTGTAGGATTAGATCTATCGTTCTACGTCGGCATGGCCCGACCCCCCGCATACCTCAACCGCCGTTAGCCTTGCGGAACTAAGGAATGAGGGGCTACGTGACCAGTTAGGCTCCTGAGTCGTGATGCTCAGGAGTCCCCCTTGACGCTCAAACGGTCTTCATACCTTGGCTCCTCTCGGGGAGGGGCGCGCGACGACCAGGTCCGAGGGACCTGGCTAGGTGGCGTGCGCTCGGGCGAGACCCAGGCACAGCCCCCGTGTCCAATCCCCTCGAGTGGCGCTCCCGAGGGGAGGCGTTGCGATGAGGCCAGACACTGAGCTCTGGGCTCCCTGAGGTTGATACAACCGTGGGCTGCCCTTAGTTGTTTATCACTAGCGCGGAGCCTAGCGCTTCCGTATGTGTACGGGCATAGCCGCTCCTCGGCAGTGTCGTCAGCCAGCGCAAAACATGGTGCTTCCACTGGTACGTGGGAGGGGGGGCCTCCAGGAGGAGCCCCCGGGGCGTGTACAACCCCGCCCTGACACGTGGTCGGTACGGTAGGGCTAGACGAGGTGTATCTGGGCACTCATGAGCCTGCGCAGGACTCACGAGGCCCTACCTCAAGGTAGGTTGCGCCTGATCTTGAGCCTTGGACGGCTGAGTGTTCCTGCAGGGTGGTTAGATACAAATTCTCTACGTCCTCAGGTCCCAGCCCTCGAGCAAGCTCAGCCGCCGCTGGTATGCCAGGTCGTGATGCCGTGGACAAGGCCAGGGGGTGAGGGCTGGAGAGCCAGTAAGAGCCCCTGAGTCCCGATGCTCAGGTGCCCCCCTTTTAACGTGCAAGTGATTTGCATGAGGGAGAAAAAGGGGCCGCGGTAGGCGGGAGATGAGAATCATAGGCAGGTTAAGCATGAAAGGCAAATTGGCTTAGATAAGTGCAGGAAGGATACATGCCACTGGGTCAGGCCCGAGCGGCTTGGGGATGATGCAGCCCGAGGGGCGCCCCCAGCAAGGTAAACCAAAGACATAAGCAAAAGGGGTACATGCCGCAGGGACAGACCCACGCGACCTGGGAATAATGCAGCCCTGAGGGCGCTCCCAGCTGAAATAAACTCAAAAGATGTCACCTGATACCATTGCAGAGCGAGTGTTGGAGTAGCTGACGATGCGCGGTGAAGAGGCCGATCCTCACGAGCCACCGGAGCCCTGAGCCTCGGGAGGCTCTGGGGGTCCGGGCGGTTCCTCGAGGATCATCTCCATCTCTGGCAGGACCACGTGGTGCATGGCCTCCTGAGCTACCAGAATGCTCCGGAGAAAACGCTGGTGAGCGGCAGCCGCGTTCGGCAGGCCGAAAGGCATGCGAACGTAGCTATGCGGCGGACCCTCACAGTGTCCCACGCACGAAGGCCAGAAGCATTCCTGAGACGCGACTTGGCTAAGCCCTGGGTAGTCGATGCAGACGCGCAACCCTCCATCCTCGCCGGGATGGGGAGCCACGCCAGGTAGGAAGCGATCGTCGCATATGACTCTTGATTCTTGAAGCTCCTGACTGGCCTTGGTGATGAACTCCTGAGGGTTGGGCCCTCCTTGCCCCATGCCTTCCTAAGGGAAACATGCCGCAAAGCATGCCTCCAAGTGGTTCCTGAGCGCCTCCCTCGTGATCTTGGCAAAGTCTGAGGCCCTCCAGGAGAGAGCCCCCGAGCCTTGCCTGAGGAGGGCGCCGGGTGCGCCTTCCTATGCTACGGAGGGAGGTGCCCCTTGAACACGCGCAGATCCTGACGCGGCGCCTTCGGGGATGCCAACCTCCTGAGGCCTTGAACTGGGTGATGTCTTCTTCTTCTTGGGAACTGCCTCAGGAGGGTTCTCACTCTTGATGTCTCGGTCCTCGACTGATGCAGCTTGGAAGGCACGCTCGAGAGAGCACACCGCATCCTTATCTTCGCAGGGGACTGTGATGACTCCGCCGCTTCCCGACATCTTGAGGACATTGTAACCATGGTGAGTTACCGCCATGAACTTGGCCAGGGCTGGATACCCGAGGATGGCATTGTATGGCAGGCGAATGTGGGCAACGTCGAAATCGATGAGCTCGGTATGGTAGTTCTTGCGCTGTCCAAAAGTAACAGGGAGGCGAACCTGCCCTATCAGAGTGGTGGAGCCGTCAGTGACTCCTGAGAAAGGCTTGGTTGGATGTAGTTGATCATAAGGAACTTGGAGGTTGTTGAACGTCTCGACGGACAGAATGTTGACCCCTGCGCCGCCATCGATGAGGGTCCTGGTAACTTGCACATTACTGATGACTGGGGAACAAAGCATTGGGAGGACGCCAGCTGTAGCCGCACACTTGAGCTAGTCCGCTGAGCTGAACGTGATGGCGCACGTGGACCACCTGAGAGGGCATGTGGCCTCGAGCTTGGGGAGGACTGCGTTCACCTTACAAGCAAACTTCTTGAAGATGCACTGAGAGGCTGGGGCCTGGGCACCGCCCAAGATGCAAGCGATAGCGCGTGGCTCTGGAAGCCCCCAACCCCCTCGTCCTAGTGGTGGTCATCATTCCTTCTTAGCGGTGGTGGCAGAGGAGGAAGGACTGCGTTGCCCTGCGGGCGATCCTCACGAGGCTGATCCCTCCAAGCACCCTCGCGAGGCTGGTCCTACCAGCGATCCTCGCAAGGGCGGTCGCGCCACTCCTGGCAACGGCCTCGGTCGTCCCATTGTCCTCCACCTCTTCCTCCTCCTCGGTCATAGTCCCGGTCGTTGTGCTTAGAGCGTCGACCGATGCATTCTTCTCGAACGGCTCAGAGCTCCTGGCATTCGTTGGTGTTGTGGGTGTAGAGGTTGTGGTAGGCGCAGAACTGGTTGCCCTTAGACGACTCCGGCTGGTCCCTGCCGCGCTTCGTGTCTGGTTCTGCTGCAAGTACGGCTGCTCCTTTGCGCTTCACGTCCTTGGCCTTGGCTTTGTTCTCTTCTGGGTCAGTAGCTGGAAGCTCGAGGAGGGAGAGGCGTCCCTCCTCAGCTCTTGCGCACTTGGTCGCCAGGTTGAACAGCTCCAGGGATGTGCACAGATCCTCGTGGATTGTGAGCTCCTCCTTCATCTTGACGTCATGGACACCGTCGGAGAACGCTGAGATGATGGCCTCCTCGGTCACCTTGGGAATCTTGAGGCGAGCGTTGTTGAAGCGCTGGATGTACTTATACAAGGTCTCTCCCTGCTGCTGCTTGATGCGGCGCAGGTCACCCACGACTGGAGTGCCCTGGAAGTTGGTGATGAAGCGGCTTCGCATCTCGTACTAAGAGGAGCTCGAGCTGGGAGGCAGGTTCAGGAGCCATGTGCGGGCACTATCCTTGAGCGCCATGGGAAACCAATTCGCCATGACCTTGTCGTCTCCGTTGGCCGCCTCGATGCCCAGCTCATAGAGCTGCAGGAACTCCTCGGGGTCGGCAGTGCCATTGTAGTGAGGAGGCAGATCTGGCTTGAACTTGCCCGGCCAGGCGACACTGCGTAGCTCGGTGGTGAAGGTGCGACAACCTGTAGTGGCCACTGGAGCCCTTTGCAGACGTGGGGCTTGCTCTTGGCGATTCCCACGCATCGCCGCCGGGGGCAATGCGGGGTCTTGACGTGCTGGCCCAGGGATGCGGTCTTGATGTGCTGGAGCAGGGAGCACGCGAGCGCATTCTTGGGGCCGAGGGATTTCTTGGCAGCTCCTTTCTTGTCGCGCGGGCGCTGGGTGCCGTGGGTCACGTCCAGGGGCCGCGCGCCTTGGAGCCAAGGCACCTTCTTGGGGAGGAAGTGGCAGAGGCGCCTCCTGAGCTACATCACCCATGCAGGATGGAGGGCGAGTCAGTGAGAGGGAAGACGCAGGAGAGCCCCTTGCGGCACTGACGAGCTCGGTGATGCGAGCGAGCAACTCCTCGTAGAGGTCGTCGACGGGGCGGTAGTGTAGGAGCTCACGTGTCAGGAGCAACGCGGCCTGCACGTCTGTGGGAGCGCGACGAGCGTGAGACGACGAGCCAGCTGGAGTTAGCGACGGAGTGGCGGTGCGGCCTTCCCGCCGCACCGAGGGATGCAACGATGATGCTTGCTGCTCGTTCCCCGCTGGGCCGGTGCCGGCGTTGGCGGCAGGCGACGGATAACGACGAGGGGGCCCACCGATGGGGACCGTCTGGGCGACGCGGGCGGCGAGAGCAGCCCGACGCTCGGCGCGAGCTCGGCGAGCATCCGCCATGGATGCGACGAAATGATGGAACGCGGAACTGCGGAAAGAGGATTTCGGCGCATCCCTACCTAGCGCGCCAAATTTCAGATGTTGGGTTCCGGCAAAACCCTCAAGGTTTGAAATCTGGGATTTGCACGAAGATCTTCTCCCTACGTATCCACGCCCCAAAGCCTCGTCGCGAATCTAAGCTACACGATGAACAACACAAGGGACACAAGGTTTATACTGGTTCGGGCCACCGTTGTGGTGTAATACCTTAATCCAGTATGTCATGTGGTGGATTGCCTCTGGGGCTGATGATGAACAGTACATAGGAAGAACAACCTCGCGAGGGGTGTTCTTGTGGTGGTGTGCTTGGAGAGGAATGGCTCCGTCTCTGTTAGCTCTAGGTGAGATCCAGATGCCTTCTACTGTGGTGGCTATCTCTATTTATAGGGGCCCTGGTCCTCTTCCCAAATATTGGGTGGGAAGGGAGCCAACAACGGCCATTTTTAAGGAGACAGCTAGTACAAGCTATCCTGACTAAAGTTGGTCTTCAACTACGAAAGGCACTGGCGATGACGCCGTCTTGGGCTCCATGGTGACCTCCGTCCTGCCGCTTTGCTGGTCTTGGTCTCGTTGCACCGATATGGTAACCTTTGCCTGATGCCTCGGTACTCCGCGCCTGTGCTTGCCCCCTTTGCACCAAAGAGGAAACGAGGACACTGCGCGGGCTGGCGCCCACCTAGCGCCCGCCTGGTCTCCATCGTCATGGCTTGCGTCACGAGCACCTCGTGAGGTACTCCTTGCCTTGATCTCTCCGCCTCCTAGCGAGCCTGCCTGGTGAGGCCGCCCCTAAGGAAGCCTTGCGTCGTCCACCCTGCGAGGCTTGGCCCCTCGTGAGGGTCTTGAACTTGGGTTGATGTAGACAGGCCGTACTGGGCCACTGCTTGAGCCACATCGCAGGCCGCAGGCAGGAAAGTCTGGGGACCCCCGTTCCCAGAACATCGACACCTCCTTTTCCTCATATCGAGACCTTCTCGATCAAACACTTCATCCACACAAAACTTCAACAGAAAACTCGGTAAGATCCGTTAGTATAATAAAGCAAATCACTACTCTAAGTACTGTTGCAAACCAATTCATATTTTGTTTTTGCATTGTGTCTACTGTAATATAACTTTTTCATGGCTTAATCCACTAATATAAATTGATAGTTTCATCAAAACATGTAAACTAAGCATCAAAAACAGAATCTGTCAAAACTAGAACAGTCTGTAGCAATCTGAACATTCACCATACTTCTGGTACCCCAAAAATTCTACCAAAATTAGGAAAAATAAACAATTTGTACATCAAGACAGTGCAAAAATAATCAGAATCGTTTGGCGTTCGAGTAAAAAATGTAAAATCGTGCACTACAGCCAAAGTTTCTGTCCTGCACCGTACAAACCAACAAGCATTGTAAACATCCTAAAGGCAAACCTTGGCACATTATTTTTATAATACAATGGAATTGTACAAGGGGATAATTATTTTTGATGAAAAGTTTCTGTAATTAAGATTCACAAAGTTTCCGTGAGCATGAACAAAGTTCAAGGAGCTCTCCCACTTCAACAATGCTTATCATTCTCACTTTCACTTTCCTTTTTGAAAAGTTTTGGGTTCCCCTCTTTATTTTCTTTGTTTTTAGAATATATAAAAGCACTCGACAGAAATAAATGACTCACTAAAACTTCCGGGTTGTCTCTGTCGGATATCGGGTTCCGTCAAAACCCTTAAGGTTCGAACTCTGGGGTGTGCACGAAGATCTTCTCCCTACCGATCCACGCCCCAAAGCCTCGTCGCAAATCTAAGCTACGCGATGAACACCACGAGAGACACAAGGTTTATACTAGTTCAGGCCACTGTTGTGGTGTAATACCCTACTCTAGTGTGTGTGGTGGTGGATTGCCTCTGGTGCTGATGATGAACAATACAGAGGAAGAACAGCCTCGCGAGGGGTGTTCTTGAGCTGGTGCGGTGTTCCATTTGGTATGGATTCGATCCCCTCCTACTGTGGTGGCTAGCTCTATATATAGAGGCCCTGGTCCTCTTCCCAAATATTGAGCGGGAAGGGAGCCAACAACGGCCATTTTGAAGGGGGACAACTAGTACGAGTTATCCTGACTAAAGTTGGTCTTCGACTGCCAAAGGCACTGACGATGACGCTATCTTGGGCTCCACCCTGACCTCCGTCCTGCCGCTCTGCTGATCTTGGTCTCGTTGCACCGAAATGGTAACCTTTGCTTGGTGCCTCGGTACTCCGCGCCTGCGCTTGCCCCCTTTGCACCAAAGAGGAAACGAGGAAACTGCACATGCTGGCGCCCTCCTAGCGCCCGCCTGGTCTCGATGGTCATGGCTTACGTCACGAGCAACTCGCGAGGTACTCCTTGCCTTGATCTGTCTGCCTCCTCGCAAGCCTGCATGGTGAGGCCGCCCTGTGGAAGCCTTGCGTCGTACGCCCCACGAGGCTTGGCCCCTCGTGAGGGTCTTGAGCTTGGGTTGATGAAGACGGGTCGTACGGAGCCACTGCTTGAGCCACACCGCAGGCCATAGGCAGGCAAGTCTGGGGACCCCCGTTCCCAGAACACCGACAGTAGCCCCCGGGCCCAAGGCACGCTCGGACTTGGCTTAGCAGCGAAGCCAAAGGGCAAGTGCGGAGCGCCGCGGGCTCCAACAGCCTACGGCCTTGGTCGCTGCGTGGCGGTTGATTGGACGTGGGTGTCTCTGCTTCCCCATGCTGCCTCGACAACTGCCCAATTTGACGAGTCCCTGCTGCATGCAAAAAGAGTCATGATTACCTGCGATCGTGGAGGCCGACGGTTGGCCTCCTCTGGACTATAAGTACGAAGAGGCGTGAGCCCCCGTTGTCCATCTCTTCTTGCTCTGCTTGCTTCTTCTTCCTCGCTCTTCCTCCGTCTTGCCGCCAATGGCGCCAATCCGCCGTTTCTCAGCTAAAGAGAAAGTAAAGCCCCCCCCGAGAGGGGCCCGACCCGCTCCCGCCGAAGAAGTGGCCGGTCCTCGGCCGCCGTGACGAGGTCACGAGGCCAGAGATGTCGAGGCCTTGGTACAAGCGGCCACCTCCTAGGTTTCCGCTACCCCTGTATGCCCGGGCTGAGGGTCCTGGAGAAGGAGACGCTGAGCGACGCCGTTCACGCTGTCAGCAACAGCAACGAGCCACAGCGGTGCATGCCGTTGCTCCTAGGGTCCATGCCGCGGACTCCTCTCGTGAGCTCGTGCTTCACACCGTGATGCCTCCGGGCTCCTGGATCCGCCTTTCTCCCTTCTTCGCCTTCGAGATGCCGCCGAGGGGGCCTCTCGAGCTTTGGCTGCAGCAGGCCAACTGCGGTACCCTGACGACCAGAGCGGAGGTTGAAGTCGTCGCTCCGGGCAAGGTCTACATAACTCGGGGCTGGGGCGGGATCGCCCGGGTCTGCCGAACAGGGGGTGCCCTCATGATTCATTTCGAATACGATGGCGCCTCCTTGATTCTCTTCAAGGTCTTCGATGCAGAAGGCCGCCGGCTGGAGTGCTGCCCCAGAGGAGGCAGCTAGGACGTTGATGTGGCAAGGGCTTGGCCTGCCACCCGCTTCCCCCACGGCTCCTCTGGCAGCAGTGGAGATGCTTGGGAGTCTAGCGACTCTCCCGAGCTCTTCGCGACTCCAGAGACGAGCGACGATAGCTACGTGCCCCCGAGCTCGCGTCGTGCTCAGAGCAAGGCAGCTGCATCAGGCCGCCGGCGTGGCTGATCTGGATGGGGTTGGCACCAGCCCCTTGTGGCCCACTGTTGATGATGGCATCGGCCATGGGGGCGCATGTAGTTAGGGCTCCTTAGGATTCGTGTCTTTTGTTCCTTGCGAGGAATGAAGGAAATACTCTGTGGGGGCATGTAAAGTGTCCGCAATGTCTTTTGTTGATATTATCCTGATTATGAAGTGGTGCAAAATGCATGTCCTGTTCCGGCTTGGTTCCCCCTTTCTAACCCCGCGACGACTTGGTGCTCTACGCCGACAGGTCCCGGTCCCCAGGCAGGCTTCACCCGTCGGTGGTATGCCAGGTCGTGATGCCGTGGTCAAGGCCAGGAGGTGAGCGACCCGAGGTCTAGTAAGAGCCCCTCAGGCGCGATGCTCAGGAGGTCCCCTTTAGCGCGCAAGCAACCGCCGAAGGGTGAGAAAGGAAGGAAACATCACCGTCACAGAGCCCAATTGGGTGGAGGTTTTGTGTCGCATCGATTAGCTATTCCAGGAGCGAGACTTATCTCGAAAGTAGGGGTAGATCCTTTGCGAGGCACTGGACTTAAATGGCGGCAGCTGGGATGTAGCTGGGTTAGGACCTCGCGAGCTTCCCCTCTCTTCCCCACACTTTCCTTCGTGCTCTACGTCCTCAGGTCCCGGCCCTCGAGCGAGCTCAGCTGCCGCTGGTATGCTAGGTCGCGATGCGGTGAACAAGGCCAGGGGGTGAGGGCTGGAGAGCCAGTAAGAGCTCCTGAGTTGTGATGCTCAGGCGCCCCCCTTAACACACAAGCGGATTGCACGGGCAAGAGAGAGAGAGAGAGCTCATGATGCCTCCCGTTTTAGTCCTCGAGAAGTCCCTGTAAACCCACACAAGAAAAGCACGGGTTGCCATTACGATCACCGGCCAGCCATTGGTTGCTTCGAGAGAGCGGTGAGGGAACTGAGGGCCTGGTGAGGTGACGCTTGCGGGGCTGTCGCGAGCCAGAGCTCGACCACTCAGGTTTTTTGATGTTGCAGGGATGGACCCATGCACAAGAGCCGTGCCGGCGCGAGCGGCTCCAAAGGTAGGTGTCAATCGAGTAGGTGATTATCACAGGCAGGTTAAGCATGAAAGGCAAACTAGCTTGGATAACTGCAGGAAGGATACATGCCACTGGGTCAGGCCCGAGCGGCTTGGGGATGATGTAGCCCGAGGGGCGCCCCCAGCAAGGTAAATTGAAGACGTAAGCGAAAGGGATACATGCTGCAGGGACAGACCCACGCGACCTGGGAATAATGTAGCCCCGAGGGCGCTTCCAGCTGAAATGAACTTGAAGGATGTCACCTGATGCCATTGTAGAGCGGGTGTTGAAGTAGCTGACGATGCGAGGTGAAGAGGCCGATCCTCACGAGCCACCAGAGCCCTGAGCCTCGGGAGGCTCTGGGGGTCCGGGCGGTTCCTCGAGCACCATCTCCATCTCCGCCAGGACCACGTGGTGCCTGGCCTCCTGAGCTGCCAGAATGCTCCACAGAAGACGCTGGTGAGTAGCGGCCGCGTTCGGCAGGCCGAAAGGCATGCGAACATAGCTGTGCGAGGGACCCTCGCAGCGTCCCATGCGCGAAGTCCAGAAGCGCTCCTGTGACGCGACTCGGCTGAACCCTGGGTAGTCGATGCAGATGCGTAGCCCGCCATCCTCGCCTGGATGGGGAGCTACGCCGGGTAGGCGGCAATCGCCGTGTATGACTCTTGAATCTTGAAGCTCCTGAGTGGCCTTGGCGATGAACTCCCGAGGGTTGGGCCCTCCTTGCCCCATGCCTTCCTGAGGGAAATGTGCCGCGAAGCACACCTCCAAGTGGTGCCCGAGCGCCTCCGTCATAATCTTGGCAAAGTCTGAGGCCCTCTAGAAGAGAGCCCCTGAGCCCTGCCTAAGGAGGGCGTCGGGCGCGCCTTCCTATACGACTGAGGGAGGCACCCCTTGCACGGGCGCAGATCCTGACGCGTTGCCTCCGGAGATGCCATCCTCCCGAGGCCTTGAGCTGAGTGATGCCTTCTTCTTCTCGGGAACTGCCTCGGGAGGGTTCTCACTCTTGCTGTCTCGGTCCTCGACTGATGCAGCCTGGAAGGCACGTTCGAGAGAGCACACCGCATCCATCTCCTCGCAGGGGACTGTGATGATTCCGCCACTTCCCGTCATCTTGAGGACATTGTAACCATGGTGAGTTACCGCCATGAACTTGGCCAGGGCCGAATACCCAAGGATGGCATTGTATGGCAGGCGAATGTGGGCAACATCAAAGTCGATGAGCTCGGTACGGTAGTTCTTGCATTGTCCGAAAGTGACAGGGAGGCGAACCTGTCCTATCGGAGTGGTGGAGCCGTCAGTGACTCCTGAGAAAGGCTTGGTTGGCTGAAGTTGATCATAAGGCACTTGGAGGTTGTTGAACGTCTCTACGGACAAAACGTTGAGTCCTGCGCCACCATCAATGAGGGTCCTCGTAATTTGCACATTGCTGATGACTGGGCAACAAAGCATTGGGAGGACGCCATCCGTAGCCGCGCACTTGAGCTGATCCGCTGAGCTGAACGTGATGGCGCATGTGGACCACCTGAGAGGGCGCGTGGCCTCGAGCTTGGGAAGGACTGCATTCACCTCACCAGCAAACTTCTTGAAGATGCGCTAAGAAGCTAGGGCCTGGGCTCCGCCCAAGATGCAAGCGATTGCACGTGGCTCCTGGAAGCCCCCAGCCCCCTCGTCCTGGTGGTGGTCATCATTCCTTCTTGGCGGTGGTGGCAGAGGAGGAAGGCCTGCATTGCCCCGTGGGCGATCCTCGTGAGGCTGATCCCTCCAAGCCCCCTCGCGAGGCTGGTCCTGCCAGCAATCCTCGCGAGGTCGGTCACGCCACTCCTGGTGAGGGCCTTGGTCGTCCCATCATCCTCCACCTCTTCCTCCTCCTCGGACATAGCCCCGGTCATTGCGCTCGGGGTGTCGACCGATGCGCCCTTCTTGAAAGGCTCTGAGCTCCTGACATTCGTTTGTGTTGTGGGTGTAGAGGTTGTGGTAGGCGCAGAATCGGTTGCCCTTGGACGACTCTGGCTGGTCCCTGCCGTGCTTCGTGTCTGGTTATGCTGCGAGCACGGCTTCTCCTTTGTGCTTCACGTCCTTGGCCTTGGCTTTCTTCTCTTCTAGGTCAGCTGCTGGAAGCTCGAGGAGGGAGAGGCACACCTCCTCAGCTCTAGCGCACTTGGTCGCCAGGTTGAACAGCTCCAGGGATGTGCACAGATCCTCGTGGATGGCAAGCTCCTCCTTCATCTTGACGTCGCAGACGCCGTTAGAGAAAGTTGAGATGATGGCCTCCTCGGTCACCTTGGGAATCTTGAGGCGAGCGCTGTTGAAGCGCTGGATGCACTTCTGCAAGGTTTCTCCTGGCTGCTGCTTGATGCGGCGCAGGTCACCCATGACTGGAGGACGGTCGCGAGTGCCCTGGAAGTTGGCGATGAAGCGGCTGCGCATCTCGTCCTAGGAGGAGATCGAGCCGGGAGGCAAGTTCATGAGCCAGGTACGGGCACCATCCTTGAGCGCCATGGGAAACCAATTCGCCATGACCTTTTCGTCCCTATTGGCTGCCTCGATGCCCATCTTGTAGAGCTGCAGGAACTCCGCGGGGTCGGCAGTGCCGTCGTAGCAAGGAGGCAAATCCGGCTTGAACTTGCCCGGCCAAGTGACACTGCATAGCTCAGTGGTGAAGGCGCGACAGCCTGCAGTGGCCACCGGAGCCCTTGGCAGACGCGGGGCTTGCTCTTGGAGATTCCCACGCGCCGCTGCTAGGGGCAGCGTGGGGTCTTGACGTGCTGGCGCAGGGATGTGGTCTTGACATGCTGGAGCAGGGAGCACGCGAGCGCCTTCTTGGGGACGAGGGATTTCTTGGCCGCGCCTTTCTTGTCGCGTGGGCGCTGGACGCGGTGGGTCTTACCCAGGGGCCACGCGCCTTGGAGCCAGGGCACCTTCTTCGGGAGGAGGTGGCGGAGGCACCTCCTGAGCTGCATCGCCCATGCAGGACGGAGGGCGAGGCAGCGAGAGGGACGGCACAGGAGAGTCCCCTGTGGCACTGACGAGCTCGGTGATGTGAGTGAGCCACTCCTCGTAGAGGTCGTCGACGGGGCGGTAGTCCAGGAGCTCACGTGCCAGGAGCAACACGGCCTGTGCGTTCGTGGGAGTGCGACGAGCGTGAGACGACAAACCAATTGGAGTCAGCGACGGAGTGGCGGTGCGGCCTTCCCGCCGCATTGAGGGATGCATCGACAACGCTTGCTGCTCGTTCCCCACTGGGCCGATGGCGGCGTTGGCGGCAGGCGACGGAGAACGACGAGGAGGCCCATCGACAGGGGTCGTCTGGGCGACGTAGGCGGCGAGAGCAGCCCGACGCTCGGCACGAGCTCGGCGAGCGTCCACCATGGATGCGATGAAATGATGGAACACGGAACCGTGGAAAGAGGATTTCGGCGCACCCCTACCAGGTGCTCCAAATGTCGGATATCGGGTTCCGGCAAAACCCTTAAGGTTGGAACTTTGGGGTGCCCACGAAGATCTTCTCCCTACCGATCCACTCCCCAAAGCCTCGTCACGAATCTAAGTTACATGATGAACAACAGGAGGGACACAAGGTTTATACTAGTTCGGGCCACCATTGTGGTGTAATACCCTACTCTAGTGTGTGTGGTGGTGGATTGCCTCTGGGGATGATGATGAACAGTACAGAGGAAGAACAGCCTCGCGAGGGGTGTTCTTGAGCTGGTGCGGTGTTCCACATGGGATGGATTCGATCCCCTCCTACTATGGTGGCTAGCTCTATATATAGAGGCCCTGGTCCTCTTCCCAAATATTGAGCAGGAAGGGAGCCAACAACGACCATTTTGAAGGGGGACAACTAGTACAAGTTACCTGACTAAAGTTGGTCTTTGACTGCCAAAGGCACTGGCGATGACGCCGTCTTGGGCTCCACGATGACCTCCGTCATGCCGCTCTGCTGGTCTTGGTCTCGTTGCACCGATATGGTAACCTTTGCTTGATGCCTCGGTACTCCGTGCCTACGCTTGCTCCCTTTGCACCAAAGAGGAAACAAGGACACTACACAGGCTGGCGCCCGCCTAGCACCCGCCTGGTATTGATCCTCATGGCTTACATCACGAGCACCTCATCAGGTACTCCTTGCCTTGATCTCTCCGCCTCCTCGCGAGTATGCCTGGTGAGGCCACCCATGAGGAAGCCTTACATCATCCGCCCCGCGAGGCTTGGCCCCTCGCGAGGGTCTTGAGCTTGGGTTGATGAAGACGGGTCGTACGGGGCCACTGCTTGAGCCACGCCGCAGGCCGCATGCAGGCAAGTCTGGGGACCCCCGTTCCGAGAACACCGACAGTCTCCCTGGCAGCGCTTTCTTTAAAGCCATTAAGCTAGGCATATAGTGCCCAAGTAATGGATCCACCCGGATCCCAAGGTATATCAAAGCCAATTTTAATTAACAATGATTTGTAATTTAGTAGTGAGCACAAAGTAACATATATCAAGCAATGACGAAGTCTAACTCTCTTCCTATGCATCGGCGTGTCATAAAAGAACAATTCATGCACACATAGTAAAGGCCAATGCATAGTATAAGCAGTTCCTTGCAATTTTATTGTGTTGGAAACATAGAGAGGTGGAGATATAGTTCCTCTCTCATAATAATTGCAAGTAGGAGCAGCAAGAACATGCATATTATATCTATCAAAATCATTATGTGTAATGGTAAAAGGAAACCCATCAATATAATCCTTAATAAGCACAAACTTCTCCGATATAGTGTAGCTTGGAGAATTCAAATAGATAATAGGACTATCATGCGTGGGTGCAATAGAAACAATTTCGTGTTTAACGTAAGGAACTATAGCAAGTTCAACTCCATAAGCATAATTCATATTGGCATCTTGGCCACAAGCATATCAAGCATCATCAAAAAGGGATATTTCAAGAGAATCAGCGGGATCATAACAATCATCATAGCAATCATCCTTCGGTAAGCACGAAGGGAAATTTAACAATGTATGAGTTGAAGAGTTACTCTCATTAGAAGGTGGGCATGGGTAGCTAATCCGCTCTTCCTCCTTTTGTTCTTCGCTCTCCTCATCATCTTTTTCATCCAATGAGCTCACAGTTTCATCAATTTCTTCATCCATAGCTTCCTGCAAAATATTAGTCTCTTCTTGGACAGCGGAGATTTTCTCAATAAATGCATCAATATTGGAATTGTATTCATAATTCTCATAACAATATTTAAGTATAGCAAAATTTTCAGGTCTATAAACTGAATCATCAAAATCGTCAAACTCTTTAAACACAGATTCAATCTCATAAGCACCCATAAAAGCAACAAATTATTCTATTTGTTCCACATCATAGTAATCATATATACCATTAGCATAAGAACCAAGGTTTTATCATCATTAAATTTGCATGAAAAGGGAAGGTGTGGAGCCTTCATCCTAGAGCAACAAGTATAATCATATCTCAAGCATAGTTGCCTAGCATACCAATATAACATATAAATTTGATCCCATAATAGTTTCCCTTTTTGAGTCAAGCGATAATCCCTAAAGTATTCACGTTGATCCAACGTGTCTCCCATAACAAAATTGAATGGGGTTTCTCAGGATTATCAAAGTAGTACATAATTTCTTTCACATAACGAGCATCGAGGGTTTTAGGAGGTTCCCCATCTCCATGAGTAGCAAATACACCTAATTTTTTTGGTATTTCGTGTTCCATATCCATAACTAAAGATAGAAAACAATTAAGAACAGCAAATAAACATTACTTAGTGATAAAGCAAACAAGCACACACGAGAATATTCACCCCACGCTATGACTCCCCGGCAACGGCGCCAGAAAAAGGTAGGGGATAATTGTAGCCTCTTTCAGTAAGTAAGAGTGTCAAACCCAACAAGGAGCTCAAGGTAGAACAAATACTCTCTCAAGTCCTATCTGCCACTGATACGACTCTACGCACGCTTAGTGTTCGCTTTATGTAGAACAAGTATGAAACTAGAAGTACTTTGTAGGTGTTGTTGGATAGGTTTGCAAGATAATAAAGAGCATGTAAATATAAACTAGGGCTGTTTAGATAAAGAAGCAATAAAGTAAATATAGCGAGTGTGGAAAAGTGGTGGTAGGAGTTGTGAAATTGTCCCTAAGCAATTAACTACTTTACTAGACCGATAGTAAGTTTTATGTGGGAGAGGCATATGCTAACATACTTTCTCTTCTTGGATCATATGCACTTATGATTGGAACTCTAGAAAGCATGCGGAACTACTAAAGATCGTTAAGGTAAAACCCAACCATAGCATTAAAGCATCAAGTCCCCTTTATCCCATACGCCACAACCCCCTTACTCGGGTTTATGCTTCTGTCACTCAAGCAACCCACTATAAGCGAATCATGAACATATTGCAACACCCTACAACAGGAATTCCTCACGCTTGCACGACACGGAGGGCACAATAGGACAACAACATAACCACAAGCAAATTAAACCAATCATAGCAATTCATCAATCACCGATAGGACAATGAAAATCTACTCAGACATCATAGGATGCCAACACATCATTGGATAATAATATGAAGCATAAAGCACCATGTTCAAGTAGAGGGTACAACGGGTTGCGGGAGAGTGGACCACTGAATATAGATGGGGGAAGGTGATGGAGATGTTGGTGAAGATGGCGGAGGTGTTGGTGTAGATCGCGGTGATGATGATGGCCCCCGGCGGCGTTCCGGCACCACCGGAAGAAAGGGGGAGAGAGCCCCCTTCTTCTTCTTCTTCTTCTTCTTCCTTGACCTTCTCCCTAGATGGGAGAAGGGTTTTCCCTCTGTTCCTTGGCTCCCATGGCGTGGGAGGGGTGAGAGCCCCTCCGAGATTGGATCTGTGTCTCTGTCACTCTCTGTTTCTGCATTCTTAGATCCTTCCCTTTCACCGTTTCTTTTATATCCGGAGATCCGTAACTCCGATTGGGGTGAATCTTTCACCCATAATTTTCTCATAAAATTAGCTTTCTAGCGGCAAAAGAAGAGCGTCAGCTGCCTTATGAGGTGCCCACGAGGGTCCAGGGTGCGCCCCCTGCCTCGTGGCCCCCTCGGGCACCATCTCGCGTTGATATTTCTTCCCAAAAATCACAAATATTCCAAAATAATTCTCCGTCCGTTTTTATCCTATTTGGACTCTGTTTGATATTGGGTTTCTGCGAAACATAAATCATGCAACAAATAAGAACTGGCACTGGGCACTGGATCAATATGTTAGTCCCAAAAAATAATATAAAAAGTTGCCAAAAGTATATGAAAGTTGTATAATATTGCCATGGAACAATCAAAAATTATAGATACAACAGAGAGGTATCAATGTGCCACCGGCCTGCCTAACAAAACGGCCAACCCACACGATGGCTCACAACTCGTACTGTACTACGGGCCACCCGCCACCCCGAGACACACACACCCACACACACACACCGCGAATCCACCGCAACTATGATGCATGTTAAATTAATTATCTCGCGGTGAAAATATATATGTTACCAAAGGAGGGACATTTTAATTTTGAAAAAAATCAGAGATCATTAAGATGTTTTAGTACATTAATTGTTGATTTCCTACGGGTATATAATGTGCGAAAATCAAATTTGAGCTACATGCACACGTGACAGTGCACCTAAATGGATTGCAAAAACACATGTGTCTCACTGGGCGCATGTTTACTCCCCGTGCAACAAATTTCAAACAATAAGAATCTTGATTTTTAAATTCTAGTACATCCAAAACTTATTTGAAGTTCATGAAACTTATCGTGTTGTCATATGGACACCAATACAAAGTTGCATTGTACTTTTTTATGGTCAAATTTGAGACCAGTTTTGATGTAATCTTTATCTAATTACAAACAGGAGATTATTAATAATTGGGAACCAATATCTCAAACGGACTATTTATTCGAACCGTGAGTGTTAGACCAATAATGGATACGTGCCATGCTTCGGTTAAGCAATACAACGGCATCATTATTCATCCAAATAGAAAAACAATATACATGCCGCCACACGACCCGTGTGCCGTGCGAGCCGGCGTGAGTTGACGTGATGCCTGCGAGCAGTCCGCCGCGCGGGAGACCAGGAGGCATGTGTGCAGGTGTGTGAATTGATGGAGGCGTGCTCGCTGCGTAGTGTCATCGGGAGGCATGCGAGTAGCTGTGTGAAATGATGGTAGGCATGCCAGCAGTCCGGTGCACAGTCTGACCGGGAGGCGAGCCAGCAGTTTGACTGCCGCCCGCCTCTCTCCAACTCCTCCATATTAAGAGCTCTCTCATATTAATGGTGCGCCCGAGCGGCTGCACCCCCCATCCTTGCCACACGCACAATCCTCTCTCTCCGCTTGCATCCTTGACGCCACTCTCAGTCATCAAAGCCGTTAGTGTATGAGTATACCGCCGAAGTGCCCCATCGGAGGGAGTGGCGACGTCGGGGCTGCTAAAGCACCGGAGCACGACATGGAGATGGAGACAGAGGTTGCCATCACTTCCAGCGATTTTTCGCTGCAATCTAACATCGTCGACGGCATCGAGCTTCCACAGCCAGAGGCGGAGTTCCACACCAACTCTGGTGACGACTCGGTCGATGACTCCGACGACCACTCCGGCGACGACTCCTACGACGACGGACAACTGGTTATTCATACGCATATATGTGTCAAATAGATCCTAGGGTTACTTTGGTTACTCCTGCCTCCCCCTTTGTGGAATAGAAATCCTATGGTTATGTTTCCCAATCCATGAAATCTAAGTAAGTTTTGTAAGATCCGTGTAGTGTATTGATTGTTTGGGTACAAGTGATAAGTGATTAGTTATTTCATCCGTGGAAATGATTTCTGCTAGTAACCCGACTAGGGTTAGTGTTCTTGCTAATAATTCCTAGCTAGCACTTGACAATTGATTTTGAACGACCTACATATGTTTGTGCCATTATTTTCTTCAAGATTGGTCTGTACATAGACGAATGTGCTTAAAAATTGAACCATAATCTCTGGATATGTATAAATAAATAGCCATAAATTCCTAATCCTACTTCATAACATGTAATCATTGATTTGATGGCAATTTTTGGCAACTGCCAAATGTTCGTTAGAGATTAGTTTGTAACCATTAATTTGACGCCACATTTTTTTAACTATTTGCATAGGTGCTGTCTAACGATGTGGACAACGAGGATGAAGATGTCCAGAGGAGGTACAAGAGGCAAATCCTGAGGGAGCTTTATGCGGGAATGCATAACAGGTGTATTAGAACCTGGGACAACGGCTATCTATGCCCATTTTGCAACCACAAGCTTCATGACGCATATCAAAGTGTTCTAGCGCATGCAAGAGGACATGCCGTTGGCTCCTTCAAGCAGAAGTATTCTCGCAGGGTGGCGCACGGCGCATACGCCGAGTACCTGGAGAAGCTTCAGGATCGTGCCGGCATGTGAGATGAGATGTGGGATTGAACTATGTATGCTTGAGCATGCTTAATGACGATTGAACTATGCTTGTGTACGTCTACGCTTATTATCTATGTTTGAGTATGTTTAATCTATGTTTACTTATGTCTAACTATGGGATATGGATGCAATCAGTTTGGTTGATGGAATCTACCTCCGTCCTCGTTTATTGGTCCCCTTTGTAATTTGTGTTAAATGTTGACCAAAGATTTAACTCACAAAATGTTAGTGCAGGTCAGCAAAATTATATCGTTGGATGCGTATTTGAACATAATGTTCAACGATGTAATTTTTGGTGACATGCATAAACATTTCTTAATTAAATATTTGGTCGAAATTTGGTACAAATTACAAAAGGGACCAATAAACCGCGACAGAGGTAGTACGTCAATCACACACAGTTCCCAAAATTGGAACCGTATGCAATGACTTTTGTTTTGCATGTTGCGTCAATCACACATGGTTGGCTCTAGCAAACCGTTGCCTCCAAAATTCTTTGCGGGACAGAAAACTCTCACCACCCAATTTAAAAAATAAAAAAGAAAACCCTCGCCATCCCCACGTCACAAAAACCCTCACCCCCGCCCGCCACCCCCTGCCTCTGGTCCCCATTCACACCTGCACAAGCTCCTCCGCGTCTATGCATGGCACCAACTATCGCGGCGGTAACCACTTAGCTCGACACCTGCCGCTGCCGCCAGGCTGCGAGCAAACCCCACCGCATTTAGCCACTTTCGCTTGCCACCGCCTATCGCCATCGACTTTCTCGACGCTGCTCGCCGTCGACCCAGCTCCGCTCGGTTTGGGAATCTGCCTATAGAGGGTTCTTTCTGATGGACGAAAAGGTAACTAATTTAATGAGATATTATCTCATCTCTTATCCCAGTTCATCTACCTCCTTTAATCACCCAGCAGAAATCACCGTGAATTCATTTTTATTCGAGCTAATTTGAGGGTTTTCTTTCATTCATAGAGTGTACAATGCGCTGACACATCAGGACTTTGTGACCTCCGCCAGAGGTTCCATCTCACTGTACCAGATGACTTGAGGATGCGCGCGGTATGTTCAATCTCACCCTAAATCGGTTGGCATGGCCTACTTTCCTGAACATATTCTAAATATTGCTACATTTGGATAAAAGGCGCCACATGCACCATATACATCAAATGGGATTCCCCCCTCTTCTTTCTATATTAGGCAAATTAATGATGTATTGTAATTTCAATTACTCTCATATTTCCATGACATCATATTTATCCTATCTATTTAATTATAGATTTTTGTCCTTCGATTTCAACTGATGTACAGTTGTTTCAATTTGGGCCCATATTTGCATGTTACCATATTTTCTTTAACAATCCTACCATTTTCTGCAGTGCATCCCTTGCTATGCGACAGATTATGTAGTGCACAATTTTCCCCTTTACATAGATCAAGGCAACACGGATGTCATACTGCACACAAACCATGGATTTACAATCGTTGCTACTGTAAGACTTGATGAACGTGGCGACTCCTATTTTGGCACTGGCTTTTGGAAAGAAATTTTTAAATTTTATGTACTGAAAGTTTGCACTAAAATTGCACTGCACATAAAAGGGCCTGGTCATGAGATATATGCTAACTTCCTCGACAAAATCATCCGTCCATACTTTGTTCGAAGTAAGTTTTCTTTTCAACTATCTGCGTGTCAAATGAATTGTGTAGTATTTAAGCAACCAATTGTTACTCCCTTGTCTTACTATATTCCTACCTAATAACTTCTAGTTACCAATACACTTTTCTATTGCCCTATTTTAACTAAATATTCCCTGTACTCCCATTTCTGTCAGAAAGGGCTGCTGACAAGGAGACTCCGGAGGTGGAGAACGGGGCTGCCAACAAGCGGAGGTGGGGCGAGCTAGAACTGCAAGCAACTCCAGCAGGACTATATTTCATCAGCAGCCTCCCCGATGATATGTTGACTGTAATCATCTCTCTCCTCCCAATTAAATGTGGGGCACGGAAAATCGTCCTTTCCCGGCGGTGGCGCCCCCTATGGAACTCCACCCCTCTCGACCTCATCGACACCCACAAGCTCTGCCATGGCTATCACAAAATCTTGGATGCATTCTCCAAGATCCTTGGCAGTCACCTTGGCACAACCAGAGGCCTTAGAATGGGCAAGTTCCATTCCAACGGCAGGGACCGAACCAAGCTTGACGATTGGTTCCAATCCCCCGTCCTAGATCAGCTCGAGGAGATCACTTTTGATGATGGGCATATGCGCTCGCTGCCAACGTCCGCGCTCCGCCTCGCACCCAAGCTGCGCATCGCCAAGTTCAGGAACTGACATCCCCCTTAATGACGCGCCCGCTCTTATTCTACCACGACTGAAGCACCTCGAGCTCGTTGCCGTCTGCCTCTCAAACGGTGATATGGATCGCCTGCTCTGTGGTTTTACTGCACTCAAGTACCTTCGTATTCAGGCGATCAATGGGTTAAGTACATTCCACATCGCCTCCATGACTCTCCGGACTATTTATGTGTGTTGTTGGTTCGGCAAGAAGACATCACAAGATGTGTACCATGGTATGGTTATTGAGGACACCCCTGCACTTGAGAGATTACTTGTACTTGATCAAGTAGGTCCAACAAGAATCAATGTCATTTCTGCGCCGAAATTGACAGCGTTGGGCTACTCATCTGACAAATACGCCGAACTTGTTATTGGATCTACACCCGTTCAGGTACACCAGTGCCTTCTTCCTCTCCATCTACAAATTAACATTATTTCTAATTTTAAAGATGTTTGTTTTTCTGTCATTCAGTAAATGATTCTGACAAGCTTGACCGTGAAACTGCGCACAGTGAAGGTCTTGGCACTAGAATCTTTTGGCCCCAAGCTGGAGCAAGTTGTCAGTTTCCTGAGATGCTTTCCGTGCCTGGAGAAGCTATATATCGAGGTGATCTTCCTTTCCTGTTAAATGTTAACCATAAGGGAGTTCAATTTGTGACACCTTTTTCCATGTTTATAATGACAATGTACTATGATTTCTGAAGGATTCTTTTAGAGGATTTCAGTACATACATGTCTCCTTTTCCAAGTTTACAATGACAATGCTTGATCCATATGGTTACAATCCATATGCATTTCTCATTTGGATTCATCTGTACTAGTTTTCTTAGGGAACTTTTCATCCACTCCAACATCTTATGAAGATCGAAGATGGCATGTTAATGCCCATGTTAATTGTAACACCCCTGTGTAATGATGCTACAATAACCCTTGGGGTTAAGTTAATTATTTTGCTAAACAAGTGTTTGATCATCATTGTTTCTCTCTTATTTCAAAATTCCAGTTGAATTCCATTTCAAATTCTGAGTGAAATTTAAAATTTCTCAAACATGAAAACAAAAATGTTCATCATGTTCCAAATAATCCATAACTTCTATTGGTGGTGAACCAACATTTTTGTAAAAGGTTTGAGTGGCCTAAACTACTTAAAATAGTGACCTAAGCAATAAATTAAATGCCTTTTTAATTTATAAAAATTGCAAACTATTTCAAAAGCCGCACAATCCTTTTTGTGGTAGTGCCCAATAATTCTTTGAAATTGTTTTTGCTAGTGGCATAATTTTGCTAAGTCAATAGTGGCTAAAAGCAAATGCAAAAGCTGCTTAATAAAACAAAGAAAAGAAAGAAGGAAAGGCAAAGGGGACAAAAAGTCCCTGCCCTATTGGGCATTAGCCCACCTCGGCCAGCCGGACGGCCCATGACCTACCCCCCTAGGTCGTCTCTCTCCCGTCGCACTGTTCGACCGACCGAACAAGGCACGCGCGTGCCCGCGCTCGGTTGCCATCACGCCACCTCGGAGTCGTCGGCAAGGGGATAAGACCCCGACGCCTTAGTCCTCTCCCCTGCACCCCACTCACTCCCCCGCTCTCCACTGTCGCCCGCTCCGCCTCTTCCTCTCCCCACCAGATCCCTCCTCGCTCTCCCCCTCATTCCCCACTGCATCCGAGCACCGCCATGGCCTCGCAGCCGTAGAACCCGCGGCCACCGCGACCTCCTCGCCTTACCACTGTGCTAGCTCACTTAGCCTCCATCCTCTACGTGGTTTGCAAGCACCGGAGCGAGACGGGAGCCACCACAGCGAGGGGATCAAGCTCATCCACGTCTTCGGTCACCGGCGAGCTCCGTCGAGTCCGACTGCCCTCTGCTGCTACTAATCCTCCAAGGGCCACTATGTGTGCCGCTCGGTGAGCCCCTCTTCCTCCCCCATCTCTCTGGTCGCTCTCGCACGCTCGCTAGCTACTTCCTCCGCAACGACCTCGTGGCCGTCGCCACAGCCGTCGTCATGCTTGCTCGAGCACAACACCGTGCTCCTGGTGCTTCCAGGAACGCAACGCGCGCGCACACGCATCCTACCAAGCCCCCTATCACCTACCCCGAGGGCCTCCCGAATGCGCCGCCGCCTCTGCTCATCGCCGGCGTGGCCACGGTGACCAAATGGTCCCGTGCGTGCCACCATCGCGCTCACTGCACCGCGTAGGCCTCGTCTAGCCGCTTGGTTTGCCCGCAAACGCACCCCAGCCCCAATCCCGACGACGACCGAAGTCTAGCGTCCGCCTCGCCGCTCGCCTCGATGTTCCCGACCACCACAACCTCTCCCACCACCCCAGATCGCCTAGCCGTCGTCTTCTCGTTCGAACGAGCCCGGCCACGCTAGAAATGGCGCCCTGTGCGTGAAACCGGACCACCTCCCGAGCGTGGCGCCATTGTTTTTGGTCGCCGGAGCTCTCTCCGGCGTCGACGCCGACGTGGCTCCATGGGTCCCTCCCCTGGGTTGCTGACTAGTGGGCCCTGGTGGCCCCGTTGACTGGTTTGACCAGTCAACGTGCTGACTGGGCGTCTCTGTGACGCTGACGTATGGGCCCTGTCGCTTAATACACTAATTAAAATGTTTTTTAATTAAAAGTAATTAGATTAGTCAAATGTCCCACTGACATATGGGGCCCACACCCCTAATTAGTTTAGTTAGATTAGTTAATTCCTTGTTATAGCCACTCTCACTGACTAGTGGGTCCCACTGGACCCACATGTCAGGTTTGACCTGGTCAGCCGACCAGCTAGCTGCTGACGTCATCCTTGCATCATGCTGATGTCATTTCTCTTTTTCTGAATAATTCTATTAATCAAATAATTTCAAAAAATGTTTAAATATTTAAAAATTCATATAAATCAAACCGTAACTCGGATGAAAAAAAATTCTACGTGAAAGTTGCTCAGAATGACGAGGCAAATCCGAATACGCGGTCTGTTTGCCTCTCATATGCCTCTAACTATCTGAACATGGAACATTCCCCCTCCGGTCATCTGTCTGACACAGGTCCGGAACCGGGAAAACATTCCCGGTTGAATTCCACCTTCACCTATATCGTGTATCCATACGTTAAGTCACACCCGGCACAACATATTGCCATGTTATGCTTTGTGATGCTATGCTTGATTTGTATTTATTGTTTCTTCTCCCTCTTCTCTCTGGTAGACCCTGAGGCTGATGTTGCCCCTGTGATCGACTACGTTGACGATGACCCTTCTTCCCTTTTCAGCGGAGCTTCCAGGCAAGCCCCCTCTTTGATCATCCCGATATCGCCCATTCCATTCTCTCATGCTTGCATTATATTTTGCTACTCTGATTGATTGCTCCTATTCTGATGCATAGCCTACTTTTGTACCCTGATTAATGTTACCTACCTGCTTAATCTAAACTGCTTAGTATAGGTTGGTTAGTGATCCATCAGTGACCCCCCCCACCTTGTCCTTGTTGCCCCTGCTTTATCATCAATGACTCGATCAACATGATCGATGACCAGAGCCCGACACCTCACATCACATCACGCCCATTTTGTTGCTCGACTCTGCAGAGTTACCATCGAGTGCCGAGGGTGGTACCTCTTACATCCCTCCTGATGAGATCTCTGTAGTGTAGCTATTCGTTCGTGGTCATTGAGGGTGATTTCCTCCTTAACCACTTCCGATACGAATCTGTCGTGCAACCCCTCAAGTGTTAACCTCGAGGGTGGTTCCTCTTACATTCACCTTGATGATTACACTGAGTGGAATCCACCAAGGGTGCTTCCACAGGGTTCTCCTTGGTGTTAGACACACGGTTACTATGGTTACTATGCCTTTACACTGAACCATGTTACTAATACGGGTCGGCCCTGAGGGGTACCCACGCGAGCTTAATTGCGAGTGATGTGGAGTCGGGTTGACCTGGAAGGTGCCCGTGAGATAATTACGAGGCATGGCCGGGCATTCTTAGCCCTTGCCGCAAGTCCTCGCGACAGGGCGACGGGGTCACATCTTTCGTGAGTCTCTGCTTGTTACCGCGCATTCCTAATCCACTACGATTTGGATATTTGATCTGAGGAGCCTCTGGCCTGATAGCACTAACCATCACGTGGGCATAGTATGGGTGTTCTGCATCATATGCATCAGCCGAAGCTTAATAGACGTTAGTGACTGAGCGGTGCGCACCGGGTTGGACTGCATAAGCTCCTACCTTTTTAAGGGGGTAGCTAGGTCTGCTCACCGGCCGCGTACGCAACGTGCAGGAGTTCCCGGGGTGATGGCCTATGAACCCTGGGGGCATAGGTTTAGTCCAGCATGCTGACCTCTCTATTTAGCCTAGGTTGGGTTGTGGCGTATTGTTTGGCCGAGGCCGGGCATGGCCCGTGAAAGTGTGTTCGGACGGAGTTAATCGAGCGTGGTGGGTAAGTTGGTGCACCCTTACAGGGAAGAAAACTTCTATCGATTGCCTGTCCTATGGAAACGGACACTCGGAGTTGTATCCGATCGATACAACTAGAACCGGATGCTGAGGCATGAAATGGATATGTGGCTCCGGGAGTCGAGAAAGGATCTCGGGGCATTGACAACAACATAAATATGACTTATGTTATACCACTCTACCCCCCCCTCTTGATGCAAGACGGTGGTGTCCAGAAGATGCTAGTCTTCGATAGGACTAGCTTCTCCCCCTCTTATTCTGGCATTCTGCAGTTAGTCCACAGATACTACCCCCCTTTCATTGATACCAATGCATTAGTAATGTAGATCCTTGCTTGCGAGTACTTTGGATGAGTACTCACGGTTACTTTGCTCCCTCTTTCCCCGCCTTTTCCATTCTTCTTGGATGACGCAACCAGATGACGGAGTCCAGGAGCCAGATGTCACCACCGATGATTACTACTACACCGAGGGTGCCTACTACTACGTGGATGCAGTCGACGACCAGGAGTAGTTAGGAGGCTCCCAGGTAGGAGGCCTTGCCTTCTTGATCGATGTTGCTTTTGTGCTAGCCTTCTTAAGGCAAACTTGTTTAACTCATGTCTGTACTCAGATATTGTTGCTTCTGCTGACTCATTTGTATTCGAGGCCTCGAGGCCCCTGGATTGTAATATAAATCTTGTATTATTTTAATTTGTGTCTAGAGTTGTGTTGTGATATCTTCCCGTGAGTCCCTGATCTTGATCGTACACATTTGCATGTATGATTAGTGTACGATTGAATCGGGGGCGTCACAAGTTGGTATTAGAGCCGACTGCCTGTAGGTAGCCCCATTTCCAACTCCTTGGCCGAAGTTGAGTCTAGTCACTACAATGTTTTTACTAACATGGATGTGTGTCTTACGGGCCCACGTCGCCATTGGGTGGTATTAGGATCTTTTTACTCCTCGTCTATACTCTGGGACTGTAAACTCTCTTCTACTTGGGTTAAACGAATTTACTAACTCTAACATTAGGATCCCATGACCACATTCAACCCAAAGTTGGATAAGCCATAGTTACTCCTTAGAATAGCATCTTGAATAGTACACACACTATCGTTGAGTACTATCTGGTATCCATCGTACCTCTTTCATTATGCATGTTTCATCATGAATGATCCTTTGTCTTTACAAATGCTCGATGCTAAACTACCCCTGTTGCATGTTAGCAGGATGGTTAGACCCGCTGGTCGTGGCCGTGGTGCCAACGATCCACCACCGCCATAATTCTTTCCTGGAATGATGCAACAGTTTGAGCTAAACCGCCAGTTCATGGAAGGAATGATGGCTCAGTTTCCTCATCCAAATATGAACGAGCAGCCAATCCCAGTTACTCTACAGGACTTCATGCGCCTCAACCCGAACATCTACTGTAGCTCAACTCAGCCCCTTGATGTTGATGACTGGCTCCGGGATATCACGTATGAAATGGAGTCTGCTAGTGTTGCCCCTGCCAGCTATGTCACCTTCGCATCCTTCTTCCTAAAGGGTCCCGCTGCTCAATGGTGGGACAGCCACAAGCGTACCCTATCTGCTGGAACGGTCATCACTTGGCCGGATTTCCAAGCTGCCTTTCGTGCCCGCTTCATTCCTCAGGGAATCATGGAAAGGAAGAAGCGAGAGTTCCGTAACCTCACCCAAGGCAACAAGACTATAGATGCTTATCAACCGGAATTTCTGGACTTGTCATGTTGTGCTGAAGAAGACATTGCAACTGATGCTCGTAGGCAAGAAAAGTACCATGATGGACTTCACCCAGATATCAAGCTAGCACTGCTCGTTCATGACTTTGCCGACTTCGCCACCTTGGTGAACAAGGCTATTCAGGTTGAGACTGGTCTTCAGGAACACCAGGGACGCCTTAGGCATAGCCGTGATGCTGGCCCATCTTCTGGTCTATCAGTGCAGAAGCGTCAGATATGGATTCCCCATAGCATGTATCGTCCAACTGCACCTGCATCAAGAAAATCCTATGCTGCACCTTGTCTGCCTCCTCCTCCGGAGAGGCAGCCTCTTCGAGCTGTACCACCCCAAGCTCCTGCTCCCAATCCCAATGATGGTCTGTGCTTCAAGTGTGGCCTTCCAGGTCACCGTTCCAGGAACTATCCTTAGAATTAGAACCAACTGGCTCTTCCTACTGCGGGTCGTGGTAACAATCAACCCCGCAACAACAATGCCCGACCTTATGGTCGTGGGCAGGCTAACAACATTGATCTGAATGAAGCTCAAGACCAGCCTGCTATTGTGATGGGTACTCTCCTTGTTAATTCAGTACCAGCTTCAGTTTTATTCGATTCAGGGGCATCATATTCATTCATGTCAGAAAAGTTTGCATACACACATGACATTCGATGCGAGCCCATGAACACTTTGATAGTGGTACACACCCCTACGGGCCGATGTCAAACTACCATGATTGGTCGCGACTTTCCCATTGAGATTGAAGGGTTTGATTCCTTGTTTATCCCATTATTCTGGAGTCTTCCAATATTGACCTCATTCTGGTAATGGAATGGTTGAAAGCACATACTGCCTCTATCTTTTGCGCCACCAAGGTCGTTCACCTCCTACATCCTTCCGATGAGATAGTAAGCTACCATGCTCAGATTGTTCAAAACGCCGAAGCACGACTTTATGTCTTGAATGTGTTGAACGCAACACCTCTTGAGGGAATTGAAAAGATTACTGTCATTCACGACTTCCTAGATGTCTTTCCAGAAGAACTTCCAGGAATACCTCCTACTCAAGCCGTCGAGTTCGTCATCGACTTGAAACCAGGCACCATTCCTATCGCCAAACGTCCCTACAAGATGCCACCTCATGAACTCCTTGAACTTAAGTAGGAAATCGATAAATCTCTTCGCAAGGGTTTCATTCGTCCAAGATCCTCTGCTTGGGGAGCACCTTCTCTCTTTGTCAAGAAGAAGGACTGAATGAACCGTTTGGTCCAAGACTACCGTCCTATCAACCAACCTACAATTCAGAACAAATATCCCCTTCCTTGGATCAATGATTTGTATGATCAACTGGCTGGTTCATCGATATTCTCTAAACTCGACTTGAGGTTGGGTTACCACCAGATCCGTGTTCGTGAAGACGATATTCCAAAGACCGCATTCATCACTCGTTATGTCTCTTACGAGTACACCGTCATGTCTTTTGGCTTGAACAATGCTCCAGCCACATTCTCCCGACTGATGAACTACGTATTCATGGATTACCTAGACAAGTTTGTCGTAATCTATCTTGATGATATCCTGGTATATTCGAAGAACAAAGAAGAACATGCTGAACATCTTCGTCTTGTTCTAGAGAAGCTTGGAGAACATCAGCTATATGCCAAGTATTCCAAGTGTGAATTCTGGCTACCCGAAGTAACCTACCTTGGTCATGTGATCTCCAAGGATGGTATTGCCGTCGACCCAGAGAGAGTTCAGGCTATTCTTGACTGGACCCCTCTGAAGACTGTTAAGCAAGTCAGAAGCTTTCTCGGACTCGCCAGCTATTGCCGCTGTTTTGTCTAGAACTTCTCCAAGGTTGCCAAGCCACTGACTAATCTTCTACACAAAGGCGTTAAGTTCGATTGGATAGACAACTGTCAGGAAAGTTTCCAGGCACTCAAGGACAAGCTGACTTCTACCCCAGTGCTTGCTCCCCCTGATTCTCGCAAGGACTTTGTCATCTATTGCGACGCTTCACGATAAGGATTAGGTTGTGTCCTAATGCAAGAGCGCAGATTGATTGCTTATGCCTCCCGTCAAGCGCACCCTCACGAAGAGAACTACCTAGATTATGACCTCAAGCTTGCCGCAGTTATCTTTGCACTGAAGCTATGGCGACAGTACCTTCTCGGTAATCGTTGTGAGATCTTCACCGATCATTAAAGTCTGAAGTATCTGTTTACTCAGCCAGATCTGAACCTTCGTCAGCAACGATGGATGGAAGCTATTGCTAACAGCAACTGTTGTATATCTTATACACCTGGCGAGGCTAATGTAATGGCCGATGCCCTGAGCCGCAAGTCTTATTGCAATAATCACATGGTTCATAAAGCTCAACCCCGGCTTTATGAAGAACTTTGCAAGCTGAACCTTCAACTAGTTCCAGAGGGTTCTCTGAATAACCTTGTCTTGGAACCAACTCTTCTAAAAGCAATTAAGTACGCTCAAGCAAAAGATGCTCATGTTGATCTGATGAAAAAGGATCTTGCCTTAGAGAAATCCAGAGATTTCTTGCTTGCTGAAGATGGGACCTTATACTTCAGAGATCATATTGTAGTACCCCCGTTCGAGCTTATGACATAAAAGGTGATGAAAGAAGTGCATGACACCACTCTCTCTATTCATATGGGAAGTACCAAGATGTATCTAGACATCCGTCAGAAGTATTGGTGGTCTAAAATGAAGCAAGACATTGCTCGATATATCAAAGAATGCAACATTTGTCGTCGCATCAAAGCAGAACATCAGAAACCATCTGGACTTCTATAACCGCTTCCGATTCCTGAATGGAAGTGGGATAAGATTCAGATGGACTTCGTCACTGGCCTTCCCAAGTCTCATAAAGGTAACGATGCTATCTTTGTCGTCATCGACCAATTCTTGAAAGTTGCTCACTTTCTGCCAGTCAAGGAGACAATCACTGCTAGTCAATTAGCAAACTTGTATATCTCCAGAATTGTGTCACTCCATGGCATTCCAAAGGAGATCAGTTCAGACCGTGGTAGTATATTCACTTCAAAGTTCTGGGATAGTTTCCAAGAGGCAATGGGAACTCATATTACCTAGAGCACTACTTATCATCCCCAATCCCAAGGCCAAGTCGAGCGAGTCAACCAAATTCTAGAAGACATGCTTTGGGCTTGTGTTATTTCTTTCGGCAAGAAGTGGGAAGAATCTATCCCTTATGCGGAGTTCTCTTATAACAACAGCTATCAAGCCAGCTTGAAGATGGCACCCTTCGAGGTGCTCTATGGACGTAAGTACCGAACCCCTCTGAATTGGTCAGAAACTGGGGAACGGACACTCATTGGTCCGGATATTATTCAACAAGCTGAAGAGCAGGTTCGCATTGTTTGGGATAATCTCAAGGCGGCCCAGTCCCGCCAGAAGAGCAACTATGACCGGAAACACTGGGGTTCAACTTATCAACCTGGTGATCAAGCTTATCTGTGTGTCACTCCTTTGAGGGGCACTCATCGGTTCGTACTCAAGGGCAAGCTAGCTCCGCGCTACATTGGTCCCTTTCGTATTCTCGCCCGTCGTGGACTGGTGGCTTATCAATTGGAGTTGCCACCTCAGTTCTCTCACATCCATGATGTCTTCCACATGTCCCAACTTTGTCGATGCTTCAAGGATCCGGAACATGAAGTGGATCCGAAACTGATTGAAGTGCAAGATGATCTCACTTATAAAGAGCATCTGATCCGCATTCTTGAAGAAGCTGAATGCCGAACCTGCCAGAAGGTTTCCAAGTTCCTCAAGGTGCAATGCTTAAATCATACTAAAGATGAAGCCACTTGGGAACGCGAGGATAACCTCCATGCTGAATACCCCAATCTTTTCCATTCTACCTCTTAATTCTCGGGACGAGAATTTATTTTAGAGGAGGAGAGTTATACCACCCCTGTGTAATGATGCTACAGTAACCCTTGGGGTTAAGTTAATCATTTTGCTAAACAAGTGTTTGATCATCCTTGGTTCTCTCTTATTTCAAAATTCCAGTTGAATTCCATTCCAAATTCTGAGTGAAATTCAAAATTGCTCAAGCATGAAGACTAAAATGTACATCATGTTCCAAATAATCCATAACTACTATTTGTGGTGAACCAACATTTTTGTAAAAGGTTCGAGTGGCCTAAACTACTTAAAAGAGTGACCTAAGCAATAAATTAAATGCCTTTTTAATTTATAAAAATTGCAACCTATTTCAAAAGCCGCACAATCCTTTTTTTGGCAGTGCCCAATAGTTCTTTGAAATTGTTTTGGCTACTGGCATAATTTTGCTAAGTCAATAGTAGCTAAAAGAAAATGCAAAAGCTGCTTAAAAAACAAAGAAAAGGAAAAAGGAAAAGCAGAGGGGAGAAAAAGCCCCTGCCCTACTGGGATTTAGCCCACCTCGGCCAGCCGGACGGCCCACGACCCACCCCCCTGGGTCGTCTCTCTCCCGTCGCACTGTTCGACCGACCGAACAGCGCACGCGCGCACCCATGCCCGGTTGCCATCACGCCGCCTCGGAGTCGTCGGCAAGGGGATAAGACCCCGACGCCTCGGTCCTCTCCCATGCGCCCCACTCACTCCCCCGCTCTCCATTGTCGCCCGCTTCGCCTCTCCCTCTACCCACCAGATCCCTCCTCGCTCTCCCCCTTGTTCCCCACCACATTCGAGCGCTGCCATGGCCTCGCCGCTGTAGAACCCGTGGCCACCACGACCTCCTCGCCTTACCACCCTGCCAGCTCGCTCCTCCTCCGTCCTCTACATTGTGTGCAAGCACCGGAGCGAGACGGGAGCCACCACAGCGAGGGGATCAAGCTCATCCACGTATTCGGTCGTCGGCGAGCTCCGTCGAGTCCGGTTACCCTCTGCTGCTACTAATCCTCCAGGGGCCACCGTGTGTGCCGCTCGGTGAGCCCCTCTTCCTCCTCCATCTCTAGTTGCTCTCGCATGCTCACTAGCTACTTCCTCCGCAACGACCGATCGGGTCGCCGCCGCTGAGCTCATGGCCATCGCCACAGCCGACGTCATGCTCCCCGAGCACAGCACCGTGCTCCTGGTGCTTCTAGGAACGCAACGGGCGTGCACACGCATCCTACCGAGCCACCTATCACCTACCACGACGGCCTCCCGAATGTGCCGCTGCCTCTGCTCATCGCCGGCATGGCCATGGTGACCAAATGGTCCCGTGCGTGCCACCATCGCGCTCACTCGTCTAGCCGCTTGGTTTGCCCGCAAACTCACCCCAGCCCCGATCCCGACAACGACCGAAGTCCGGCGTCCGCCTCGCCGCTCGCCGTTGACGTTCCCGACAGCTGCAACATCTACCACCACCCTAGATCGCCTCATCATCGTCTTCTCGTTCGAACGAGCCCGGCTGCGCTAGAAACAGTGCCCTGTGCGCGAAACCCGACCACCTCCCGAGCGCGCCGCCGTCGTTTTTGGTCACCGGAGCTCTCTCCGGCGCCGACGCTGACGTGGCTCCATGGGTCCCTCCCCTAGATCGCTGACCAGTGGGCCCTGGTGGCCCCATTGGCTGGTTCAACCAGTCAACATGCTGACTGGGCGTCTGTGTGACGCTAACGTATGGGCCCCGCCGCTTAATACACTAATTAAAAAGTTTTTAATTAAAAGTAATTAGATTAGTCTAATGTCTCACTAACATATGGGGCCCACACCCCTAATTAGTTTAGTTAGATTAGTTAATTCCCTGTTAAAGCCACTCTCACTAACCAGTGGGTCCCACTGGACCCACAGGTCAGGTTTGACCTGGTAAGCCGACCAGCTAGCTGTTGACATCATCCTTGCGTCATGCTGACGTAATTTCTCTTTTTCTGAATAATTCTATTAATTCAAATAATTTCAGAAAATGTTTAAATCTTTAAAAATTCATATAAATTAAATCGTAACTCGGATGAAAATGTTTTCTATATGAAAGTTGCTCACAACGATGAGGCGAATCCAAATACACGGTCCGTTTGCCTGTCAGATGCCTCTAACTATCTAAGCATGGAACATTCCCCCTCCGGTCATCTATCTGACACAGGTCCGGAACCGGGAAAATATTCCCGGTTGAATTCCCACTTCACCTATATCGTGTAGCCATACGTTAGGTCACACCCGGCACAAATATTGCCATGTTATGCTTTGTGATGCTATGCTTGCTTTATATTTATTGTTTCTTCCCCCTCTTCCTCCGGTAGACCCCGAGGCTGATGATACCCCTGTGATCGACTATGTTGACGACGACCCTTCTTCCCTTTTCAGCGGAGCTTCCAGGCAAGCCCCCCCTTTGATCATCTCGATATCGCCCATTCCATTCTCTCATGCTTGCATTATATTTTGCTACTATAGTTGATTGCTCCTATTCTGGTGCAGAGCCTGCTTTTGTAACCTGCTTCTTGTTACCTACCTGCTTATCCTAAACTGCTTAGTATAGGTTGGTTAGTGATCCATCAGTGACCCCCCCACCCTGTCCTTGTTGCCTCTGCGTCATCATCAACGACTCGATCAACGTGATCGACGACCAGAGCCCGACACCTCACATCACATCACACCCCTTTTGTTGCTCGACTCTATAGAGTTACCATCGAGTGCCGAGGGTGGTACCTCTTACATCACTCCTGATGAGATCTCTGTAGTGTAGCTATTCGGTCATGGTCATCAAGGGTGATTTCCTCCTTAACCACTTCTGATACGACTCTGTCGTGCAACCCCTGAAGTGTGAATCTCGAGGGTCAGTCCTCTTACGTTAACCTTGATGATTACATCGAGTGGAATCCACCGAGGGTGGTTCCTCAGGGTTCCCCTTGGTGTTAGACACACGATTACTATGGTTACTATGACATTACACTGAACCATGTTACTAAAGACGGGTCGGCCCTGAGGGGTACCCGCGCGAGCTTAATTGCGAGTGATGTGGAGTCGGGTTGACCTGGAATGTGCGCGCAACATAATTATGAGGCGTGGCCGGGCATTCTTAGCCCTTGCCGCAAGTCCTCGAGACGGGGCGACAGGGTCACATCTTTCGTGCATCTCTGTTTGTTACCGCGCATTCCTAATCCACTACGATTTCGATATTTGATCCGAGGGGCCTCTGGCCTAATAGCACTAACCATCACGTGGGCATAGTATGGACGTTCTGCGTCGTATGCATCAGCCGAAGCTTAATAGACGTCAGATACTGAGCGACGCACGCCGGGTTGGACTGCATAAGCTCCTGCCTTTTTAAGGAGGTAGCTAGGTCTGCTCACCGACCTCGTACGCAAAGTGCAGGAGTTCCTGGGGCGATGACCCATGACTCCTGGGGGCATAGGTTTAGTCCGGCATGCTGACCTCTCTATTTAGCCTAGGTCGGGTTGCGGCATATTGCTTGGCTGAGGCCGAGCATGACCCAGGAAAGTGTGTCCGGTAGGAGTTAATCGAGCGTGGTGGGTAAGTTGGTGCACCCCCGTAGGGAAGAAAACATCTATCGATAGCCTATCCTACGATAACGGACACTTGGAGTTGTATCTCGATCGATACAACTAGAACCGGATGCTGAGGCATGAAATGGATATGTGGCTCCAGGAGTCGAGAAAGGATCCCGGGGCGTTGAAAACAACATAAATATGACTTATGTTATACTACTCTACTCCCCCATCTTGCTGCAAGACGGTGGTGTCCAGAAGATGCTTGTCTTTGATAGGACTAGCTTCTCCCCCTCTTATTCTGGCATTCTGCAGTTAGTCCATAGATACTACCCCCCTTTCATTGATACCGATGCATAAGTAGTGTAGATCCTTGCTTGCGAGTACTTTGGATAAGTACTCACGGTTGCTTTGCTCCCTCTTTTCCCTCATTTTCCATTCTTCTTGGATGACACAACCAGATGACATAGTCCAGGAGCCAGATGTCACCACGGACGATTACTACTACACCGAGGGTGCTGAGGGAGTCCTGGATTAGGGGGTGTCCGGATGGCCGGACTATGACCTTTGGCCGGACTCCCGGACAATGAAGATACAAGATTGAAGACTTCGTCCCATGTCCGGATAGGACTTTCCTTGGCATGGAAGGCAAGCTTGGCGATGCGATATGAAGATCTCCTCCCATTGTAACCGACTCTGTGTAACCCTAGCCCTCTCCGGTGTCTATAAACCGGAGAGTTTTAGTCCGTAGGACGAACAACAATCATACCATAGGCTAGCTTCTAGGGTTTAGCCTCTCTGATCTCGTGGTAGATCAACTCTTGTACTACCCATATCATCAATATTAATCAAGCAGGAGTAGGGATTTACCCCCATCGAGAGGGCCCAAACCTGGGTAAAAACATCGTGTCCCTTGTCTCCTGTTACCATCCGCCTAGACGCACAGTTCAGGACCCCCTACCCGAGATCCGCCGGTTTTGACACCGACATTGGTGCTTTCATTGAGAGTTCCTCTGTGTCGTCACCGTCAGGAAGGATGCCGCACCCCGTCTTTAAAGACAACGCTGTTGCTAAAGGATCTTTGGCTGTCGGCCAAACTCTCCGGCTAGGCAGTTTTTTAATGACCGCCTGTTCGGCCACCGCACCGATGATGACTTCTCGGGTCATCGAAAGCAATCTCCATGTCAACTTGGAACTTGCCGAGCAGTTAGATCCGATGGAGCTCTCTTCCTTAAACGAGCTCTTGGATCGCATCGCCGCCCTGGGAGTCACTACAGACTATGGTCAGATTGGGCTTAAACCCGATCCGAGAGAGATTGACTCTCCCCAGGTCACCCACCACGTCGAAGTGGTGGAGGAACAATGTGGAGAATCTTCACCCATCCTAAGGACCAGATGTGTCCGGATTCCTGATCCCTCCAAGCCGGACATCCGCGGAGGGGAGGACGTCACTCAAGCCCTGAACCTAAAGTCAGGCAGCGGGCCTGATTCATTGGATAACGTCCAAGAACCCAAGCTTCCGAGTTTGGAAATTTCTTGGTCCCTGAGTCTTAGATCGGGCGAGGTTCCGGATTTAAATCCACCCGCCCACCCAAATATAAGGGATCTATCCCAAATTCGGCAAGAGCCCAGAGAAACAGTACACCATTACTAGGCCAGATTCCTCCTGGTTATGAACATGATAAAGGACTACCGCGTGGGGGATGCAATTTCATTCTTCTGCAACAACTGCATGGACATCGGAATCCTCAACGCCATAAGTCACCGTGAAATTACACGCTTCGCTGACTTGGCATCCATAGTACGAAAGTACTGTGCGACAGAAAGCATTCAGAAAACTGAAACAAAATTCTGGGACAATCCGACCCTGAATACAATCCCAGTCCGAAACAAAAGGGCGCATTATCGCCAGGCACCTGGGCCAAACAACAAAAAACGAAAACCCTCTATAGGGTATGGAACCGTACTGGAGGGATGGCTCAATGGACCCTATAAAATTCATAGTAAAGAGGGCGCCACACCAACTCATAGCCTTAGAGCATGTTGGATACTCCGGTAGGTGGCCAGAAGTGGCGAGGAGCTTCTAACTCCAGAATCCCCAGAGCACCCCCAGGAACGCCACTATGGTATCAACAGTCTTCGAGACTTTCGCATCAAACAATGCGAGGAAACGAACGCTCCGCAGCCTTACCGAAGTCTACCAGGTAGCGACAATAAACCCATGGAGTGACACGGCTATTGCCTTTAATGCCAGTGATGAACCTAAATTCCGGACAGCCCGAGCACCAGCCGCACTGGTCCTCAGTCCGATAGTGGACGTCTTTCGGCTTACCAAGGTACTCATGGACGGTGGCAGCGGATTGAACCTCATCTATGAGGAAACCCTACGAAAAATGGAAATAGATTGGAGCCGCATTGAGCGAAGCAACACAACCTTTAGAGGAATAATCCCCAGTTGGGAAGCGTGTTGTACAGGAAAAATCACACTGGATGTGGTGTTCGGCACGCCGGATAATTACAGATCTGAGGAGGTCACATTTCAAGTGGCCCCGTTTAGCAGCGGATACCATGCTCTGTTAGGGCGAGAAGCATTCACAATTTTTCAAGCTATACCCCATTACGGGTACATGAAGCTCAAAATGCCTGGACCCAACGGAATCATCACTCTTGCTAGCGATCCGGACACAGCGCTCCGCGCCGAAAACAAGACAGCCGCACTAGCCCTCGAGGCATTATCCGAAGCCCTAGCAGCCGAGGAACTAACTGCGTTGCGCTCCACGGTGGACAGGGACGACGTGATACTCGACAAAAGATCCAAGTCCACCTCCTTCAAGCCGGTAGACGAAATAGTCATGTTCCAAGTCCATCCAACGGACACTACAAAAACGGCCTCCATCGGGGCACAACTAAGCCCTGATGTAGACGTCGCACTAAGAGAATTCCTACGCGAAAATTGGGACATTTTTGCCTAGCACCCTTCAGACATGCCAAGAATCCCACGCAGGCTGGCCGAGCACAGCCTGAACATCCTAAAAGGATTCAAGCCTGTTAAGCAGGCTCTTTGGCGTTTCTCCGAACCTAAGAGACAAGCCATGGGAGAGGAGCTAGCCAAACTACTGGAAGCCGGATTCATCGGAGATATAAAACATCCGGACTGGCTAGCAAACCTGGTGATGGTACCAAAGAAGGACAAATCCTGGCGCCTATGCGTCGATTTCAAAGACCTAAATAAGGCCTGCCCAAAGGATCCCTTCCCCCTCCCCCGCATTGATCAAATCATCGAAGCCACCGTAGAACACGATTCATTGTGTTTCCTCGACGCATACTCTGGCTACCACCAAATCAAAATGGCAGAGTCAGACCAAGCCGCAACGGCATTCATCACCCCATACGGCCCATTCTGCTTCAACACAATGCCCTTCGGTCTCAAAAACGCCGGCGCAACATATCAGCGCATGATTCAGACATGTCTGACCAACCAGATCCGCAAAACGGTTGAAGCATACGTGGATGACGTGGTCGTCAAAACCAAGCATGTCGAAACTCTAATAGACGACTTGAGGCTCACGTTCGATAACCTCCGAACATATGACATTAGGCTTAACCCGGAAAAATGCGTTTTCGGCATACCAGCCGGAAAGCTCTTGGGCTTCATCGTATCCGGTAGAGGAATTGAAGCAAACTCAGCCAAGATCCGAGCTCTGTCACAATTGGATATTCCAAAAGATCTCAAGTAAATACAAAAATTGACTGGATGCATGGCGGCTCTAAGCCGCTTCATCTCCGCTTGGGGGAAAAGGCATTACCCCTTTACCGCCTCCTCCGGCGCACCAAACACTTTGAGTGGACGGATGCCGCCACAGCCGGACTCGAGGAAATAAAAGCCATACTGGCAACAAACCCGGTCCTGGCCACGCCTAACATCGGCGAACCAATGTTGTTATACATCGCGGGAACTCACCAAGTTGTCAGCGCAGTCCTCGTCGTCGAACAAGAAATGGACGGACATAAATTCCCTGTCCAGAAACCAGTCTACTACGTGTCCACTGTCCTCACTCCATGCAAGTCCCGGTATCCGCATTACCAAAAGATAGCATACGCAGTGTTCATGGCATCCCGGAAGCTTCGACACTACTTTCAAGAGTTTTCGATAACAGTAGCCTCCGAAGTACCTCTTAACGATATCATAAACAAACGCGACGCAATGGGCCGGATTGCCAAATGGGCCATTTAGCTCCTCCCGTTCGACATAACCTATAAGCCACGGCGAGCCATCAAGTCACAAGCCTTGGCCAACTTTGTCGCTGAATGGACTGAAGCCGAACTCCCTAAAGAGTCCGGCACATATTCCAACTGGACCATGCATTTCGATGGCTCCAAAATGCTAGCGGGTCTGGGGGCTGGCGACGTTATGACGTCCCCAACAGGATATACAGTCCAATATGTACTCCAGATAATGTATACGGACTCCAACAATGCAGCTGAATACGAGGCCCTTCTACATGGCCTCCGGATGGCAGTCTCCATGGGCATTCAACGCCTAGAGGTGCGTGGGGATTCGAAACTCATGATATCCCAAATAAACGGAGACTTTGATGCCAAAGATCCGAAAATGGCCACTTATCGCAACGCCGTCCTAAATATGTCAGCTCGGTTCGAAGGGCTGGAATTTCACCATATAGCCCGGGAAAACAATCACACAACAGACGTCTTGGCACGCATCGGCGCAAAGCGCGATGCAGTCCCCCCCAACATTTTCCTGGAAAGGCTATTCAAGCCATCCGTACAGTGGGAAGGGGAATCCGGAAATAACAATCCGGACCTGGCCGCACCACCTGACCCCGAACATTCTGACACAACGGAAGACTCCGCCAACGAAGTCACACCCTCAGCCCACGTAATAATGGCAGTAATTGCCCCGTGGACAGAACCATTCTTAGCCTACTTAACTAGGCAGGAACTTCCCGAGGACCAAAACGAGGCACGCTGCATAGTGCGGCGATCTAAAGCCTATAAAGTCCACGAAGGAGAGCTTTATAAGAAAAGCACTACCGGAGTCCTTCAAAGGTGTATCTCCGAAGAGGAAGGGCGGAACCTTCTGGCTGAAATTCATGCCGGACTCGGCGGACACCATGCCGGAGCCCGAGCCCTTGTGAGCAAGGCCTTCCGTATCGGATTTTATTGGCCGACGGCCCGGGCAGACACTCAGGACTTAGTCCAGCGATGCGTCGGTTGCCAATTATTTGCTAATCAAAGCCACATGCCGCCTACCGCTCTCGAAACTATACCCATTACCTGGTCTTTTGCGGCCTGGGGGCTTGACATGGTTGGACCCCTTAAAGGAGGAACCCACAAGCAAAAATATCTACTGGTCATGGTGGACAAATTCACCAAATGGATAGAGGCCAAGCCTGTTAAGACGGCCTAATCCGGACCGGTGATAGACTTCATATCAGGGGTTGTACACCGTTACGGTGTCCCCCACAGCATCATTACTGACAATGGCACAAACTTCACGGCCGACGAGGTTAAACTCTAGTGCAAAAACATGGGCATTAAGCTCGATTACGCTTCAGTCTATCACCAACAAACAAACGGTCAAGTCGAGCGAGCCAATGGTCTAATCATGAGCGGCATCAAACCCAGATTAGTGCAATCCCTCAAGGAATCTAACACGCACTGGGTAGAGGATCTTGACTCCGTACTTTGGGGGCTGCGGACCACGCTGAATCGCACTACCGGATTCACACCATTTTTTATGGAATACAGCGCAGAGGCAGTCCTGCCCTGCGACATAATTCATGACTCACCTCGCGTACGCATGTACGAAGAAAGAGAAGCCGAGATCGATCGGTAGGACAGCTTGGACGCATTGGAGGAGGAGCGCGACGTGGCAAAAGCCCGTTCCGCATTCTATCAATAGCAGGCTCGAAGATATCAAAGCAGAGAAGTACGGGCCAAAACTTACAATGTTGGCGAACTAGTTCTATGCCTGCCGGACAAGAAAAAGGACAAAGTCAAGCCCAAATGGGAGGGTCCCTTCATAATCGACCAAGTCCTGACTGGTGGAGCGTACCGTCTGCGGAACGCATCGGATAACCGACTCGAGCCAAACCCATGGAACGCAGCACGCCTACGAAGATTCTACGCCTAGCACCGGACTCTGTGTTCGTCTCCTTCCTTTGTCCCTTTTTTTACAAATTAGGTGCCTTATATTTCTCTCCTTCTCGACCCCTTATTCTTCCAAGCCTTTAAGGGCTTGCTTGCGCAGTGTTCGCACATAAATGATGCGCCACCCGCGATCACTATACCTGGGGGCTTCTTTATCAGAAGCTTATATACACGGGCCTCATGCCCAAAACATGTGTGACACTTCTGCATGAACCTTTTATGCACCATTATATGCATTGATATGACTTAAGTTTTGGCCAAGCTGGGTTGCCTAGCTCCTGTGCTTACCCCTATGTTCCCGTTTGTTCGGCTAGGTGGTAAAGGGAGCACCTCTGTGATTGTTACTGCCGGGTCAGCCGGATGTGTACCTTAGACTGGGTGAAGCCGAAAGCTAGTGTTCTTAAGGGAATATTTAGTCGGTGAACTAAAAGATGATTTTTCACTTGTTTATTTATCTGCCCCCAGATGCTTTTTCTGCTTTTTTGGCAGTCTGGACATGCACTTTAGGGCATGCCTCCCAGGGAAAGGAACCCCTAACAAAACTATTCTCCTTGGAAGATGTTTCTTACTAACCATGTAATATAACATAACTAGTTGGGCACTTGGCTGCTAAAGCACTTATGACCCCTACGCTTGGTCTCCACGCATGCCCCGGTTCTTGCATAACCAAGAGGGTATTCGGACACACTCCGGACTATCGGGTCCAGAGGTTGAAGCGAAAAGGTCCGCAATGACAAATGATCTACAATCCGGCTAGAAGGCATTTTACATGTCATTTTAAATTACATAGTCAATTTGACTGGGTATATTCTTCTTCAATACCATCCAACAGGCTGTCTAATTTACATTCCTGTTGGGAATACTTGGCGGCCAGCTCTACCTGGCTGTACACTAAACTAACAGGGATCTCCTTCCCGTAGGGCCCCACAGGGCCGACCTCGGCCATGTGGTTTGGGTCAGCCTTCGTGTACCGCGTCTTCACCATGGCCCTGGCCTCCCTGGCGCCTTGACGGCAGGCCGATATCTTCCATAACCGGAAGCGCTGCCGCACTCCCTTCAGCTTCTCTGCAAGCTCTCCAAGGCCTTCGGGCATGGAGAGGGATGGCCACAAAGCCTGGACGACGCCTTGCATCGCCTGCCGAACTCGTTCGTGCAGTTGCGATAGCTCGGGAAGAAGGTCACCCGTAGAACCGGGCATTTCCTCCTTAGGCCGACCTGTCAGCATATCTACAGACATAACTCTGTCAATCGACTTCCTCGCCGAACTCTTTTTCAAAGATTCATTCAAGCACTTACTAAAAATGCCGTGTCGAAGTCGCCGATTCTCCTTTATGGAATCCGACAGTTGAGCACGAACATCCTTTAGTTCCTCGCCCAGCTGGGTATTGGCATCTTGAAGCTTGTTCTTCTCTTGCCTCACCCTCATAAGCACGCTCTCACCGGCCTTTAACTGGCGGAAGAGTTGTTGCTTGTTCGGATCAACTCCGGCCCCATCTGCATTGTTATTGTCAGAATTGCACACATGCCGCACTTCACAACATACTTATCTTTCGAAGCATATATTACCTAAGGGGGTCCCCTTGGCATTCTCTATAGCAGCTAGTGCGGCCTCAAGTTGGGCCTTGCACTCTTCTAGCTCCTGGGACAGTTGCGTATTCTTTTTTTGTAAGATCCTGCATAGCAAATGATCCTTAAATCAGTTATTTTAACTGTTTCAAGTCTCGGGGGCTACTGACATATATAACCATCAGATCTACTCACCCGTATGTCTTTTACATACTGCTCTGTGGCTCTGGCTAGACCATTTTGAGCGGCACGGGGGTACGCATCTCCCGTATTAAAGGCGTCCAACGCCACTTGGGAAAAACATGCGTCACGAAGAACAGTCCGGCGACGCCTGTGGTTCATGGCACTCTCCACCTCTGAATTGGTGGTAGATAGCCCGTCCAGGTCCTCTGTCGGAGGAGCGTCCGGTGCGCGCCCCGTGTTCGCCTCCGCTTCCGGACCCGGCCTTGAAGCCTGGCCGGTGGAAATAGTCCGGCGGGCGCTCTTCTTCCTAAAGAGAGCACGAACGTTAGTATGCCTTGAAGGCATAAACCCTGGGCATTAAAGTCGCATGCCGTACCATTGCGCCGGTGTCTCGATCCGGTCCGCACTTCTTTTTAGCCCGTCGGGTGTCACGATCGGTTTTCCAATAAAAATATTTATTGAGAAACCAATCTTTTGAGTCCAGTATGAGAGAAATCCTCCTCACTGGTAGACAATTTCTTGATACAATAAGCCAGTAGCATAAAATATATTACAGGGTCGAACTGCGGTTGCTCAACCAAATTATTACAAGAACGCCAATAATTATACATAATGGCGGACATGACACAGTGGTGTGGAGACATACTACTGACTCGAGGATAGGGCGGTGGTGGAAAAACACAGCGGGGAGAGAAATACAAGACTCTAAGTCTATCATCTCATCGAGCGTCGAGGTGAGGCTCGATGAATTTATTTGGTAGCGGAAGCGGATATAAAACAGTGACCAAATCCAGGGTCGCACGAGACTGACTGGGACTCCTCTAAGTGTCGAACTCGCTATCAAACTCTTCATCCATGAGATCGCCTTCGTCAGCATCTGGCCAAATCAACAAGCCAGTGAGTACTTTGAAAGTACTCGCAAGACAGTTCGGACGTAAGATATCACAAATGCATGCATGGATGCGTCACGAATAAATTCATCAATGTACATTAAAAAAAATTTGCATAACAAGGTAAGTAAAAGGGAAACGGCGGTAGTCCGCCTGAAACCCCAACAAAGCATAAATAAATATCGATCGGGTGTCTGAAGCGACGCCTCGAAAGGTGAACAAATAAATTTAGGGAAATGATGCCACAGTCGGGCGTCGTAGCGACACCACATAAAGGGCTTTAAAAGAAATGCCACAGTCGGACGTCGGGGTGAGATCACAGAAAGGGCTTTAAAAGAAATGCCACAGTCGGACGTCGGGGCGACATCACAAAAAGGGCTTTGATTCACAAGTAAATAATACTCATAATAAACATTTAATTCATGAGAATAAATGGGTTAGTCCACCCACAGGAATAATCATTTAACCGGAATTAGCACTCATGTGAATCACCGGAGTCTCTGTCATCAAAACTTTCATTGTTAGGACAAGATAATACGAATTTGGACATGGAATAGATGATTTGGAGGGATATGTGATTCTGCAGAGTTTGTACAAAATTATTCCCACAGCCAACGGATTTCCGTAGTCACGAAGGACTAGTTCCGTTTACGGTATTTCGGAAGAAAACACAGCTAACCAGTACACACCCATCCTACCTCTCGATGCTAGGAATCACCCTAGACATCGTCCAAGAAAAACTTTTGAGACGGGGAGATCACAATCTCGAATAGCATGGGATCAAATTTATATACGCGCGCTCTAAGGGGTGCCCCCCTCTCGGTCCCAACCGGAAACACCCATGCCCCCTGACCGGATGACTGGCTTTAATCCAGGGCCATGGAACCATCATCACGGCCTCTCCTTTTGGTGTGTACCAGAAAAGCGGTTTGCAACTTACTAAACCATATTCCTTGCAGAAAACATGTGGTAGTACAGGGAAGGAAATGAGAGGAACTGGACCGGTACGGTTTGACACTGAAGTCACATAGTCTGGCTTAGGACTGGCATGCTACAACACTGCCATCTCACCCATCCTCATGCCATCACATGGCCATTCATACTCACATCCATCCACTTATGGATCATCGAACTCACTTACCTCATTATCGCATAAAATAACGTTCATCGATATGCTTCTCAACATGCCATGAAACTAACTAAATGCAAAACATGCCAAGACACTCATCATATCAAAAGTTCAAACATGCTTGCCTGGTTCAGAGTAGTCGGAGCCTAGCTCGGTGAAGTTCGCGGCTCCGTCACCTCCTTCGGTATCTACGGTATAAAGAAAATATATGTGCTATCGTAAATACAAAGGAGTGCACAGCAAGTATACCAAATATTTTTCAAATAAATATGATAAAAAACTAGACAAAATTTTAAAGAGAACAGAAAAAGAATCAATCAAAAATACTTTCCTGCTTAAAAGTTATACGGGTTTTTGTCCAGGGACTAATCTGTAATGAAACAAAAGATTTCCAGGGGCTAGCTTATAAAAACAGAAAACGCTTCGGCAGAAACTACGCCAGCCCAAAGGGAAAACGTACTTTGCCCGAAGGCGCTTTCAGAAAACGTTTCAACAGAGAGAGCAGAGAGGCTGACGGTGGGGTCCCACGCGTCAGGTTTGAATTTCAAAAAGGGGGGAGCGAAGCTCGTCGGCGCCCGAGAGCCGCGGTGGTCGCCGGCGGCGATCCACGGCGAGGCAGGGGGATCAGAGGGTACCTCCGTGCTCAGGGCGCCATTCCGCGTTAGTTGGTGGTGGTGGTGGTCGCCGGCGAGTACCACGTCGACTGCGAGCTTTGCTCCGGCGGACGGCGGCTCGGGTGGTCGAGGAACTCGTCGGAGAGAGCTGCAGAGATCAAATTGACGAGGGGGTTAGGCTCCTGGTAGCTAGAGAGGGTAACGGACGGGGTTTGGGCGCCGGAGGTGGCCTCACCGGAGCGAATCGAGGTGGCGGCCGAGGCGGATCGGGGCGGCCGGAGTTGAGGGGGAAGACCTCCTCGGGGTCCCCCTAGTGGCCTGGCGTGGCGTTGGTGAGGTGTGGGGATGAGGCGTGCACGAGGGTGAGCTCGGGGGCCCTTTTTATAGGCAGCCCGAGGTGGTTGCCGTGAACGGGGATCTCCGGCGAGTGATTACGGCGGAGCCGGGGATGTGCAGGGGGGTTAGGGGCTTGGGCTTCGTCGTTGAGGTCCACCGGTCCCATTTAGGCACTAAACGGGCTGGGACTTGGTGCTGAGGGTGAGCTCGACGGAACGGGGGTGGCGCGGCACGTCGGCGGCAGGGAGCACGTTCCGTGCTTGCCGGGCCACGGCGACGGTGCCACGGGCGTGCGCTGGCACGACAGGGACACGCGGAGAGCCAAGGGGCCTTGGGCGGCGCCGGGTGGCGTGGCGAGAGGGCTCGGGCCCTTGTTGGCCGCCACGGGAGGTGCAGCCACCGCAGAAGCTCCCAACGCCGGCGAGGCTCGCTGCTACCGACGCCAGGAAGGCTCCACGCACGCGTGTGAAGCTCCGGACAGGAGGGAGAGGCTGCGAGGAACGTGCCAAGTGCACTGTCTACGCGTGAGGGGAACTGACGAACGCAAACGACACTGAGACTGAATTTTTCTAAATTTTGAACAGCAGCAGTGCATGCAAGGTGTTCGACAGAATGAAATTGGCATCTAGGGATTTTTCCTTGAGCTGAAACTTTGTGGAGTGGCTTCTCATTGCTCAAGTAGGCTGCCTGAATTTTGGTGGAATTTTTGGGGAAGTGTAGATATGAATTTCATCAAATTTGGCAAATCTGGTCCAAACTTGCAGAGACTAAATTTTGAAAATTTTGAAAAGAGGAGGAGTGGATCAAGATGGTTCTGGGTTGTGGGTACAAAGGACTACCCAGGAGAGTTGGTTTGAGGTCAAAACTCAAATGAAAAAGAGTACTTGCTTTGAAAATCCCTCAGGCTCCAAATAATTTTTCAGATTTGTTTTGAGAGGAAAAATAATTAGAATAAAATCCAAAACTTGTTTGGATTAGTTGGGACAGAGGACTTAGGTTGATCACAAGGTGTAGGGGAGGTTTTGGAGGGGTTTTACCACATGGGAACAATGCAAAGTCAAGGGTGGTTCCAAGGTATGAAAATCCCCAAATTTTCATAGAGCTTCACTTTAAAAGAAAACAAATTAAACTCCCAAAAATAAATTTGAGAGAGAACCAACAGAGAAGAAGTTTCAAAAGATCAAACACTAAAGTTTGAAAAGATAAAGTCCTTGCCAAAGCAAAGAAAGTTTTTTAAGTGGAAGGTTTTTCTGAAAAAGAAAAAATTTAAAAAGGCCTCTCCTCAAAAACCACAAAGTTTTTGATAAAAACCAAATAAAAAAATTTGGAGTGTCACAACACCTACCCCCTTAGGAAAAATCTCGTCCCCGAGATTTCAGCTGATCCTTAAATAAGTGTGGATGCTCTGTCCGAAGAAAATCCTCGCTTTCCCAAGTTGCTTCACTGTCGGTGTGATTGCTCCACTGGACTTTGAAAAACTTGATGGTCTTCTGTCGGGTCCTCCTTTCAGATTCCTCTAATATTCTTACGGGACGTTCTCGATAAGTGAGGTCTGGCTGCACATCAATGTTTTCATGGGATACTTGTTTCTCTGGGTTGCTTACGTACTTCCTTAATTGAGAGACGTGGAACACGTCGTGAATGTCGGACAAGTCTTCGGGTAAGTCTAGCTGGTAGGCTACAGTGCCTCTTCGTGCCACTATGCAGAATGGTCCAATGAATCTTGGTGCTAACTTTCCTTTAATCTTAAACCGTTGCAATCCTCTCATCGGGGACACTCTCAGGTATACGAACTCACCTGGTACGAAGCTGACCCTACGATGTTTCTGATCATAATAACTCTTCTGTCGACTTTGAGCGGTCTTAAGTCGGTCTCTGATTAGCTTGACCTTTTCCTCGGCTTCTCTGAGCAGGTCTGGCCCGAAGATGCGGATGTCCCCGGTCTCTGACCAATTTAACGGGGTACGACATCTTCGTCCGTACAAAGCCTCAAATGGTGCCATTTGTAGGCTGGCCTGGTAGCTATTGTTATACGCGAACTCGGCGTATGGCAGGCTTTCTTCCCAACTGGTTCCATATGTGAGGACACATGCCCTCAGCATGTCTTCTAAAACCTGGTTTACGCGTTCTGTTTGTCCATCAGTCTGTGGATGGCATGCGGTACTGAAGGCTAGTTGGGTTCCCAGAGCCTGTTGTAAATGCTCCCAAAATCTTGAGACGAACTGAGTGCCTCTGTCGGATATTATAGTCTTCGGGACACCGTGCAGACAAACTATGCGGGAAAGATAAATCCTGGCAAGCCTCTGAGTGGTGTAGGTTGTCTTCACTGGAATAAAGTGTGCCACTTTGGTTAACCTGTCATTGATGACCCATATGGCATCATTCCCGTGTCGTGACCGAGGTAGTCCGACAATAAAATCCATCCCTATTTCATCCCATTTCCACTTAGGTATTTTGTTAGGTTGCAGTAGTCCGGCTGGTCTCTGATGTTCTGCTTTTATGCGTTGACATGAGTCGCAACATGCAATGAAGGCGGCTATGTCCCTCTTCATACCGTGCCACCAAAATCTTTCCTGAATATCCTTATACATTTTGGTTCCTCCAGGGTGGATCGAATATGGAGTGGTGTGTGCTTCAGCTAAAATTTGTTGTTTAAGGTCTTCTATGTTTGGCACGCATAGCCTTTCTCCGTACCATAATATTCCTTCATTGTCTATGACGAATTCCGAGGCCTTGCCCATACTCAACTTTCTTTTAATTCCTTCAATGCTGGGGTGACCGGGCTGAGCTTCTTTAATTTTCTCCACAAGGTTGGGTTGTATTTCCAAGTTTGATATGGTGCCTTCTGCTACCATTATCAAGTTGAGCTTGGCAAATTCTTGATGGAATTCGGGCCTCAAGCTGTGCAGATAGTTTCCGTCGGAGCTGGGGTTCCGACTCAGGGCATCGGCCACTACATTTGCTTTCCCTGGATGGTAATGGATACCAACATCATAATCCTTTACCAATTCCAACCAGCGTCGTTGCCGTAAATTTAGTTCTGGCTGCGTGAAAATATATTTGAGACTTTTGTGGTCCGTATATATTTCACATCGATTCCCAAGTAAGAAATGCCTCCATTCCTTGAGTGCATGAATAACTGCTGCCATTTCTAAGTCATGAGTGGGATAATTTTCCTCATGCTTGCGAAGTTGCCTTGAAGCGTAGGCGACAACCTTGCCTTCTTGCATCAACACGCATCCGAGACCCTTTCTGGACGCGTCACAATATACTTCAAAATTCTTGTGTATGTCGGGTACAATTAATATCGGTGCTGTTGTTAACTTCCGCTTTAGCTCTTGGAAACTTTTCTCGCAGGCTTCTGTCCACTCAAACTTCTTATCTTTCTTGAGCAACTGTGTCATAGGCTTGGCTATGGTGGAAAATCCTTCAATAAATCTGCGGTAATATTCTGCCATTCCCAAGAAACTCCGTATGTCTGTTACGCTGGCTGGTGATTTCCAGTCAAGTACGGCCTTGACTTTCTCTGGGTCCACTGTGATACCGTCTTGAGTCAGCACGTGGCCTAGAAAACCTACTTGTCTTAGCCAAAATTCGCACTTGCTGAACTTGGCATACAATTGGTGTTTTCTTAGCTCTCCTAGCACAATCCTGAGATGTTCTGCGTGCTCTTCTGGTGTCTTGGAGTATACCAGAATATCGTCGATGAATACCACGACGAACTTGTCCATAAACTTCATAAATACTTTGTTCATGAGGTGAACAAAATATACTGGGGCGTTAGTTAATCCAAATGGCATCATTGTGAACTCGTACAGTCCATATCTGGAGGTGAAGGCTGTTTTGGGGATATCTTCCGTTCGTACCTTCAATTGATGGTATCCTGACCTTAAGTCAATTTTTGAGAATACCTTGGTCTGAGCAAGTTGATCAAACAAATCGTTTATCCTTGGCATCGGGTATTTGTTTTTGACTGTGACCATGTTAAGTGCTCGATAGTCAATACACAATCTCAGCGTTCCATCCTTCTTTTTGGCAAATAAAATTGGTGATCCCCAAGGTGAGGAACTGGCTCGAATTTATCCTTTTTCCAGTAATTCCTTTATTTGCTTCTTCAACTCGATCAACTCGGATGGTGCCATTCTGTATGGTTTCTTGTATATGGGGGTGGTTCCTGGTGCTAGCTCAATGCGGAATTCTATTTCTCGGTCTCGTGGCATGCCTGGCAGCTCTTCAGGGAATACATCTGGAAATTCACACACTACTGGAACCTTGTTTAGCTCAGAAACGTCCACCTTATTTAATCTCGGTTGCCGGGGTATTCTTCCTTCCTTGGCTGATACTCTTATTGTCTTCCCTTGGTGGTGTGTGAGAATCACGGTCCTGTTGAAACAGTCGATAAAACCTTTATTGGTGGTTAGCCAATCCATCCCTAGGATGACATCCAGTCCTTTATTTTCCAATACAATAAGATTTGCGTGAAACTCCAATCCTTCGAGCTCAATGACCACATTCTGACAGTAATTCTGAGTAACTTGCTGAATCCCAGGGGACTTGATGGTTATGGATTTCTCCAAAGAAAGTATCGAAAAATTATTTTGCAAAGCAAAACTTTTCGAAATGAAAGAGTGAGAGGCTCCAGAATCAAACAAAACCATTGCAGGTATTGTGTTGACAGGAAACGTACTGAGTACGATATCCGGAGCATTTTGTGCCTCCTCTTTGGTTACATGGTTCAGGTGACCCTTCCTGTGGTTATTGTTGGGATTGAAATTGTTTCGCTTGGGCGCTGAATTATTGCCGCCGTTGTTCGGCTTTGGGGTTGAACTCCTTGGCTTGGGGCACTGTTTGGCATAGTGCCCTTCTTCTCCACAAGCGTAACAAGTAACGCCGGGGCGATAGGTGAATTCCTTGTCCCTTGCATGAAAATTCTTGATTGGGCGTGAGACATTGGATGAGAATTTGTGTGTCCCACCCTTTTGAAAATCTGTCTTGCTTCGGTGATTGCGAGCGTGATTAGTCTGGTCCCTTTTTCGCTTGCGGATATCTTCCAGACTGCGTCTCTCATTTTGCAGAGTAATGGCCTTGTCCACCAGTGTTTTAAAATCAGGAAAAGTGTGCACGACCAGTTGGCATTTAAGCGCGGGCGCCAGACCGTCAAGGAATTTCTCCATCTTCTTGATTTCAGTCATACGCTCCTCATTGGCGTAGCGGGATAATAGGGTAAATTGACTGTTGTAATCTGACACTGTCATGTTCCTTTGTTTGAGGTCATCGAATTCTCTCTTCTTGATTTTCATAATACTCTAAGGAATATGTGCACCACGGAAACCTTCCTTGAAATCATCCCAGGTTATGTCATTTTCGTTGGGATGCATGTGCAGAAAATTCTCCCACCACGATGCGGCTGCTCCTGTGAGATAGTGTGGAGCATATAGTACTTTCTCGGGATCTGAACACTTTGCAATAATTAATTTCCTCTCCATATCTCGAAGCCAGTCCTCGGCTTCAAGAGGCTTGTCAGTGTGAGAAAATGTTTGAGGACGTGTCTTCTGTAGCTCAGATAACTTGGAATGCTGTTGATACTGTCCATGATGATTTCCCCATGTTGATGACTTGGTTCATCATCTCACGATGTTGTTGCTGACTCTGCTCATAAAGGCGGCACATTTGTGAAAGTGCCGATTCACTGCCCTGTTGGCTTGACTGTCCCTGAGTGAACTCGTTGTTGGGTTGTGTATCATAATTTTCCTCTGGTGGAGTTGGCATGGAGCGTGTCCAAGGACGAGACATTTTTCACTCTGGGGATATATTTTGTAAAACTCATAAGAAAAGCGGAAAGAGTCGCAAAACAAAACCATAAATGCATAAAGCTGGCAAATAGAAATAAATAACTCAGCTTACTTAAGAAAAACAAATCGACTTGCGCACGGAGAAGGACTGCTCATTACATATCTTACACGCGGGCGGTAATTATACAATACATCACTCAGGATATGCGTACATAATCCTGACATGTTATTTAGGCTAGTGCACTTCTCCAGATCCTACATGATGCGCAAATAGGCTACTTCTCACAACCTATGTACACATCTTACAAAGCGATACAATACACGGTAGCTAAGCGTACTCAGGCAGAGATGTTGACGACCTCCTTTGCCCTGCCGAGGGCGAGGCGTAGCGAGGTTGGGGACTCGACTTCCTCCTCGCTAATGGGCTCCATACGTGTAGTGTTGCGCAGAGTGGACGGAGCGGTTGCCAAGGGCGGAGCAACACGTACAGGAGCGGGCGCGAAGGGTGGTGCAGTGCGCGCTGAAGTGGGTGCAATGACTTGGTTGAATTCTTCGGTAGAAGGCAGGCGACGAGTAGGCGTATAAGATGCTGAGGACGAGACCAAAGTCAGTGGCGGAGCGATGGGTAGGAGCTCCCTCCTGTTGGCAGCACAGCCATGGACTGAGTCCATGCGGGTAGCTACGAAGTCGTCCACCAGGTTGTCGAACGCTGCCTCCAGGGCCCGGAGATACTCAATGAGCATCTCAAAAGCCTCGTCTCGTTCTCCTCTGGGGCAGGAGTATGCGTAGTGATAGGTGTAAGGCACATGGCACGGAAGATAACGGTAACGACGAGTCTTCATCACGGGAAGGACATCCCTGAGACGGGCTATCGCCTCGCGGGCTGCCATCTGCATAGCATGCCTCTCCGTAGGCATGGCTCTTCCCACGAACCGGAAGCGACGTAACTCACCACGCCCTCCCTTGAACTGTACCGCGGCCTGGTGCATGGTCAGACTGTCATTGACTCGGTGCTGGCAGAGTGTGAAGACTGGGCGCACGGATGGCCCCATCGCGACCTGAACGATGAAAGAAAGAAGCTTGACAAACCCATCGGGCACGTTGGCGAAGGTCTGAGACTCGCAGCTGTTGTCGGCCATCTACAAAAGTAGGCAAAAATTCTGCAGGGTCAGATCATAAATTTATGCTGACTGATAGAAAATGACTACAATTGCAAAAATATAAATTTGCTCTATCATGCTAATAACTAATTAGCGATCGCACCTAGTGGCTTCCTACAGTCAGCCTGGCTCTGGTACCAAGCTTGTCACGACCGGTTTTCCAATAAAAATATTTATTGAGAAACCAATCTTTTGAGTCCAGTATGAGAGAAATCCTCCTCACTGGTAGACAATTTCTTGATACAATAAGCCAGTAGCATAAAATATATTACAGGGTCGAACTGCGGTTGCTCAACCAAATTATTATAAGCACGCCAATAATTATACATAATGGCGGACATGACACAATGGTGTGGAGACATACTACTGACTCGAGGATAGGGCGGTGGTGGAAAAACACAGCGGGGAGAGAAATACAAGACTCTAAGTCTATCATCTCATCGAGCGTCGAGGTGAGGCTCGATGAATTTATTTGGTAGCGGAAGCGGATATAAAACAGTGACCAAATCCAGGGTCGCACGAGACTGACTGGGACTCCTCTAAGTGTCGGACTCGCTATCAAACTCTTCATCCATGAGATCACCTTCGTCAGCATCTGGCCAAATCAACAAGCCAGTGAGTACTTTGAAAGTACTCGCAAGACAGTTCGGACGTAAGATATAACAAATGCATGCATGGATGCATCACGAATAAATTCATCAATGTACATTAAAAAAATTTGCATAACAAGGTAAGTAAAAGGGAAATGGCGGTAGTCCGCCTGAAACCCCAACAAAGCATAAATAAATATCGATCGGGTGTCTGAAGCGACGCCTCGAAAGGTGAACAAATAAATTTAGGGAAATGATGCCACAGTCGGGCGTCGTAGCGACACCACATAAAGGGCTTTAAAAGAAATTCCACAGTCGGACATCGGGGCGACATCACAGAAAGGGCTTTAAAAGAAATGCCACAGTCGGACGTCGGGGCGACATCACAAAAAGGGCTTTGATTCACAAGTAAATAATACTCATAATAAACATTTAATTCATGAGAATAAATGGGTTAGTCCACCCACAGGAATAATCATTTAACCGGAATTAGCACTCATGCGAATCACCGGAGTCTCTGTCATCAAAACTGTCATTGTTAGGACAAGATAATACGAATTTGGACATGGAATAGATAATTTGGAGGGATATGTGACTCTGCAGAGTTTGTACAAAATTATTCCCACAGCCAACGGATTTCCGTAGTCACGAAGGACTAGTTCCGTTTATGGTATTTCGGAAGAAAACACAGCTAACCAGTACACACCCATCCTACCTTTCGATGCTAGGAATCACCCTAGACATCGTCCAAGAAAAACTTTTGAGACGGGGAGATCACAATCTGGAATAGCATGGGATCAAATTTATATACGCGCGCTCTAAGGGGTGCCCCCCTCTCGGTCCCAACCGGAAACACCCATGCCCCCTGACCGGATGACTGGCTTTAATCCAGGGCCATGGAACCATCATCACGGCCTCTCCTTTTGGTGTGTACCAGAAAAGCGGTTTGCTACTTACTAAACCATATTCCTTGCAGAAAACATGTGGTAGTACAGGGAAGGAAATGAGAGGAACTGGACCGGTACGGTTTGACACTGAAGTGACATAGTCCGGCTTAAGACTGGCATGCTACAACACTGCCATCTCACCCATCCTCATGCCATCATATGGCCATTCATACTCACATCCATCCACTTATGGATCATCGAACTCACTTACCTCATTATCGCATAAAATAACGTTCATCGATATGCTTCTCAACATGCCATGAAACTAACTAAATGCAAAACATGCCAAGACACTCATCATATCAAAAGTTCAAACATGCTTGCCTGGTTCAGAGTAGTCGGAGCCTAGCTCGGTGAAGTTCGCGGCTCCGTCACCTCCTTCGGTATCTACGGTATAAAGAAAATATATGTGCTATCGTAAATACCAAGGAGTGCACAGCAAGTATACCAAATATTTTTCAAATAAATATGATAAAAAACTAGAATTTTTTTTAAAGAGAACAGAAAAAGAATCAATCAAAAATACTTTTCTGCTTAAAAGTTCTAAGGGTTTTTGTCCAGGGACTAATCTGTAATGAAACAAAAGATTTCCAGGGGCTAGCTTATAAAAACAGAAAATGCTTCGGCAGAAACTACGCCAGCCCAAAGGGAAAACGTACTTTGCCCGAAGGCGCTTCCAAAAAACGTTTCAACAGAGAGAGCAGAGAGGCTGACGGTGGGGTCCCACGCGTCAGGTTTGAATTTCAAAAAGGGGGAGCGAAGCTCGTCGGCGCCCGAGAGCCGCGGTGGTCGCCGGCGGCGATCCACGGCGAGGCAGGGGGATCGGAGGGTACCTCCGTGCTCAGGGCGCCATTCCGCGTTAGTTGGTGGTGGTGGTGGTCGCCGGCGAGTACCACGTCGACTGCGAGCTTTGCTCCGGCGGACGGCGGCTCGGGTGGTCGAGGAACTCGTCGGAGAGAGCTGCAGAGATCAAATTGACGAGGGGGTTAGGCTCCTGGTAGCTAGAGAGGGTAACGGATGGGGTTTGGGCGCCGGAGGTGGCCTCACCGGAGCGAATCGAGGTGGCGGCCGAGGCGGATCAGGGCGGCCTGAGTTGAGGAAGAAGACCTCCTCGGGGTCCCCCTAGTGGCCTGGCGTGGCGTTGGTGAGGAGTGGGGATGAGGCGTGCACGAGGGTGAGCTCGGGGGCCCTTTTTATAGGCAGCCCGAGGCGGTTGCCGTGAACGGGGATCTCCGGCGAGTGATTACGGCGGAGCCGGGGATGTGCAGGGGGATTAGGGGCTTGGGCTTCGTCGTTGAGGTCCACCGGTCCCATTTAGGCGCTAAACGGGCTGGGACTTGGTGCTGAGGGTGAGCTCGACGGAACGGGGGTGGCGCGGCACGTCGGCGGCAGGGAGCACGTTCCGTGCTTGCCGGGCCACGACGACGGTGCCACGGGCGTGCGCTGGCACGGCAGGGACACGCGGAGAGCCAAGGGGCCTTGGGCGGCGCCGGGTGGCGTGGCGAGAGGGCTCGGGCCCTTGTTGGCCGCCACGGGAGGTGCAGCCACCGCAGAAGCTCCCAACGCCGGCGAGGCTCGCTGCTACCGACGCCAGGAAGGCTCCACGCACGCGTGTGAAGCTCCGGACAGGAGGGAGAGGCTGCGAGGAACGTGCCAAGTGCACTTTCTACGCGTGAGGGGAACTGACGAACGCAAACGACACTGAGACTGAATTTTTCTAAATTTTGAACAGCATCAATGCATGCAAGGTGTTCGACAGAATGAAATTGGCATCTAGGGATTTTTCCTTGAGCTGAAACTTGGTGGAGTGGCTTCTCATTGCTCAAGTAGGCTGCCTGAATTTTGGTGGAATTTTTGGGGAAGTGTAGATATGAATTTCATCAAATTTGGCAAATCTGGTCCAAACTTGCAGAGACTAAATTTTGAAAATTTTGAAAAGAGGAGGAGTGGATCAAGATGGTTCTGGGTTGTGGGTACAAAGGACTACCCAGGAGAGTTGGTTTGAGGTCAAAACTCAAATGAAAAAGAGTACTTGCTTTGAAAATCCCTCAGGCTCCAAATAATTTTTCAGATTTGTTTTGAGAGGAAAAATAATTAGAATAAAATCCAAAACTTGTTTGGATTAGTTGGGACAGAGGACTTAGGTTGATCACAAGGTGTAGGGGAGGTTTTGGAGGGGTTTTACCACATGGGAACAATGCAAAGTCAAGGGTGGTTCCAAGGTATGAAAATCCCCAAATTTTCATAGAGCTTCACTTTAAAAGAAAACAAATTAAACTCCCAAAAATAAATTTGAGAGAGAACCAACAGAGAAGAAGTTTCAAAAGATCAAACACTAAAGTTTGAAAAGATAAAGTCCTTGCCAAAGCAAAGAAAGTTTTTTAAGTGGAAGGTTTTTCTGAAAAAGAAAATTTTTAAAAAGGCCTCTCCTCAAAAACCACAAAGTTTTTGATAAAAACCAAATAAAAAAATTTGGAGTGTCACACCGGGCCTCAATGGCCCTTGTTGGCTACCCACCGTGGGCTCAGCCCTCCGCCTCAAGGATTTCCCCTGCAAAAAGAAACACTATTGGTTTACAGCAATCAAAATAAGCATGGATGGATCCTCTTGAAAATACTGTGACTTCGATCTTGGTTACCTTTGAGGCTGGAAGTAGTCCGGGATAATCGGCCATAATGGCCACTAAGGTGTTGTCCTTACTCAATTGATGAAACACCCCATCAATTAGCTCCACACATAAGTCCGGGTCCTCTTGGAGTCCGGGTCGAGGGACCGTTCCGGGTCCTCGGGTTGTGGAGGAGGGCTGTTTATCTCCTTTACAGTCTGGCGCAACTCCTACGTTAAAATTGCTAGACCAAGTACTCAATCATGGGAATTTGAAAACGGATAGGCAAGTGAAAGTGTTCGCTCACCCAGCTTGGATGATTGTACATAGAGAATCCGCCCCGTGGGTTAACAAGGAGGAATTCCTCTTCTTCTCCCTTGTACAAAGCGGATAAGATCTTCGTTAGAGTGGCAGCCGAATCCGGCCCCTTGCGACCGCACCGGGTGGCATCGTCCTCCCCGTTGAAATCCCACATGGGGTGGACTCTATACTGAAGCGTCTGCACCCCCCGCATAATGCATGTGGCCATGACCTCGATCATGGTCAGTCCGGAATGAGCTAACAACCTTATCCGGCTCATTAGGTAAAGGACGTCCCTGTCAGTTTCCCTCTGAGGGCTCCATGGGCGCCAGCTCAGGCGTATCTTCAAGGGAGCATTACTGAACTCAGGGAGGCCGATCCGTACAGGGTCCGGCAGGGGGATGTCATCTATATAAAACCATTCTGAAGGCCAGTCCTCGGATGCCTTCTTTGGGGTTCCGGATAGATATCCGGTCCTGGCGATGCGCCATAGTTCGGCTCCGCCCACTTGATAAATCGACCCCTCCTGAGAGCGGGGCATGAGGCAGAACAACTTCTTCCACAGCGTGAAATGGGCCTCAATGCCCAAAAACAGCTCGCAAAGGGCCACGAAGCTCGCAATATGCAGTATGGAGGCAGGCGTGAGGTTGTGTAGCTGGAGGCCATAAAACTCCAGTAGCCCCCGGAGAAATGATGAATTGGAAATCCGAGCCCTCTTATTAAATAAGGGACTAGGCATACTCGCTCTCCTTTGGAGGGATTGGGGACGCTCTCCACCTGCTCTCCGCCACTATAGGTGGCAAGCCCGGCTCGAACTAGGACCATATATGCTTGGGGGAGGAGCCCCTTGGATTGGAGCACTACTAGCTCGCTATGCGGGACGGAACACCGCTCCCAATCTCCGGGCCGAGGGCTGGAGGGGCGAGAGGAGGGGCTGCATCGACCGACCATGATGGAATGGATCTCTGTCGAAAGCGCTCTGATGAATGCTCGCGGAGTGAAGATGGTGTGAATTGGATCTAAATCCCCGTCTCTTTTATGGGCAGCTCATTTACGCAGCTACGGGGTAAATGAAAAACTCCCTGGCTTTTCGCATTCGTTTGACACGTGGAAGATGGTCATTATTGGGCACAGAAGCCAAGGAGCGCAGCATGCACTAGAAGCCGGACACTTTTCGACAGGTACATGGAATTTGGAGAAGAACCCGCCTTGCAATGCCGAAGACAAATTTGCACGCCGGACTCATCGTCACTGAAGCCTGGTTCGGGGGCTACTGAGGGAGTCCTGGATTAGGGGGTGTCCGGATGGCCGGACTATGACCTTTGGCCAGACTCCCGGACTATGAAGATACAAGATTGAAGACTTCGTCCCATGTCCGGATAGGACTTTCCTTGGCGTGGAAGGCAAGCTTGGCGATGCGATATGAAGATCTCCTCCCGTTGTAACCGACTCTGTGTAACCCTAGCCCTCTCCGGTGTCTATATAAACCAGAGAGTTTTAGTCCGTAGGACGAACAACAATCGTACCATAGGCTAGCTTCTAGGGTTTAGCCTCTCTGATCTCGTGGTAGATCAACTCTTGTACTACCCATATCATCAATGTTAATCAAGCAGGAGTAAGGTTTTACCTCCATCGAGAGGGCCCGAACCTAGGTAAAAACATCTTGTCCCTTGTCTCTTGTTACCATCTACCTAGACGCACAGTTCGGGACCCCCTACCCGAGATCCGCCGGTTTTGACACCGACAGGTGCCTACTACTACGTGGGGGCCGCCGACGACTAGGAGTAGTTAGGAGGCTCCTAGGCAGGAGGCCTTGACTTTTCGATCGATGTTGCTTTTATGCTAGCCTTCTTAAGGCAAACTTGTTTAACTCATCTATGTACTCAGATATTGTTGCTTCCGCTGACTCGTTTGTATTCGGGCTTATGTATTCGAGCCCTCGAGGCCCCTGGCTTGTAATATAAATCTTGTATTATTTGAATTTATGTCTAGAGTTGTGTTGTGATATCTTCTCGTGAGTCCCTGATCTTGATCATACATATTTGCGTGTATGATTAGTGTACGATTGAATCGGGGGCGTCACATTAATCAGGTCAGATCGAAGATGGCATGTTAGTGCATTTTACAAATCTTGCAAACCAAATAGGCATGTAGTAGTGTTCAAAACTGCATCTAGGCACTAAAACGTTTTCTTTTTTTTGCAGATAAGATTAGTCCTAGTGGTGGATAATGTGATACAATATAACAATCATGTCGAATGCCTAGATCTGCATCTCTCAGAAATTAATTTGAACTCCTACCGAGGGACCTTACCGGAGATTATATTCGCCAGGTTCTTTGTTGTCAGAGCAAGGGTGCTGAAGGTAATGAGGTTTACCCTACATTTATTTCGCAAAAATGAATGGTTTGTTGATCAGCGCCGACGCGTGCGGCAGATTGGAATAGGCTCCAAAAATACAGAATTTCATTTTGGAACTTCAGATGATAGAGTAATCGGAAGTCATTGTGTCAACCCCATACATGACTTCTTAGTAGCTGACCCCTTTGCAAAAGTTGTGAGGTTTCGAAACCAGACTTAGAAGTGGTAATATTAGTTTGAACCTCTCTGATATCCATGTTCGGCAGATCAGCGCAAGCGGTTGGAGCCGATGAGCTGAATTTCATTTCTAATATCAGTTTGAACCTTGTAATCTTTGAATTTGAGCCATATAACTTTGGAATTTGAACCTTGTAATATTTTGAGCTTTTGTGGTACAATCGTTGAAATGGCATCGTACAAGACTCGTATATTGGTAGCACTATTTTGACCTTAATATGCAATGGTCTTAGATTTGATTTTATTAACCATTCTCGAATCTGTTTACCTTGTCTATCTCACAGCACACGATCTGTATAGCTATCTCGACTGCGATCTCCGACATTATTGCACACAGTTGGTTTCTTCCACCGTGTGCTCTGTAGAGTGCAGAATTAATTATCACACTCGAGTGTCCATAATCACCCTTTTGTGTAAATTTGACCTCATCACCCACGGATAAACTTATGACCGAAGTCATTCCACACACTTTGTTTTTACAAAGATTTTTGCCAATAAAAGCCCACGACTTGTCCCTCTTCTAGCCGACACGTGGCAAACCAAGCTGGGCGGGAGCGGTAGCGTGGGAACATGCTCACCGACGATTCATTTGGCACCTCTTCGAGCCCACGCATGGTCAAACTACGGTGTAGTGTTGTCAAGCATGCACTAGAATCCTCCGCTATGAATGCCGTGACAATTACAGTCCGGCTGGCCCCCATTTGTTACAGTGGCCATTTAAGCCTCTTGTGTCTCTTCAACCTTTCGATCGCGTCCCACCATTGCAAGAAGCACACCCACCACAACAAGTTCTTAGAGGGTATCCTGCGCGGCTCCAATGGCGCTCTGAGCGGCTGCCGACAACGAGCAACAGTTCAGCATGCATGCCGTAATTGACACCCACCGAAGGTTCACGGAGCTCTCGGTGGTGTACAAAAACAAAACGGTCTGGGTGGAGCACTCCATCCAGATCATGGAGCTGTTGCTTGCCGAGGAGAAGTACAAGGTGGTCGGGTTCGACCTCGAGTACACCTGCACTCGTGCCAGGTCTCGTCGCAAGGTCATCGTCGCCCATATGTGTGTGTGCAACCACGTCCTCATCTACCACTACTGCCTAGCCACAAGGCCTTACGAGCATTTCGCCAGGTTTGTCAACAACCCCCACTACATGTTCGCTATGGTGGACATCACCAACGATGTCAAGGTGCTCAAGAATTCGGGCATCAGCTGTCAGAATCTTGTCAACATCCAGGGCCAATACAAGATCTTGGGCAGCAAGGAGCATGATAAGGACTCACTGTTCACCTCGTCGAGGCCATCATCGACCCCTACTATAGAGACATGAAGGATTCCTGCAACAAGGACAATTGTGCCTGGCACTCGGCCTTGATGGAGAAACTCGACAAAGCTCATGTCGTGTACGCGGCCAAGGAGGCATACACGTGCTACGACATGTACAAGCGGATCGTTGACATGAGGAAGTGCCTCCTTCCCCAAAATGGCATGGGATCCAGTCAGAAGCAGAGCAATGGCAAGCGTCATCGCAACAAGAAGTAGATGATTAGATCCTCGTTTCTCCTAGTTTAGTATGCATGTAATTGCTTACTTTGGTGTGTGAAAATGTTATGTGTGTAGTCACTTGTGTAATTGTATGCTTAATTTGGTTATGCAATGCTGTCTTTTTAAGTATATATGTTGATACTCTGTAGATAGAGCAAATCACATCGCACACAGACTAAACAATGGAACCCATCGGTGATGATTTCATCAATCACTGACAATTGTATACCAACAATCGTTTGCTCACACGGCTTGTTAACAGGAATCGTCTGTGTTGTTATCGGTCTTTCCACACATTTCCGATTACAGACCTGTTTGCCGCGTATCAAACACATCTTGTTAAGTTGAACCATTTCTGTTCTCTTGGCTCAACGCAAACAATTCATCCGAGTGAACTGTATGCCATATATCGCACACACCTTCATAAGGATGCATGTTTCTGTTGTTTCGCCTCATCACAAACAGTTCATCCGAGTGAACCGTATGCTCTACATCGCACACGCCTTCATATGGCAGCCCGTTTCTTTTATTCATCCTCATCGCAAACAGTTAATTGAACTGGACCATATGCCTTTAATCACACACGCAACCAAAACCTGAAGCATGTTTGATGCATCTGTCATCGCAAACGTTTTGCACCTTTTTTGACAGGGTTTTAACACCACCGTTTGCCATTATTGCATCGCACACAGTTTCGTCGAAGGGTCTCTGATCGTAGTGTCGCGTTAGCAGCATCTTGCAGTAGTGAGCTGTTATGAAGAGTGGCCGTGGAGTGGAGCGTACAGTACTCGGACTACAGGAGCAGATTCGACCGAGTAGATACTCATAATGGAAAAGACCGGGTTGCCCAAGCCATCTTCTTCCGGACTTTTTTCACGTGGGATGGCCTCTAGCTTTTGCTCTCACTTGCTGGACAGCTGCATGGCGGTCTGCGGCTGAGAGGTGGGCCTTCGATACCATATGCTCTACTAAGCCATCTACGTGAACAAACGTATGGGGCTAAGTGGCCAGCCTCCAGGCCGAGACTAGCAGGCCTGGGCGAACAGTAGTGCAACTGTAAAAAATATGGGGATGGCCCTCGAGGGTCGCTCGAGGTTATCCGTGTTTGCAAGGTGCAAAAATATACGAGTGAGGAGCTCACATTGGTTTTCATGTAGATGAGGCAGAGGTTGTCGATGACAGTTGGCGCGGGTTGATGCTCGCGGAGCACGCCGGCTCACTCACTGAGGGTAGCCTTCGAGAATCTGGGGGCTCGAGGGGGGTCCCGGCCAGTTGGGATGCAGCTGAGCCGGCTTGGCACAGCTGACGAGGCGTCGAGGCAGGTGGGACCGTCGACGGAGCGGCGACGCGGATAGACGGAGGCGTCTGGCAGCCTTTTTCTTTTTCTTTTCTTCTTTTTTCTTTTTTTCTTTTTTTTTCTTTATCTTCAGCCGGCTCCTTGGGAAGCCAGCCACTCTTTTCTTTCTTTTCTCTGTAACGAGCAGCCGACAGGAGCGGGTCGTGGCGGAAGCCGGTGGCCGGGACACGGCAGCAGCCGGTGTCTGGGTTGCGGGGAAGCCGGAGCGGGGCGAAGCTGGCAGGCCGGGCTGTGGGGGAAGCCGGCGCGGGGCGAAGCCGGCAGGCCGGGCTGTGGGGGAAGCCGGCGCGGGGCGAAGCCGGCAGGCTGGGCCGCGAGGAAGCCATTGCGGGGCGTAGCCGGCATGCCGGGTTGCAGGGAAGCGGGCGAGCCGAGTGGCGGGAGTCGGTGGCCGGGAAGCGTGCGGAAGCCAGCCTGCACGGGGCGGGAGCCGGCGGGCGTGGACGGTGAGCGCGCGGTTGGAGGAGCGCAGTCGTGGCTGGACGAGGCGGCTCGCAGGTGGCCGAGCGGCGCGGGAGGAGCCGGACCCGGCGCTGCGAGTGCCAGAGCAGAGGACCTGGCTGGCGGTGAGCCGGAGCAGAGGGCACGTCGCAGAGGGCTTGGTCCGTGCGGGACCAGTGGAGCCGGCACGAACGGCCCGGCGCGTGCGGGAGCGACTGCGTGGAGGAGGAGGCCGCGGGAGACGCATGGAGCGGGACACCGTACGGGCCCAGGGGGGACGACGGCGGAGCCGGCGGGCTGCAGAGAGCGTGCAGCGACAGGAGCAGCGCGGCCCTGGCTGTGGCTGGGAGTTCGCGGCGTAGCGGGGAGTGGTTGTGTGTGAGTGCCACAAGTGGCGATGGCTATGGTGGCCGCGACTGCAGCAGAGCAACGACAACAGGGAGCCAAGCTCACATGCTAGAGAGGAGCTGGGTGGCGTGGGAGCTGCAGGGCAGAGGCAGAGGCAGCAGGGCTCGCGGCCGCGCGAGCAGACGAACCGAGGCTGGGCGCACGGCGGAGCGGGCCTGAGCTGTGGGCGCGCGGAGGCGCAACAGGGCAGCAGTGAGCAGCGTGCGAGCAGGATGCGCAGAGGCAGACCTGCAGCAATGCGCGGCCACAGGAAGCGATCAGCCGGAGCTTGTTTTTTGTACGAGCAGTGTCTGGCCATCGTCTGAGAAGTGTACAAGGCATGCATGGGAAATGTACGAGGATTATCTGTCTTGCATCTGGGACATGCATGACCATGGTATGGCTTGTGTCTGGCTAGTGCACATGCAGTGTATGGTCAACATGTAAGTGAGCGAGAGCAGCCACGGCGGATGGCACTCGCGAACGAGTGTGAGCAGGTAGCAGTGGATGCGGGAATGCGGCCAACTATATCTGGCCATGGGCCGGGCCGGGCCGGGCTTGGGCCGGGCCTGAAAAAGCCCACGGCAGAAAACTGAGGCCCAGGCCCTCCCATGCCCTATCGCTGGGCCTATTTTTCAAGCCCAAGCCCGGTCCATCTGGTAAAAAGCCCTAACAAACCCTTAGGGCTTAGGGCCGTGGGCTGGGCCTCTTCCTTAAACTGCCAATATGCCAAGCCCAAGCCCGTCCAGGCCCTACTGGTGAGCTCAAAAATCAGGCCCAAGCCCGGCCCATGGGCAAGCCCATCGGGCCTAGGCCCTGGATTTTAGGGCCGGGCCTGGGTGGGCCAACAGGGCCGGGCCTGAAATGGCCAGGACTACGGCCAACTGAAGCGAGGACGTGAGGAGGACGCGCGCGCGGACGGAGGTGGCGTAGAGCAAGGGCCGGAGCGGCGAGCATGCAAAACCAAAGGCGGGCGACAGTGACGCGCCGCCCTGCACGGTCGTGCCGGGTGCGTGCTGGGGTCGAGCCCCTGACCGGCGCCGGAGAGACGACGGCGACGTCGCGGTGGTGATGATGAAAACTGTCCAGCCCAGACCATAGTTCCAGCAGCAGCTTGCTGCATGGTGGGCGCCAACTGTCATGGTTATCTCGCGGGTGGGTTTGCGAGACGACAAATTCTATGGTATGGCTTGAAGTGAGGGCGAGGCTGCAGTGGAGATCAAGGGACGGGATTGCGCAAGCAGCACGCGGTGCCTTACCCAGGTTTATGGTCCTCGTGCAGAGGTAACCCTGCTCCTGCATGTCTAAATATATATGCGATATATATCTGGCAATACAGAGTTTGTCATGAAGCTGTATTTAGAGAAGACAGAAGAGTGCTATGAGCTACTAGTCTCCTGCATATGAGTGTGATGTGGGAGACGTGGGTTGCCCTGTGGCCAAATGGGCATGGATGTATGCGTGGGTGTGTGGGCATGAGCCTCTGGCTATGAGCATGAGTGTGAGCGAGTGGCCAACTCAGCCCCTGAGTGGATGGATGGATGTGTGCTTGGTATATATTAGGGCATCTCCAGCCGCGTTCCCAGGAAGGCCTCCCCAGGCGATTTTTTCGTGCCGGCGCCGAAAAAACGGTCCAGTCGCGCCCCCAGGAGCCCGATTTTCGCCGGCTTGGGCCGAAAATAGCGCCGGCGGACCCAGCCCGAACCCGGCGCGCTGGGGCCGCCCGGGAGTGCCGGGGCGAGCTGTTTTGGCGCGAAAAAGACGCGGGCCAGCCGCGTCAGCGACTCGACGCATCGTCTTCCCCCAACGGCCTCGGTTCTCACGGGGAATCAATGGCAAGGCTGCCGCCGGTCAGCCTTGCCATTGATTCCTCACGGGCGGCGCTTCACGGGACGGCGCGCCAACGCCTCCCCTCCCTCGCACGCGTACACACGGGCGCGGCCCGGCTATAAAAGCCGGCGCCCTCCACTCGCCTGTGCCTACACCAGCCCCGCCCCTCGCCGCCGTCCAGCCCCTCCCTCTCCCTGCCTCTCCCGAGTGCCGCCGCCCAGCCCCGCCGTCGCCATGGCAGAACGCTTCCCCGGAAACGAGGCGGCGGCCAACGGCTTCGGCCGCCGTTCGCTCCGCGAACAGGAGTCCTGGCTCCTGTTCCAGGCGAACATCCCGGCGCCGCCGGACATGCGCGCCGGGCCGACGGGGTGGAGACTCAGCGCCGGGGGAGTGCCCATTCCCCCGTTGCCCGACGCCGTGGCGAAGCCGAAGTACTTCGCCAAGGAGGTCGAGATCGTGCGCGCGTCCCTCACCGACGCCCAACTCTCCCTCCCCCAGTACGTCGCCGACAACCACGCGGCCTGGGCGGCATATTTCGAGCGCCGCCAGCAGCAGCGATTGGCGTCCACCAACGGCGCGCCGGTGGTCGGCGGCTGGCAGAACAGCGAGGGCCGCTTGGCCAGCGCACTCGCAGTGCCGGCATCGTCATCAACGAGGGCGGCCGGCGCGCCTCCTCCTCGTCGGCTCCTCCGCGCTTCGTCAAGCCCAAGACGGAGCCGGGGCTGGCGCCAGTGAAGGCGGAGTTCGACGACGACGACGCGGCCCTAGAATGGGCGCGCCAGGACTCCATTGCGATGGAGAAGGCGCGCCGGGAGAAGGTGAAGGAGCGCCAGCGCGCCGCCCTGCACCGCTTCGAGGAGCGTCGATGTGGCCGCGATGAAGACGGGGCCGTCGTCCTACGCAACAGCGACGACGACGACGACGACGCGCCGCCGCCAGCCCGCCATGGCGACGCCGGGTCCAGCAGGGGCGCCCGCGTCAAGGAGGAGAAGGCCGCCGACGACGATGGCGGCGACGACTTCATCCCCTTTCTTTTTTAGATTAGGTTAATGTAATGAAAATGCGCGAATTTCGCCAAAATTTGCCATGTTTAGCCGAAATTTAACTACTTTCTATCATAACTTCGCCGAACGGCCATTCTTTTTTTAATACGCGCCTAAGGGCAGCGCCTGGGGGCCGACGGCTGGGGACCGAATCGCCCCCAGGGCCATTTTTTGCGTCGGCTCACCCCCAGGCGGCGCTTTTAGACGCCCCCTGGGGGGGCCAACGGCTGGAGATGCCCTTAGTGTGCATGGGTGTGTGTGGCGTGAGATGTAAGCTACAGTGAGTAACTTACATGTCAAGCCGTGTGTAGCTTGTGAGCTAGGCTAGGTTTGTCCCTAAGGCATTTTATAAATCAATGCCCATGGGACAAGGTACACTGTAGATGATGTCGCGTGTGACGAGTGAACAACCTATGTTTTATTAGTAACGGTGGTCGCGGTATGGCCATCTTGTCGGTGTCGGGCCGATGCAGCGACCGGCTTCGCATAGCAGGCCGGCTGGAGCAGCCGGGCGGGGAGCCGGCCAGGCAGCCGGATGGTGAGCCGACCAGAGCAACCGGGTCGGCGAGCCGGCCGGGCAGCCGGACCAAGGGGCGTTAGCCGCCCCGATGTTTTTGAAGAGTCATCTGCCGTCTTGGGCCTACTCGGGTGTCATCCCCTCGACATGTACCTCTCAAATGGGTGTGTACATCAAGAATGATTGTGGCAAACTAAAAAGCAAAGACTCATATCATACAAGACGCTCCAAACAAAACACATATCATGTGGTGAATAAAAATATAACCTCAAGTAAATTTACCGATGGATTGACGACGAAAGAGAGGATGCCATCCGGGGCATCTCCAAGTTTAGATGCTTGGTAGTCCTTGGATATTACCTTGGGGTGCCTTGGGCATCCCCAAGCCTAGGCTCTTGCCACTCCTTATTCCATAGTCCATCAAATCTTTACCTAAAACTTGAAAACTTCACAACACAAAACTCAACAGAAAACCCATGAGATCCGTTAGGTACTGTTGTGAACTCATTCCTTAATTATATTGGTGTAATATCTACTGTATTACAACTTTTCCATGGTTCATACCCCCGACACTACCCATAGATTCATTAAAATAAGCAAACAACACATAGAAAACATAATCTGTCAAAAACAGAACAGCCTGTTGCAATCTGTAAACTCTGTCTACTTCTGTAACTCCAAAAATTCTGAAAAATTAGGAAAACAGAGGCAATTCATATATCAATCTTTTGTAAAAAAATCAGGATTTTATCATGCTTCTGGGATTTTTAACAATTCTGGCAATGAGCACAAAAGTTTCTGTTTTTCAGTAAGATCAAAACAAACGATATACCAAGTATCCCAAAGGCTTTACTTGGCTCAAACACTAATTAAAACACCAAAACACAATTTCTACAGAGGTAATAATGTGTATTTATTCAAGTACAGTAGCAAAAACAAAAAAACAAAAAATAAAATTGGGTTGCCTCCTAACAAGCGCTATTGCTTAATGCCCCTAGCTAGGCATAAACCATAGATCTAAGTATTGTCATCTTTGGTTTGCAATCCATAAGTAGCCATCATCAGATATTCATATGGAAATTTAATTTTCTTTCTTTGAAAGTGTTCCATGCCCTTCCTTAACGGAAATTGAAATCTAATGTTTCCTTTTTTTCATATCAATAATTGAACCAATTGTTCTAAGGAAAGGTCTACCAAGAATAATATGACATGTAGGATTGTAATCTATATCAAGCACAATGAAATCTATGGGCACATAATTCCTATTTGCAACAATAAGAACATCATTAATCCTTCCCATATGTTTCTTAATAGTGGAATCTGCTAGATGCAAATTTAAAGAACAATCATCAAATTTCACGGAAACCTAGCACATCACATAAAGTTTTTGGAATTGCGGAAATGCTAGCACCCAAATCACACAAAGCATGACACTCATAATCTTTAATTTTAATCTTAATAGTAGGTTTCCACTCATCATAAATCTTTCTAGGGATAGAAACTTCCAACTCAAGGTTTTTCTTCAAAAGATTTCATCATAGCATCAACTATATGTTTAGTAAAAGCTTTATTTTGATTATAAGCATGAGGAGAATTTAATATGGATTGCAACAAGGAAATACAATCTATCAAAAAACAATTATCATAATTAAAGTCCTTGAAATCCAAAAGAGTGGGTTCATCGCTACTTAAAGTTTTGACCTCTCCAATCCCACTTTTATCAACTTTTGCATTAAGATCTATAAACTCCAAATAATTGGGACACCTTCTAGCTAAGTTGACTCTTCTCCAGTCCCATCTTTATCCAAATTTATATTAGAACACAAAGATTCAACAGGAGTCACACCAATCACTTTAAGATCTTTATCATTATTCCTGCAAAAACTAGAAGAACACGCTTTTACAAACTAATCTTGCTTAGCACGCATCCTAGTGGTTTTTTTTCACTCATCAATAGAAATTTTAATAGATTTTAGAGATTGATTAATATCATGCTTGGGTGTCATAGATCTAATTTCCAAAGAATCAATCTCAAGAGAAATTCTAGCAACGTTCCTAGCCAAATCATCAACCTTGAGCAATTTTTCTTCAACCATAGCATTGAAAACTTTTTGGTAATTAATAAAATCTTTAACATTGTTCTCAAGATCAGAGGGCATCTTATTATAATTTCCATAAGAATTGTTGTAGTAATTACCATAATTATTATAGGAATTACTAGGAAACGACCTAGGGTTGAAATTACCTCTATACGCGTTATTACCAAAATTGTTCCTACCAACAAAATTCACATCCCTAGATTCATTATTGTTCTCAATCAAAGTAGACAATGGCACATCATTAGAATCAATAGGACCACTGATACTAGCAAACAATTTCATAAGTTCATCCATCTTTCCACACAAAGTATTAATTTCTTCAATTGCATGCACTTTTTTACTAGTGGAAGATCTTTTAGTATGCCATTGAGAGTAATTAGCCATGATATTATCTACTCCCTCCGTTCCTAAATATTTATCTTTTTAGGATTTCAAATAGACTACCACATACGGATGTATATAGACACACTTTAGTGTAGATTCACTCATTTTGCTTCGTATGTAGTCACTTGTTAAAATCTCTAAAAATACAAATATTTTGGAACGGAGGAAGTAGGAGTTTAGTAGCTTCTCCTAATGTAATTTCCATAAAAGTACCTTCCGTGGCAGAGTCTAAAAGATTTCTAGATGCAAAATTTAATCCGACATAAAAGTTTGTATGATCATCCATAAACTTAAACCATGAGTAGGGCAATTTCTTCTCATCATTTTCATCCTCTCCCAAGATTGTGCAACATGTTCATGATCAAGTTGCTTAAAATTCATTATATCATTCCTAAGGGAGATGATCTCAGCGGGAGGAAAATACTTGGAAATAAAAGCATCTTTACACTTGTTCCATGAATCAATACTATTTTTAGGCAAAGATGAAAACCAAGTTTTAGCATGATCTCGTAGTGAGAACGAAACTAGCTTCAATTTAACAGTATCAATATCAACATATTTTTTCTTTTGCATACCACACAACTCAATGAAAGTATTTAGATGGGATGTGGCATCTTCACTAGGAAGGTCAGAAAATTGATCTTTCATACAAGATTCAGCAAAGCAGCGTTAATTTCATAAGATTCCGCACTAGTGGCGGGAGCAATCAGAGTACTAATAAAATCATCATTATTATTATTGGAGAAGTCACACAACTTTGTATTTTCTTGAGACATCCCGACAAAGCAAGCAATCTAGCATGCGAGCAAACGAAAAGTAAACGAAAAGATGAACGGAAGAAGGGATAATAAATAGGCAAATCTTTTTGTGTTTTTCTGAAATTGTTTTAGAAGTGGGGGAGAGGAAAACGAGAGGCAAATGGCAAATAATGTAATTCAAGAGATGAGAGTTTATGGTGGGTACTTGGTAGGCTTGATGTAGAACCTCCCACGCAACGCGCCCGAAATTCTTCCTGCTACTTCTTGAGCTTGCGTTGGTTTTTCCCTTGAAGAGGAAAGGGTGATGCAGCAACGTAGAGATAAGTATTTCCCCTAGTTTGAGAACCAAGGTATCAATCCAGTGGGAGGTACACGCAAGTCTCCAATCTATGCACCTGCACAAAGAATCAAACACTTGCACCCAACACGATAAAGGGGTTGTCAATCCCTTCACAGTCACTTGCAAAGGTGAGATATGATAGAGATAGATATAAAAGATTTACTAAAACGTAAAACAAAATAAAAGTAAATAAATTAAAGCAAGGTATTTTTGAGTTTTTGGGTTTATAGATCTAAAAATATATGATGGAAAATAGACCCGGGGGCCATAGCTTTCACTAGAGGCTTCTCTCTTGAAAGAAAATAATACGGTGGGTGAAAAAATTACTGTCAAGCAATTGATAGAAAAGCGCAAAGTCATGACGATATCCATGGCGATGATTATGAATATAGGCATCACGTCCGTGTCAAGTAGACCGACTCCTGCCTACATCTACTACTATTAATCCACACATCGACCACTATCCAGCATGCATCTAGAGTATTAAGTTCATAAGAACGGAGTAACGCGTTAAGTAAGATGACATGATGTAGAGGGATAAACTCAAGCAATATGATGAAAAACCAATCTTTTTACCCTTGATGGCAACAATACAAATACGTGCCTCGCTACCCCTACTTTGTCACTAGGTGAGGACACCGCAAGATTGAACCCAAAACTAAGCACCTCTCCCATTGCAAGAAGAACCAATCTGGTTGGCCAAACCAGACCGATAATTCGAAGAGAAATACAAAGATATCAAATCATGCATATAAGAATTCAGAGAAGATTCAAATAATATTCATAGATAAACTGATCATAAATCCACACTTCATCGGATCTTGACAAACACACCACAAAAGAATATTACATCGGATAGATCTCCAAGAACATCGAGGAGAACATTGTATTGAGGATCAAAGAGAGAGAAGAAGCCATCTAGCTACTAGCTATGGACCCGTAGGTCTGTGGTAAACTACTCACGCTTCATCGGAAGGGCAATAGAGTTGATGTAGAAGCCCTCCGTGATTGAATCCCCCTCCGACAAGGTGCCAGAAATGGCCCCTAGATGGGATCTCACGGGAATAGAAGATTATGGTGGCGAAAAAGTATTTTGGTGGACGCTTCTGGTCATTTGGGAATATTTGGGAATTTACAGAGCAAAAATTAGGGTTGGAGGAATCCCGTGGGGCCCACAAGCCAGGGGGCGCGTCCCCCTAGTGCGCGCTCTGAGGGCTTGTGGAGCTCTTGGGACTATTCTGGAACCATCTCCAAGTTTGTGGGTGTCTTCTAGTCCAAGAAAAATTATTGCGGAAGTTTTATGCCGTTTGGACTCCGTTTGATATTCCTTTTCTGTAAAACTCAAAAACAAGGAAATAAACTGGAACCGGCTCTAGGTTAATAAGTTAGTCCCAAAAATATTATAAAATATCATATTAATGCATATAAAACATCGAAAATAGATAATATATAGCATGGAATAATAAAAAATTATAGATATGTTGGAGACATATCAGGACGGAGCCGTCGTGGTGTAGCCTCCCAGCTGGAGCGGTCGTCTGATGACGACGGAGTGGCTAAGCGACGATGATGGACCGGTGTCATAGGTGATTGTGGGAGAAGCAGACGAGATAACCTACAGGGAGGGGAAAATGTGATGTAGGACTTGGAGACCGTGAGGGTTTATATAGCAGGCTGGTAAACATTGGGATTTTGGGGGATTTCGTCCACTCGGGGCGGGAAGCTTGCGTGGCTATGTGCGGGAACCTGCATGGTTGCGCGGGAACGGGCTCACCGACGATTCAATGGCGCGACTTCGAGCCACCATTTGGCCAAAAGAATGCCTACACGGTGCTCAAGCTTGCGCTCGAAGCCGTCTGCGGCAGCGGGGTGACAAGACGTGAGAGAGGAGGGCCAAACAACACGTACACATACGGTAAAAAAATGTTTGCGATTTAATTACCTACTACCTCTGTCCTGGTTTATAAGTCCTCTTTGTATTTTTGTGCCAAATTTTGACTAGAGATTTAACTAATAAAACATGAATGCATGTCACCAAACATTATATCGTTCGATTTGTATTTGAACATAGTTTCCAATTATATTATTTCTTATAACATGCATTAACATTTTGTTAGTTAAATTTAAGGTCAAAATATGGCACAAAATATAAAGGGGATTGATAAACCAGGACGGAGGTAGTAGCACACGGCCACTCTCTATGCAGCGTCGCGAATGATTGTTTAACCACCATGTGATGTGGAATGCGACGTAGTTTCACATCATGCCACCGACTCGCAACTGCTAGCCAGCTTATAGATGACCATTCCCTACGTGTTGAACTGCACTATGCTTGTGGTTGCTCGCGGTTAAGGCGGCCACGACTGATACGTCCATTTTGCATCATGTTTTCTTACTGCTATTTATAATGTTTTATCCATAATAATGCTTTTTGGAGTAATTCTAATGCCTTTTCTCTCATAATTTGCAAGGCACACACCAAGAGGGAGAATTCTGGCAGCTGGAAATCTGGACCTGAATAAGCTACGCCAGGCTACCTATTCTGCACAACTCCAAACAAGCTGAAACTTCTCGAAGAATTTTTTATGGAATATTTGAGAAATATTGGAGCAAATAACTACCATAGGGGGACCACCAGGTGGGCACAACCCACCTGGGTGCGCCAGGGAGCCCAGGCGCGCCCTGGTGGGTTGTGCCCTCCTCGGCCCACATCCGGTGCCGATCTTATGGTATATAAGTCATTTTGACCTAGAAAAAAAATAAAGGAGATACTTTTGGGATGAAGCACCGCCGTTCGAGGTGGAACTTGGGCAGGAGCACTTTTGCTCTCCCATGGAGCGATTCTGCCTGGGGAACTTCCCTCCCGGAGGGGGAAATCATCGTCATCATCATCACCAACAACTCTCCCATCTTGGGGAGGGAAATCTCCATCAACATCTTCCCCAGCACCATCTCATCTCAAACCCTAGTTCATCTCTTGTATTCAATCTTGCTACCGAAAATATAGATTGGTGCTAGGGGGTGACTAGGAGTGTTTATTACATCTTGTTGTTGATTACTATATGGTCTATTTGGTGGAAGATTATATGTTCAACATCCATTATGCTATTTAATACCCCTCTGATCATGAGCTTGTTGATTATTTATGTGTAGTTACTTTTGTTCTTGAGGTCATGGGAGAAATCATGTTGCAAGTAATAATGTGAATTTGATATGTGTTTGATATTTTGATAGTATGTATGTTGTGATTACCTTAGTGGTGTCATGTGAACATCGACTACATGACACTTCACCAAATTTTGGCCTAAGGGAATGCATTGTGGAGTAGTAAATAGATGGTGGGTTGCGAGAGTGACAGAAACTTAAACCCCAGTTAACCCCAGTTCATGCACTATTCCGTAAGGGGTCGATTGGATCCTAGAGTTTAATGCTATGGTTAGAATTTATTCTTAATACCTTTCTCGTAGTTGCGGATGCTTGCGGGAGGGTTAATCATAAGTAGGAGGTTTGTTCAAGTAAGAACAACACCTAAGCACCGGTCCACCGACATATCAAATTATCAAAGTAGCGAACACAAATCAAACTAACATGACGAAAGTAACTAGATGAAATTCCCGTGTACCCTCAAGAACGCTTTGCTTGTTATAAGAGACCGTTTTGGCCTGTACTTTTTTTAAAAAAGATTGGGCTACCTTGCTACATACTTATTGTTACTATCGTTACTTGCTCATTACAAATTATCTTGCTATCAAACTACTCGCTACTTACAGTTTCAGCACTTGCAGACATTACCTTACTGAAAGCTACTTGTCATTTCCTTCTGCTCCTTGGTGGGTTCGACAGTCTTACTTATCAAAAAGAGCTACAATTGATCCCATATACTTGTGGGTCATCAAGGCTATTTTCTGGCACCGTTGCCGGGGAGTGAAGCGCCTTTGGTAAGTGGAATTCGATAAGGAAACATTTCTATAGCGTGCTAAAATTTATTGTCACTTGTTACTATGGAAAACAATCCTTTGAGGTGTTTGTTAGGGGTATCTTCACCTCGTCTGGAACCACAATTAGTTACACCTCAACCTACTGCACCTACTGAAAATATCGAATATGAAATCCCTTCGGGTATGATAGAACAACTGCTAGCTAATCCTTATGCAGGAGATGGAACTGAACATCCTGATATGCACTTGATACATGTGGAACAAATTTGTGGATTGTTTAAGCTTGCAGGTTTACCCAGGGATGAAGTAATGAAAAAAGTTTTCCCTTTATCTTTGAAGAGAAAAGCATTGGCGTGGTATAGGCTATGCGATGATATTGGATCATGGAATTGGAATCATTTGAAATTGGAGTTCCATCAAAAATATATCCTATGCATCTAGTTCATCGTGATCGAATTATATATATAATTTTTGGCCTCGTGAAGGAGAAAGTATCGCTCTAGCTTGGGGGAGGCTTAAGTCGTTGTTATATTCATGCCCCAATCATGAGCTCTCAAGAGAAATTATTATTTAGAATTTTTATACTCGACTTTCTCGTAATGATCAAACCATGCTGGATACTTCTTTCGCTGGTTCTTTTATGAAGAAAACTATTGAATTCCGGTGAGATCTTTTGGAGAGAATTAAACGCAACTATGAAGATCGGGAACTTGATGAAGGTAAAGAGTCAAGTATAAAGCTTAAGTATGATTGTGTTAAATCTTTTATGGATACTGATGCTTTTCAAAAGTTTAGCACTAAATATGGACTGGACTCTGAGATAGTAGCCTCCTTTTGTGAATCATTTGCTACTCATGTTGAACTTCCTAAAGAGAAGTGGGTTAAATATCACCCACCTATTAAAGATGAAATTAAAAAAACCAGTACCAGTTAAAGAAGAAACTATACTTTATAATGTTGATCCAGTTGTTCCTTCTGCTTATATTAAGAAACCACCTTTCCCATTTAGGATAAAAGAACATGCTAAAGTTTCAACTGTGGTTAACAAAAGCTATGTTAGAGCACCTAAACCTGATGAACAAATTAAAGTAAAATCTAGCATTGTTGTGGTTAAAGATCTCTTGGAAGAAGATATGGATGTGCATGTTATTTACTTCTGTGAATAAGCTACTAGAATTGCTAAACCTGATGGAAGAGATAAACATAGACCTGTTGTTGGCATGCCTGTTATTTCACTTAAAATAGGAGATCACTATTATCATGGTTTATGTGACATGGGTGCTAGTGTGAGTTCTATTCCTTACACTCTATATCAAGAAATTATAAAAGACATAGCACCTACCGAGTTAGAAGACATAGATGAAACTATTAAACTTGCAAATAGAGACACCATATCACCTTGTAGGATTATTAGAGATGTTGAAGTCTTGTGTGGGAAAATAAAATATCTTACTAATTTTCTTGTTCTTGGTACCCCGCAAGATGACTTCTGTCCCATTATCTTTGGTAGACCTTTCTTGGACACAGTAATGCTAAGACAGATTGCAAGAAACAAATTGTGGGTGTTAGCTTTGGTGATGAGTCTCATGAGTTTAATTTTTCCAAGTTTAGTAGAAATCATCATGAAAAATAATTGCCTAGTGAGGATGAATTAATTGGTATTGCTTCTATTGTTGTGCCACCTACTGATCCTTTAGAACAATAGTTGCTAGACCATGAGAATGATTTACATATGCATGAAAGAAATGAAATAGATAAGATCTTATTTGAACAACATCCTCTTATTAAACACAATTTGCCTATTGAAACTCTTGGAGGTCCTCCTACACCTAAGGGTGACCTTGTGTTTGAATTAAAACGTTTGCCAGACACTTTGAAATATGCTTATCTTAATGAAAAGAGATATATCCTGTTATTATGAGTGCTAACCTTTTAGAACATGAAGAAGAAAGATTATTGAAAGTTCTAAGGAAGCACCGAGCTGCTATTGGATATCTCTTGATGATTTAAAGGGCATTAGTCCCACTCTATGTCAGCACAAAATTAATATGGGACCTGATGCTAAACCAGTAGTTGATCATCAACGTCGGTTAAATCCGAAGATGAAAGAAGTGGTAAGAACGGAAATACTAAAACTTCTGGAAGTAGGTATAATCTATCCCATAGCTGATAGTAGATGGGTAAGTCATGTTCATTGTGTCCCTAAGAAAGGAGGTATAATTGTTGTTCCAAATGTTAAGAATGAGCTTATTCCACAAAGAATTGTTACAGGCTATAGAATGGTAATTGATTTTAGAAAATTAAACAAAGCAACTAGAAAATATCATTACCCTTTGCCTTTTACTGATCAAATGCTTGAAAGATTATCTAAACACACGACCTTCGGCTTCCTTGATGGATATTCTGGCTTTTCACAAATACCTGTATCTCAACCTGATCAAGAAAAGACAACTTTTACTTGTCCCTTTGGAACCTATGCTTACAGACGTATGCCTTTTGGTTTATGTAATGCACCTTCTACCTTTCAAAGATGCATGATGGCTATATTCTCTGAATTTTGTGAAAAGATTGTTGAGGTTTTCATTGATGACTTTTGTGTTTATAGGAAGTCCTTTGATGATTGTTTAAGCAATCTTGAGCGAGTTTTGCAGAGATGTGAACAAACAAATCTTGTCTTGAATTGGGAGAAGTGCCACTTTATGGTTAATGACGACATTTTCTTGGGTCATAAAATTTCTGAAAGAGGTATTGAATTGGACCAAGCTAAGGTTGATACAATTGAGAAAATTCCATGTCCTAAAGACATCAAAGGTATTCGTAGTTTCCTAGGTCATGCTAGTTTCTATAGGAGATTTATTAAAGACTTCTCTAGAATTTCAACGCCTCTCACTAGTCTTTTGCAAAAGGATGTTCCTTTTGTTTTTGATGATGATTGTTTAGAAGCCTTTGAAACACTCAAGAAAGCCTTAATTTCTGGACCTATTGTTCAACCACCTGATTGGAACTTGCATTTTGAAATTATGTGTGATGCTAGTGTCGGCGTTCTGGGAATGGGGGTCCCCAGACTTGCTTGCCTGCGGCCTGCGGCATGGCTCAAGGAGTGGCCCGGCACGGCCCATCTTCATCAACTCAAGCTCAAGACCCTCGCGAGGGGCCAAGCCTCGCGGGGCGGACGATGCAAGGATTCCTCAGGAACGACCTCACCAGGTAGGCTCGCGAGGAGGCAGAGAGATCAAGGTAGGGTACCTCGCGAGGTGCTCGTCAAGAAAGCCATGACGATCGAGACCAGGCGGGCGCCAGGCGGGCGTCGGCCTACGTAGTGTCCTTGTTTCCTCTTTGGTGCAAAGAGGGCAAGTGCAGGCGCGGAGTACCGAGGCATCAAGCAAAGGTTACCATTCCGGTGCAACGAGACCAAGACCAGCAGAGCGGCAGGACGGAGGTCACCGTGGATCCCAAGATGGTGTAATCGCCAGTGTCTTTGGCAGTCAAAGACCAACTTTAGTCAGGATAACTTGTACGAGATGTTCCCCTTCAAAATGGCCGTTATTGGCTCCCTTCCCGCTCAATATTTGGGAAGAGGACCAGGCCTCTATATATAGAGATAGCCACCACAGTAGGAGGGGGAGAGTTCTCATCAGATCCAGAGGCGATCGAACTCACCCACGTAATTCACCGCACCAGCTCAAGAACACCTCTCACGAGGTTGTTCTTCCTCTGTACTGTTCATCATCAGCCCCTGAGGCAATCCACCACACCACACACTGGATTAGGGTATTACACCACAACAGTGGCCCGAACCAGTATAAACCTTGTTTCCCTTGTGTTGCCCATCGTGTAGCTTAGATTCATAGCGAGGCGTTGGGACGTGGATCGGTAGGGGGAAGATCTTCGCACGCACACCAAAGTTCGAACCTTAAGGGTTTTGCCGGAAACCGATATCCGACATTTGGCATGCCAGGTAGGGGTGCGCCGGAATCTTTCTTCCGTTGTTCCGCGTTCGATCATTCGTCGCGTCCATGGCTGACGCTCGCCGAGCACGTGCTGAGAGTAGGGCTGCTCTCGCCGCCCGCGTCGCCCAGACGGCTCCCGTCGGTGGGCCTCCCCGCCATTCTCCGTCGCCTGCCGCCAACGCCGCCATAGGCCCGGCGGGGAACGAGCAGCATGCGTCGTCGTTGCATCCCTTTGTGCGGCGGGAAGGCTGCACCGCCACTCCATCGCTGACTCCAGCTGGTTCATCGTCTCACGCCCATCGCGCTCCCACGGACACGCATACCGCGTTGCTCCTGGCACGCGAGCTCCTGCACTACTGTCCCGTCGACGACCTCTACGAGGAGTGGCTCGCTCGCATCACCGAGCTCGTTAGCGCCGCAGGGGGCTCTCCTGTGCCGTCCCTCACGCTGCCCCGCCCTCCGTCTTGCGTGGGTGATGCAGCTCAGGAGGTGCCTCCGCCACCTCCTCCCAAAGAAGGTGCCCTGGCTCCAAGGCGCGCGGCCCCTGGACGAGACCCACCGCGTCCAATGCCCGCGCGACAAGAAAGGAGCTGCCAAGAAATCCCTCATCCCCAAGAAGGTGCTCGCGTGCTCTCTGCTCCAACACGTCATGACCTGATCCCTGCGCCAGCCCGTCAAGACCCCGCGCTGCCCCTGGCGGCGGCGCGCGGGAATCCCAGAGAGCAAGCCCCGCATCTGCAAAGGGCTCCTGTAGCCACCGCAGGCTGTTGCACCTTCACCACCGAGCTACGCAGTGTCGCCTGGCCGGGCAAGTTCAAGCCGGATCTGCCTCCTCGCTACGACGGCACTGCTGACCCCGCGGAGTTCCTGCAGCTCTATGAGCTGGGATATCGAAGCGGCCAACGGAGACGAAAAGGTCATGGCGAATTGGTTTCCCATGGCGCTCAAAGATGGTGCCCGCACCTGGCTCCTAAACCTACCTCCCAGCATGATCTCCTCTTCGAACGAGATGCGCACCCGCTTCATCGCCAACTTCTAGGGCACTTGCGATCGCCCTCCAGTCGTGGGTGACCTGCGCCGCATCAAGTAGCAACCTGGAGAGACCCTGCAGAAGTACATCCTGCGCTTCAACATCGCTCACCTCAACATTCCCAAGGTGACCAAGGAGGCCATCATCTCAGCGTTCTCTGATGGCGTCCGCGACGTCAAGATGAAGGAGGAGTTGGCAATCCACGAGGATCTGTGCACATATCTGGAGCTGTTCAACCTGGCGACCAAGTGCGCAAGGGCTGAGGAGGGGTGCCTCTCCCTTCTCGAGCTCCCAGCTGCTGACCAAGAAGAGAAGAAAGCCAAGGCCAAGGATGTGAAGCCCAAAGGAGCAGCCGTGCTCGCAGCAGAGCCAGACATGAAGTGCGGTAGGGACCAGCCGGAGTCGTCCAAGGGAAGCCGGTACTGCGTATACCACAACCTCCACACCCACAAAACCAACGAATGCCAAGAGCTCAGAGCCGTTCGAGAAGGATGTATCGGTTGATGCCCCGAGCGCAAGGATCGGGGCTACGGCCGAGAAGGAGGAAGAGGTGGAGGACGATGGGACGACCGAGGCCCTCGCCAAGGGTGGCGTGACCTACCTCGTGAGGACCGCTGGCAGGACCAGCCTTGTGAGGGGGCTTGGAGGGATCAGCCTCGCGAGGATCGCCCACAGGGCAACGCAGGCCTTCCTCCTCTGCCGCCACCGCCAAGAAGGAATGACGACCATCATCAGGACGAGGGGCTGGGGGATTTTAGGAGCTGCATGCTATCGCTTGCATCCTAGGTGGTGCCCAGGCCCCAGCCTCTCAGCGCATCTTCAAGCAGTTTGCTCGCGAGGTGAATGCAGTCCTCCCCAAGCTCGAGGCCACGCACCCTCTCAGGTGGTCCACGTGCGCCATCATGTCCAGCTCAGCGGATCAGATCAAGTGTGCGGCTACAACCAGTGTCCTCCCAATGCTTTGTTCCCCAGTCATCATCAATGTGCAAGTTACCAGGACCCTCATTGATGGAGGCGTAGTGCTCAATGTCCTGTCCATCGAGACATTCAACAATTGCGAAGTGCCATATGACCAGCTTCAGCCGACCAAGCCTTTCTCAGGAGTCACTGACGGCTCCACCAACCCGATAGGGCAGGTTCGCCTCCCTGTCACCTTCGGGCAACGCAAGAACTACCGTACCGAGCTCATCGACTTCGACGTTACCCACATTTTCCTGCCATACAATGCCATCCTCGGGTATCCAGCCCTAGCCAAGTTCATGGCAGTGACTCACCATGGTTACAATGTCCTCAAGATGCCGGGAAGCGGCGGAGTCATCACAGTCCCCTACGAAGAGAAAGATGCGGTGTGCTCTCTCGAGCGTGCCTTCCATGCTGCATCAGTTGAGGACCCGGACAACAAGAGTGGGAACCTTCCCAAGGCAGTTCCTAAGAAGAAGAAGACATCACCCAGCTCAAGGCCTCATGAGGCAGGCGTCTCCAGAGGTGCCGCGTCAGGATCTGCGCCCGTGCAAGGTGCGCCTCCCTCCATCGCATAGGAAGGCGTGCTCGGCGCCCTCCTTGGGTAAGGCTCGGGGGCTCTCTCCTGGAGGGACTCTGACTTTGCCAAGATCACAAGGAAGGCACTCGGGCACCACTTGGAGGCGTGCTTCGCGACACGTTTCCCTCAGGAAGGCATGAGGCAAGGAGGGCCCAACCCTCAGGAGTTCATCACCAATGTCATCCAGGAGTTGCAGGAATCAAGAGTCATGCGCGGCGATCGCCGCCTACCCGGTGTAGCTCCCCATCCAGGCGAGGATGGCGGGCTGCGCATATGCATCGACTACCCAGGGCTCAACTGAAGCGCGTCTCAGGAGCATTTCTGGCCTTCACGCGTGGGACGTTGCGAGGGTCCACCACGCAGCTATGTTTGCATGCCTTTCGGTCTGCCGAACGCAGCTGTTCCTCACCAGTGCCTGATGCGGAGCATTCTGGAAGATCAGGAGACCAGGCACCACACGTTCCTGGCGGAGATGGAGATGGACCTTGAGGAGCCGCCCGGACCCCCAGAGCCTCCCGAGGCTCAGGGCTCCGATGGCTCATGAGGATCGGCTTCTTCACCGTGCGTCGTCAGCTACTTCAACACCCGCTCTGCAATGATATCAGGTGACATCTTTCGAGTTTCATTTTAGCTGGGAGCGCCCTGAGGGCTGCATTATTCCGAGGTCACATGGGTCTGTCCCCATGGCATGTATCCATTTTGCTTATGTCTTTAGTTTATCTTGCTGGGGGAGCCCCTCGGGCTGCATCATCCCCAAGCCGCGTGGGCCTGACCCGGTGGCGTGCACCCTTCCTGCATCTATCTAAGTTGGTTTGCCTTCATGCTTAACCTGCCCTTGATAATCACTTGCTCGATTGATATCTGCCCTTGGAGTCGCTCGCACTGGCACGACGCTTGCGCATGGGTCCGTCTCTGCAACGTTGACAAATCTGAGTGGTTGAGCTCTGGCCCGTGGCAACCCCACAAAGTGCTACCTCACCAGGCCTTCAATGCCCTCATCACTCTCGTTGAGCAGCCCATGGCTGGCCGGCAATCGTAATGGCAATCCTTGCTTCTCTCGTGTTGGTTACAGGGTTCACCTAAGGAATAACATGGGGGGCGTCGTGAGCTTACTCTCTCTGTCTTACCCGCATGATCCGCTTGCGCGTTAAAATAGGGGCTCCTGAGCATCGCGACTCAGGAGCTCTTACTAGATCTCCAACCCTCACCCCCTGGCCTTGTCCACGGCATCGCGACCTGGCATACCAGCGGCGGCTGAGCTCGCTCGAGGGCTGGGACCTGAGGACGTAGAGGACGAAGGAGAATGCGGGGAGGGGAGGAGAAGCTCACGAAGGCCTGACCCAGCTACATCCTGGCTGCCTACACGCAAGTCTGGCACCTCACGAAGGAACGGCCCCAAGATTTCGAGATAGTTCATGCTCCTGGAACAACTAATCTATGCGACACCAAACCCTCACTTAATGCGACTCTATGACGGCGATGTTGCCTTCCTTTCTCGCCTTGCGGCGGCTGCTTGAGCGCTAAAGGGGACCTCCTGAGCATCGCGCCTCAGGGGCTCTTACTGGACCTCGGGCCGCTCACCTCCTGGCCTTGACCACGGCATCGCGACCTGGCATACCAGCGATGGCTGAAGCCTGCCTGGGGACCGGGACCTGTCAGCGTAGAGCACCAAGCCATCATGAGGTTAGAAAGGGGGAACCAAGCCGAGATAGGACAAGCATCTTGCACCACTTCATGATAAGGATAATATCAACAAAAGACACTACAGACGCTTTACATGCCCTCACGGGGTACTTCATTGATTCCTCGCAGGAAACAAAAGATGCAAATCCTAATGAGCACTAACTACTTGTGCCTCCACGGCCGACGCCATCATCAACAGTGGGCCACCAAGCACCGACGCCAACCCCACCAAGATCAGCCGCGTCGGCGGCCTGATGCAGCTGCCTTGCTTCGGGCGCGGCGCGAGCTCAGGGGCTCGTAGCTGTCGTCGCTCGTCTCCGGAGTCATGAGAAGCTTGGGAGAGTCGCTGGACTCCCCAGCATCTCCGTTGCTCCCATAAGAGCCACTGAGGAAGTGCAGGGCAGGCCTAGCCATTGTCATACCAACGTCCTGGCCACCTCCTCTGGGGCAACACTCCAGCCAGCATCCTTCCGCATCGAAGACCTTGAAGAGCATCAGGGAGGCGCCGTCGTATTCGAGATGAATCACGAGGGAACCTCCTGTTCGGCAGCCCCGGGCGATCTCGCCCCAGCCCCGAGTCATGTAGACCTTGCCCGGAGCGACTACCTCGACCTCCGCTCCAGTCGCGGGGGTACCGCAGTCGGCGTGTTGCAGCCAGAGCTCAAGAGGCCCCCTCGGCGGCATCTCAAAGGCAATGGAAGGAGGAAGGCATATCCAGGAGCTTGGAGGCATGGCGGCGTGAAGTACGAGCTCGCGAGGGGAGTCCGCGGCGTGGACTCCAGGAGCGGTGGCGCGCACCGCCACAACTCGTCGATGCCACCTATGGTGCAGGCGACGCCGCTCGGCGTCTTCCTCTCGAGGGCCCTCAGCCCGGGCATACAGAGGTAGCAGAAACCCAGGGGTGGCCACTCGTACTAAGGCCTCGACATCTCCGACCGAGAAGCCTCGTCACGGCGGCTGGGGACCGGTCGCTTCTTCGGCGGGAGCGGGCTGGGCCCCTCTCGGGGGGCCTTTCCTTTCTCCTCGGCTGAGAACCGGCGGATCGGCGCCATTGGTGTCAAGATGGAGGAGGAGCGAGGAAGAAGAAGCGGGCGGAGCGCAACGAGATGGACTGCGGGGGCTCGCGCCTCATCGTACTTATAGTCCACAGGAGGCCAACCGTCGGCCTCCACGATCGCAGGGAATCATGACTCATTTTTGCATGCAGGGACTCATCAAATCGGGCAGTTGCCGAGGCAGCATGGGGAAGCAGAGACGCCCACGTCCAATCAAGCGCCACACGATGACCAAGGCTGCAGGCTGTTGGGGCCCGCGACGCTCCGCACTTGCCCTTTCGCTTCGCTGCTAAGCCAAGTCCGAGCGCGCCTTGGGCTCGGGGGCTACTGTCGGCGTTCTGGGAACGGGGGTCCCCAGACTTGTCTGCATGCTGCCTGCGGCGTGGCTCAAGGAGTTGCCCACCCCGGCCATCTTCATCAACTCAAGCTCAAGACCCTCGCGAGGGGCGAAGCCTCACGGGGCGGACGACGCAAGGATTCCTCAGGAACGGCCTCACCAGGCAGGCTCGCGAGGAGGCAGAGAGATCAAGGCAGGGTACCTTGCGAGGTGCTCGTGACGCAAGCCATGACGATCGAGACCAGGCGGGCGCTGGCCTGCGTAGTGTCCTTGTTTCCTCTTTGGTGCAAAGGGGGCAAGCGCAGGCACGGAGTACCAAGGCATCAAGCAAAGGTTACCATTCCGGTGCAACAAGACCAAGACCAGCAGAGCGGCAGGACGGAGGTCACCATGGAGCCCGAGACAGCGTCATCGCCAGTGCCTCTGGCAGTCGAAGACCAACTTTAGTCAGGATAACTTATACTAGATGTTCCCCTTCAAAATGACCGTTGTTGGCTCCCTTCCTGCTCAATATTTGTGAAGAGGACCAGGGCCACTATATATAGAGATAGCCACCACAGTAGGAGGGGGAGAGTTCTCATCAGATCCAGAGGCGATCGAACTCACCCACGTAGTTCACCGCACCAGCTCAAGAATACCACTCGCGAGGCTGTTCTTCCTCTATAGTGTTCATCATCAGCCCCTGAGGCAATCCACCACACCACACACTGGATTAGGGTATTACACCACAACGGTGTCCCGAACCAGTATAAACCTTGTGTCCCTTGTGTTGCCCATCATGTAGCTTAGATTCACAGCGATGCATTGGGACGTGGATTGGTAGGGGGAAGATCTTCGCGCGCACCCCAGAGTTCGAACCTTAAGGGTTTTGCCTGAACCCGATAACCGACAGTTAGTGATTATGCTGTTGGTGCTATTCTAGGACAAAGAGTTGATAAGAAATTGAATGTTATTCATTATGCTAGTAAAACTCTAGACAGTTCTCAAAGAAATTATGCTACTACTAAAAAAGAATTTTTAGCAGTGGTGTTTGCTTGTGACAAATTTAGACCTTATATTGTTGATTCCAAAGTAACTATTCACACAGACCATGCTGCTATTTAATATCTTATGGAAAAGAAAGATGCTAAACCTACACTTATCCATTGGGTTATCTTGTTACAAGAAATTGATTTACATATTATTGATAGAAAAGGAGCTGAGAACCCCATAGCAGATAACTTGTCTAGGCTTGAAATTGTGCTTGATGACCCAATACCTATTGATGATAGTTTTCCTAATGAGCAGTTAGCTGCAATAAATGTTGCTAATAGTACTCCTTCGTATGCTGATTATGCTAATTACATTGTTGCTAAATGTTTACCTCCTAGCTTTACATACCAACAAAAGAAAAAAATCTTCTATGATTTAAGACATTACTTTTGGGATGACCCACATCTTTATAAAGAAGGAGTAGATTGTGTTATTAGATGTTGTGTACCTGAGCATGAACAGGGACAAATCCTACGGAAATGTCACTCCTAGTCTTATGGAGGGCATCATGCTGGAGATAGAACTGCTCACAAGGTATTGCAATCTGGATTTTATTGGCCTACTCTCTTCAAGGATGCCCGTAAGTTTGTCTCATCTTGTGATGAATGCCAAAGAATAGGTAATATTGGTAAGCCTCAAGAAATGCCTATGAACTATTCACTTGCTGTTGAACCATTTGATGTTTGGGGATTTTATTACATGTGACCTTTTTCTTTGTCTAATGGGTATACACATATTTTAGTTATTGTTGATTATGTTACTAAATGGGTGGAAGCTATTCCAACTAGTAGTGCTGATCACAACACCTCTATTAAAATGCTTAAGGAAGTTATTTTCCCAAGGTTTGGAGTCCCTAGATATTAAATGACTAATGGTGGTTTACACTTTATTCATGGTGCTTTTCGTAAAATGCTTGCCAAGTATGATGTTAACCATAGAATTGCATCACCTTATCATCCTTAGTCTATGGTCATGTTGAACTTAGTAATAGAGAAATAAAATTTATTTTGCAAAAGAATGTCAATTGGTCCAGGAAGAATTGGTCTAAGAAATTAGATGATGCACTTTGGGCTTATAGAACAGCATATAAAAATCCTATGGGTATGTCTCCTTATAAAATGGTTTATGGAAAAGCTTGTCATTTGCCTCTTGAGTTAGAACATAAAGCATACTGGGCATTTAAAGAACTCTACTACGATTTCAAACTTGCCGATAAAAAGAAGTTATTTGATATTAGCTCTTTAGATGAGTGGAGAACCCAGGCTTATGAAAATGCAAAATTATTCAAAGAGAAAGTTTAAAGATGGCATGACAAAAGAATCGAAAAGCGTGAGTTCAAAGTCGGAGAATATGTTCTTTTGTACAACTCTCGTCTTAGATTTTTTGCAGGAAAGCTCCTCTCAAAATGGGAAGGCCCATATGTCATCGAGGAGGTTTACCGGTCTGGACCCATGAAAATAAATAATTTCGAAGGCACTAACCCGAAGGTTGTCAACGAGCAACAAATAAAGCATTATATCTCAAGTATGCCTATCAATGTTGAAAGTAATATTATCCAAACTTTGACACTGAAAGAACATATAAAAGAGTCCATTCGGAACACCCTAGAATCGTAAAAATAAGGAGGAATGTGATACGGTAAGTAAACGGTCTCCGAAAAATCCGCAAAAGTATTTTTTGTTAGTTTTGGAATATTTTAGAATTTTGGGAATAAAGAAACTCCCAGGAAACGTCCCGTGGTGGGCATAAGACAACAGGGCGCGCCAGGCATGCCTGGCGCGCCCAGGTGGGTTGTGCCCACCCGGGGCACCTTCCGGACTCTGTTTTTCTTCTGTATACTTGTCCTGCAAGATAAAAATTCTGTATATCACTACAAAAAAAATACACATCCGTGACATTTTGGGCCGAACGAATTTTTTTTCTGTCATACATATGACACTTCTATGACGATCATTGTGACAAAACCCGGTATCATCATAGATGTGGTGGGCTCCTACTTCTATGACAAAAAATCATGACAGGAAATGGGCTTTTCGTCCTGGGCGGGCCGGAGACGCAGTTGCATGACATTCTTTGGGCCGTCCATGACGGAAAAAACCGTGGTAGAAGCGAGGGTGAGGAAAATTTCGGGGAGTTCCCGGTTACGGTGGGAGGTCGGGGCGCCGAGCGATGCGCGTTTCTCTCATACACGTACCCGCGTGTGTGCGAGGTGTTGGCTCTAACTGAACCCGAGCGAGGCGTTGGGCTCTAACTGAACCAGAGCGATTGCACTGCAGGCTACGCGTTACTGAACCCGAGCAATCGATCGATGGCTGTCAACTGAACCCGATCGAGCGATTCCTTCGCTACTGCTGCTAACTAAAGCCGATCGCTTGGATGAACAGTGAGCATTGCGGGGGGAGGGGGGGGGGTTGGATGAACAGTGAGCAGTGGCGTTGCCTCTGGATGAATAGGACCCCATGGTGTGGAGGGCTGGATGAATAGTAGACGGTGAAGGGGTGCCCGTGGAGGGGTGGATGAATAGGACCCCATGGTGTGGAGGGGTGGATGAACAGTAGATGGTGGAGGGGTGGATGAATAGGACCCCCGTGGTGTGGAGGGCTGGATGAACAGTAGACAGTGGAGGGGTGCCTGTGGAGGGGTGGATGGACAGGACCCCGTGGTGTGGAGGGCTGGATAAACAGTAGACGATGGAGGGGTGCCCGTGGGGAGGTGGTTGAACAGTAGCCGATGGAGTAGCGCGCGGTGGAGGCTGGATGAACAGGAGCCCGTGGAGGCTAGAGGAGGTCGACAGTAGCCCGTGGAGGCTGGAGGAGGTCGACGGTGGACATGAACAGTATCCCGTGGAGTCCCGTTTTGCGGTACGCCACACCCCTCCCGATGAACAGGACCCCCGTTTCGACTGTGGCGCTCCAACACAAGTCTGTTTCGTCCGTTTTGCGGTATGCCACACACCTCCCGATCAACAGGACCCCCGTTTCGACCGTAGGAGGTCCGTTTTGTCCGTTTCGCGGTACACCACACCCCTCCCGATCAACAGGACCCCTGTTTCGACTGTAGGAGGTCCGTTTCATCCGTTTTGCGGTACGCCAGACCCCTCCTGATGAACAGGACCCCGTTTCGAACGTGGCTGGTCAAACACAAGGCCGTTTCCTCCGTTCCGTGGTACGCCAGGCCTCGTTTCCATCACCTGTTCCGTCCAAGCCCTCCCGATGAACACGATGACACATTCCGTTCCGACCCAGCCGGTTGGCTCCCCATGAACACGATGACGAAGCTGTTTCTCCATTCCGACCCAGCCATGTACATGAGCCCTGGCTGTACGTATGCGCGAGTAGGCGTTTAAGACCCCTCCCGTATGTACACATACGTGGCCGTATTTTCTTTCTTGCACACTGGCCGCTGTACGTACTTGTACATGCTACGTGCGCGCCTCTACTATGACACGTGCGCGCCTCTACTACGACACGTGCACGCCTCTACATCGACCAATATATATGTACGTACACGTTCGCGACCAGAATGACAACGCTACGTACGCTTCGACCAGGTGGGTCCCGACTGTCAGGCACTTCCTTGCGTGCGAAGATGTAGCTGGTGGGTCCCAGCAGTCAGGGGGGCGAATCGTTTTTTTCGGACGCACTTCCTTGCGTGCGAAGATGTAGCTAGTGGGCCCCAACAGTCAGGGGGGCGAATTGTTTTTTTTTGCCCGGACGCACTTCCTTGCGTAAGAAGATGTAGCTGGTGGGTCCCAGCAGTCAGGGGGCGAATCGTTTTTTTGCCCGGATGCACTTCCTTGCGTGCGAAGATGTAGCTGGTGGGTCCCAGCAGTCAGGGGGGCGAATCGTTTTTTGTCCGGACGCACTTCCTTGCGTCCGGAGATGTAGCTGATGGGTCCCAGCAGTCAGGAGGGCGAATCGTTTTTTTTGCCCGGACACACTTCCTTGCGTGCGAAGATGTAGCTGGTGGGTCCCAGCAGTCAGGGGGAAACATTTTTTTCACGAAATACAGTGGCCCGTCCGGTGGGTCCCAGCTGTCAGGTGGAGGAATAATTATTTTCTGTGTAATAAAGAGGCACTTCCTTGCTGCGGCCGTGGACCCAGCTATCAGCCTCTCCACGTATAGTCCACATTTGATGGAAGTCGTTCCTTGACCACGTTGACCACGCCGCGCCGAGAGCACCAGGGCAGTGGACGACAGCGAGGCCTAGGAAGGGGACGACGGGGAGCCGGGGAAGACGCGGCAGTGGAAGCCCATGCGGAGAGGAGTACGAGGGTTCACTGGTTTGGCTGCGGTGTGAGGCTGCCGTCGCCACAGGGCCTGGCCAACGGTGGGAATAGTAGGGGGCGGTGAGGCCTCTGCGGCAGCACAGCCGGCCACGAGAGATAGGAGCATGTGGCACAACCGACGCTACTTTGGGCGGCTAGAGCAAGAAGACCAGAGGTTGAAGAAGCACTATGGCCATTGGATGGACATCGTACGGTCACTGGAGCTAGAATTGTTCATATTGAAGAAGCAGCACGGCCGTTGGATTAACATCCAACGGTCACTTCTCCTAGAATCGTTTGTGGACTAAGTTGACAAAGCCAAAGTACACGTCAACCTAGTAGACCCACAAGTCAGCCTCCAAATCTGTCCCAAACAGCATACAGCCTGAAATTTCTAGCCAGATTCAAATTAATTTTAAATCTAAATATACCTTAATTTAAATTCAATGAAATTTTACCCGCACAAAAACAATGAAATTTAAAATATCAAAATCCGAAAGAAAACAATATTTTGGAACTAATTGCCTGTTTGCTGTATTTTTTCATTTTACAGCCCATTTATTATTACTTATAGCCCATTTCTTATACTTATAGCCCATTTCTTATTACTTATAGCCCATTTTCTGGGCAAAATGCATCCCTCCTCGTCTTGAAAGATTTCCGGCCCAGCAGGGCGTAGAAAAGCAAGTAGGCCTATGTTGGTTATTCTGCAAAAAACAAAATAGCTGGCTAGCCATTTTTCAGAATGGAAAAAAACAAACTGGGCTGGTCATGTGCTAAACATATGAAATAAAAGCCTGGGCTAGACGGGCCACGGGTCCCGCACAACCCAGTTGATACCCTTCTCCGTCCCGAAAAAACAAAATTACTGCGCGCGCTGCTGGGTCCCTACTGTCATCCTCACCATGTACAGTCATCTCCTTATTCCTCTCGGTTGTTGACCATGTTGACAACACCGGAGGGCGGCGCCGCGGCGAGCGAACCAAGGCGGAGGACGATGGTGAGGCCTCGGACGGGAACGAACAGGAGCCGGGGAAGATCACAACCAGCCATGGGAGGCGGGAGCAGGCGGTCCCGCCGGCGCTGGTTTGGCTTTGGCGGCTCGAGGAAGAAGAGACTGAAGAAAAGCGACAGACGTTGAATGTAAATCCAACGGTCAAGGTTGGCACAATCGTTTGTTGACTAAGCGGACACCAAGTAGCATACTTTTTTATATATAGGAAGAAAACTGCGAGGAAAATGCGTTCGTCTGCCGTCCTCCTCACAGGGAACGTTCGCCACATAAGTGACTAGCACCCTTTGTTTTCAACCGAGAGGTCTTGGGTTCGAGTCGCAGGAACTCTCAATTTTGTCCTCCTTCCTTTCTCGCAAAAAAGGGAAAGAAAATCAAAGACTTAGGAAGGCATACAGAACAAGCTAGTGTACCAGTAAAGAGACGTTGCTGAGTTTTAGAAAAAAGAGAGATGTGCTCCTGTAGCTGGTTCAAATCCAAACCTAGACTATGACTATATATGGTGCTATGCTACTCTGCAAGTAATGAAACTGACATATCCAACATTCGCTTCTCCTCTTCTCTACTTACTCTGCTTAGCATCAGAAGCTCTGGCCGCAGCAACCATGTCCGCTGGCTGCTCGTCCACCTGCTCTTCAGCAGGCAACAACCAGATATGCGCCAAGTCGCCACCCGTACCAGCACCTATGGGTCTCATCACACCCCCGCCAGCAGGCGGACCGTAGCCGATTGCTCATCGCAACCCGCTGCCGTTGGTGTGGTGCCACTGCTGCAAATCACGTAGAGTCATCCATCGCGTCTCAACCACAATCCTCAACCCTGGCTGAGTCTTGTACAAATGCCCGAATCATGGGGTAATAATATGTTTAAGTGTTGTTCTGCTGCTTTCAGTTGCTGATTTTTCTAATAGTTTGGTTGATGATCTTCCAATTTGATTCGTGTAGAAAAAGGGAGATTCGTATGATTTGTATTTCTTGGAAGTTGCTGATGTGGGGGAATGAAACTATGCTGATTATTTGGTTAGCCAAGGAATCCCAATACCAGCAGGTTGGTGTGTTGGACAAGTAACTGAAGGAACGACAGAAGAGGAAGATGCAGAGCAGAAGGTTAAAGATGCAGTTCCTCTGATCATGGCCAAGCAACAGCTGCTGAACGGCCTTCACATCATTGAGGAGATGGAAGAGCTTGTGAAGATAATGGGCAAAATCGATGTGCTCTGTAGCACTCGTGATGTATTCAGTGGCTACGACATGAGCACTTTGCTGAAACTAGTAATGAATGAAACCTGTGCAGCAGGCTAGGCGTAGTGTTGTGAACATCTAATGATTTGTATTAGCAGAAATCAGGGGGTATCCCCTTTTGCTCATAAATAAATAAATAGCAGAGGCCCTGTCGGGTCAGCTTTGTTCTCATTCAAAGACGTCGAGCAAATTGCAGTCCAACAGCAAACTATGTCATCAAATTCAAGTTTCACAGCCAAATATGAGTACAACTAAACAACAATGTCATCATGTTTTAGTTGTCATACAATCACCAAACACAAATCAGCATACATAACAAATGATGTTCTCACAGCAAAATACTAAACAACATGTTCATCAGGTTTCAGTTGTCATAGCAAACACAATTTCACATAGTAGATAAAAAAATATCTTCTGACAGGCAAATACGACAAAAGCAATGTAATCATCATCTGTGGCAGCAGCGTCAACATCTTCGCCATGTGTATCAGTCTGAATCGTAATTCCCCATGGTGTCATCTTCTTCTTCGTCCTCAACGTCCTCGAACATTGGCTTCTTCTTGATCAACTCTTATATGTCCACAGCACGACAGGCAATCTTTTCGCCGACGTCATTGACGTGATGGTTCTCAAAGATATTAGGAACATCTGTGTTATATTGTACATCAGGAGTAGTGTAAGCATCATCTTGTTGTGCAACTTCATTAAACGAATTCCTCTGCTCAAACCTTTGCAATACTCTCCAGTCATCGCTACGTGCAAATGTGTCTTCCAAGAAAAATATTTGTGTTGCTTGATTTGCCAAAATAAAAGGCTCGTTGGTCCGGTACGCCGCCTTGACATTGATGGATTTGAAATAATCATCAGCTCTAGGTTTTGCGATCCTGGAAAACAGGTTATACCAATGACAGCACAATAGAACCACACACCGATGATCCTCGAAACTGGAGATATACTGCAACTGAACAATGTCTGTTATGTTAGCATACATTTTAGTTGTCTCTTTGTCATACGTATTCGTGCTCATGATGGCACTGTTTTGTGTCTTCCTGCCTTCGTCTCGTGCAAGGGTGTTGTAGCACACATCTCCAACAACGCAAGATTCATAATGTCTTACCCGAGTATCAGGACCCACTGCTAGTGAGTAAAGGGCATCATCAACTGTCTGCCCATCCTCCCGCATCTTCTTAACCTATGGTTAGAAAGTAGACAAGCGGATCATCTTATGTACTCAATATATTAAAAAAACTGACAGTGCACTTCAAAAGCTTACATGTTTCTTGAACCATTTCGCAAATCCTGCCATAACCAGTTTGTCAATGTTTCTTGGATTTTGCGGCAGTAACTCCTCTTTGTAGATGCTGCACAACATAGTGATCGCGTCAAAGATCTAAATATATAAGAATATGCTGCAAGTTTAGTAGATTACGATGTATAAGTTGCAGTACTGCACTTACTTGATATAAGTTAGTATCTCAGGACAGTTATTCAAGACATACCAAACCATTTTGTCCAAATCTTTAGGTTTGTCCTCTTGTCGACTCTTCCCTGTAACTCGAACAGAATAATCGAAACATTGAGCCCGGGATTGTCTTCACCCACCTCTTTGCTAAGCTAATCAGTTGTTTCAATGTATTTCGAGCAGAATGTCAACGCTTCTGTAGCAATGTAGGCCTCTGCAATGGAAATCTTGGGTGTAGCTCTGTTCCTAACATAGCCCTTGAAAGTGCCTAGCCGCCTTTCAATAGGGTACATCCAGCCATACTGTACTGGACCTCTAAGTAGTGCCTCATCAGGTAGATTAACAGCCAAATGCACCATCACATCAAAGAAGGCTGGAGGATATATCTTCTCAAGGTCGCATAGGATAGTTGGTATCTCATCTCTAAGACGCTCCAAAGCATCTATCCGGATATTTCTATTGTAGAGTTCCCTGAAGAATTCTCCCAACTCTGCAACTCCTTTGTATAAGTCAGGGCGGCCCAATCCTCTAAGGATAACAGGTAAAACCCTTTAAAGTAGGACGTGGCAGTCATGAGTTTTCAACCCTTGTACCTTGTTTCCATCTGCACTGACTCTCCTTTCAGGGTTGGAAGCAAATCCATGTGGGAATCTCACACGTGACAGGACCTCGCAAAATTATTTTCTTTTTACCTTGTCCAAGACGTACACAGCTGGTGCCATATCCCGTGGTTTACCTTCATCTTGCACCTGCAAATCCTTTCTGATACCCAGGTATGTCAAATCAATCCTAGATTTTAAGGTATCTTTCGTCTTGCCTTCAATATTAAGAAGTGTGCCGATAATGCTGTCACATATTTTTTTTCCGATGTGCATCACATCAAGATTATGCCGCAGATCCAAATCTTTCCAATACTCCAAGTCCCAAAAAGTGGACCTGTGGGTAAATAATAATCTCTCTTTTGCCCTGCCACGCTTACTTTTCCCGCTACCATTACCAGGATGGTTTCCTGGTGTAATATGCCTGACCTTCTCTAATTCCACTTGCAACTCATCAGCGGTGAGCCTCTTTGGCGCATCACGGTTTTCATGCTTTGCATTGAACACATGTCTTTGGTATTTTCTAGGATGCGGCTTGTCCTTGGCAAGGAAACAACGGTGTCCAATGTAACAGATCTTGCTAAGTATTGCGTATGACAGCGGATTCCTGTCACAGCGAACACATGCATTGTAACCATGTGTCGTTCGCCCTGACATAGTGCCCAAAGCCGGATAATCATGGATGCACCAAATTATAATAGCATGCAGAAAGAAATCAGCTGGTGGGCTGCTATATAGGTCTCGAGTGAGAACGCCCTTCCATAGCTGTTGAAGTTCCTCCACAAGAGGCTCCATGAACAAATCAAAATCCTTTCCAGGACTTTTTGGACCTGGGATGAGCAAGGCCATCATGTAGTTTGATTCTTTCGTGCAGACATTTGGAGGCATGTTGTAAGGGATAACAAGCACTGGCCACATGCTATATGTGGCGCTCTGATGGCCAAATGGGTTAAATCCATCTGAAGCTAAGCCAAGTCTAATGTTTCTCGGGTCAGCAGCAAACTTTTTGTGTTTATCATTGAAGCTTTTCCACTCACTACCATGAGATGGATGGCTCACTACATTCTGATCTCTGTACTCCTGGTTCCTAGAATGCCACAGTACATCCTCTCTTGTTTCAGCATCATGAAACAACCTCTGCAATCTTGGTGTAATTGGAAAATGTCTCAAAACATTATGAGGAATCCTCTTCAACATCGCCATCTTTCCATCTTGATGATTTGCATTTCGGGCATTCACTTAAGTTGGCATAATCCTTCCGGAACAGAACACAATTATTCTTACAAACAGGGATCATATCATATCCAATTCCAACTGCACAAAGGAAATTCTTCATTTTACTTTAGGTGTGTGGCAGCTCAGACGCATCTGGGAAAGATTTGCGGAAAGCAGCCAACATCGCATCGAATGATTTGTTGGTCATCCGCTCAGATGTCTTCACCTGAAGAAAGGTGACCATAGCTGAGAATACTGACAGCTTATTTCCTGGGGTGATAGCAATGTTGCATTGTTCCAACATGCGGGCCCACTGTTTTTCTTCTGCAGGTGAAAGTTCACGGAATGCACGAGCATTTCGTAGCATTGTTTCAATGTTGGTCAAACTCGCTGGCTCCGCCACCACCACCTCCTCCTCCTCTTCCACCTGAGCATCAGGCAGATCAAGATGGTGATCTGCTGCTTCCATGTAGTCAATAACATTGACGTTCACAGCTTCACCATGATGAACCCACCTAGTATATATGACCGACATCCCATACAAGTGTAGATGATTTTGCATAGTTGACTGGGGTCTTGTAACTGAAATCATACAACTGCTCCATGGGCAGAGCACATCTGATTTCGGACCACCGTACTCAGCGGAGAATCTTCGAGCAGAAGTTATCCAAGTCATGTCCATCTGTTAGACATACAAATTAGTTTCTCTACTAGATATTACAGGAAAAACATATATGCTTTTTTATGAAGTCCAGAAAAAAATACCTAGGTCGATGTCTAAAGCTATGGCAAGATATTTGGACGAGCAGATCTAAGTAACGAAATATATGTAAAGCTAATTCAACAAACATATTTGAGTGCTAAATTATGGCAGGCTATTTCAGCAGTCAATGAGGCCGAGCAACAGCCATCGAACTATCGAAGGCCATCGCAGCAACAAAGATCGAGTATAAAACGATGTAGAGCTATTTCAACTAACAGATTGGCTACTAGACCATGGCAATCGACGTCACAATAAATATATGGCAGGATATTTTTGCAACTAATCGGCCTTGGCATGCCATCTCAGCTAAGCAAATTGAGTGCAGAACAGGGCAAGGAAGCTTCTTAAGAAGAGCATATTGACAGTAAACTACTTCGGCAAACACTGAGATTAATAGCGTCTATCAGCTAACATTCAGCGCTACACCGACATGAACGGGGCCTCAGTCTAGAATGTGCGTACCGTGGGAGAAGCTGGCCGCCATGCGTCTCCACACGAATGTTGCCAGCGGTGGCGGCACTGACCGTCGTGCACCTCCACAAGAACGTAGCCAAAGGTGGCGGCGCGGCTAGAGGACGGCAGTCTATGACATCATACTGTGGGAGCGAGAGGATCGCTGTGCGTCCCCTCGACGAACCGCGGCACCGACGTATCGGCACGGCGCGGAGGGCGGCTTTGGCGGAGCGAATGGAGTGGAGGGGGACGGGGGGGGGGGGGAGGGGGTTTGGGGAATATTATTGGCTAGTTGGCCAAAGGGCGGATGAATCGGATTTGGGGGGAATTTTTGTGGGGGGGGGAGGATTTTCGCGCGGTGGGCGGGTGGGGTTTGGCGCATGGTCGGTTTCTCCAAGTGCAGTCCCACGTGTCAGTGAAGAGGCAAGCCGAAGCGCGTTTCGTTTGCGTGAGCCGTGTGCAGGACCGAACGTGTGTGGGGTGCAATGCGACCGCGACAGGAGTGCTATGAGTGTACCGCCCCCTCAAAAAAATAATTTTGTTGCTTCGCGCGATCCATCGATACTACTACTAAAACGGTGCAGCCGGGTCTTTTCCCGTGCGATATGCTGGGAGGTTGGCTTAGTTGGGTTTTTTAGGACGAGTAATGCTACACCTACGTAATCCCAGTTATGTAATTAACGTAATGTGAAACATGTGAGTTGTTAATTGTAGATTGGGGGGAGGGAGGGGCCCACCACCATGAAAATCAGGGGAGGAGAGAGAGAGGCAATTTACTTTAACCCTTTCGTAGGTTCCCGTAGATGTAGAAAGATGTGAAATGCGTGAATGTGTAGTGAACGTACTATTGGAGTGCCTAAGATAATTTGTGTATGTATAGACCCTATGTGTTTATTTTACTTCGCATGATAGATTTTTCTCGGTTCAATAAAAAGCAGAGTTGGTGATGATGGTGTGTCTGTCATCCTGCAATATCGGTCGTCCGATCTATATCTAACGGATAGAAAGGAAACTATGACAATTTACCCGCACTCCTCTCCACATTTGAAGATAAGGCTTTCCCTCGTTCATCCTTTTCTCCCACAAGATCTTGATCTTCCGTGCAACGCACGGGCATCTTGCTAGTACTCCTACAATATGTATATTATTGTGAAAGTTCATATACACCGGCCGGGATTAATGCAAACACGACAAATTTTCATTACATTTCGAAATTTTATGTGACAGAAAAATAAAAGAAACCTGACCCTAAACCTATTCTACGGCGGCGACCGACTTCCTCCATCTTCGATCTCTATGTACGAGGGCGGGGTTCAAGACCCGTGAAGTGAAGGTGTGGTCTCCGGCGAGGAAAAGTAGAACATGGGAGATGGACCAGCCAGTTGGCACACCATGTCCTGCCGCCTCCCATGCCCTACTCATCCTCGGAGGAGTCCCCGACCTCGGCGGTGCCGGATGTTGGACGGCGGCAAGAAGGACGCGTGGCTGACGGTTCTCCCGCCATCGGCCGCCAGCGTGGCCACTGCTTGTGCGGTCGCGTCCGCGTCCGGCTACGCCGCTATTGCGCCGCGAGAGGCAACTTGAGCGAGGGCGGTGACCTCAAGCTTCATCCCTGAAGACAAGCTCTCCCGCAGAGTGTTCGCACTTGCGGTCATGGCGGATGTGGTGCCAGGTAGGAGGACGATGTGCTATGGTGTGGAGGTAAGCTGGGCGTTGCCACTTTAAGTAGCGCATTCCGGTGAGGCCAGGCGTCCGGGTGCGTCATTAAGTCACCGGAGTTGGTTCCTCGGGCACCGAGCCTCTTAACAACGATATACGAACGAACGGCATGAATGCGGGCAGCTGGCGCCGGCTGGGAATGCACCGCGCGACGGCGCGAGGGACGAGGGTTTTGGTGTGCCAGGGTAGTCAGCTGCAGTAGTGGGAACGTTGGAGATGCCCTTTGCTCACATGCGATCCCCGCATGTCATTGAAAAAGCAAGATGACCCGGCATGGTCTCATGTCTAGAGGATGCAGTTGGCCGCGCTACACCACTCCGCGGACGCGTCGCGGTGCCCTGTGCATCCTCAACGAGCCGGGTGTTGGGGTGTGTTTGGATTGTGGCCAAAGTGCACCTTACCAAAATTTTGGTCATGACCCAAAGATTGGTCTTTGTTTGGATGGTTGCCATTTTTTTGGCATGCCAATGAACTCTAGCCAACTCTAGTTCATTTTTCTTGCCAATGTCGGCCAAATCATGGGCAACCAATACCTCAACCAAAATTTTGGTCATGACCCAAAGATTGGTCGTTGTTTGGATGGTTGCCATATTTTTGGCATGCCAATGAACTCTAGCCAACTCTAGTTCATTTTTCTTGCCAATGTCGGCCAAATCATGGGCAACCTACCTCAACTAAAATTTTGGCTACCCAATGCTTTGATGGGGAAACCTTGGGCACAAACCAAACATACTGTTGGTTGTGCCACAGCACTAACGCCACCCTTGTCACACTGAAACCGACCGTGTCTAGCGACAATATGAGCATGTAGCTCACCGCGGTCGCCATGTCCAGAGGCGGTGCTGGAGCTGCGCCCGTTGTTGTCCCCAACAACCCACATGAACGGTTGTCGGCGGCGAGGAGGTCATAGGCCAGCTCCTCCATTGGACTAGTCTGCACTACATCGTCCTGACGGTGTGCCCCACATGTCGGTTTCCCTGTTTTCCCGGCCATATTCGAGCGTTAGTGCTCCGTGTTGTGCATTAGGCCTTTCACTATGTAGGCCAAGCGAGAGAACTTATTGTTTATTTGAGCAGTTCAAGTATAATCATGTGGCGTTTGCTTATTTCTCATTCCTCTCCAACCCTCTTCTCCATCGATCATGTTGCCCTCCAATCAAGTCCATCCTCACGCATGCCTCATTTGAACATTCCGCCGAGTATCATTCGCATGTACCCACCCTAGTCCTCTTTCAATAGATCTTCGGACCCCGAGATGAAATCGAGAGGGGATGAGTTGGGGCACGTGATACCTAAGGCGGATTCAAAAATTTGAACCGGTGATCATAGCATCCGCAAATCATATATAAAGGGTATTCAATGTTCATTTCATTTTTGAACGTACAATATACTCCCTCCTATCCTTTCTAGTTTACATATAGGTTTTATGTGTAGTCAAAGTATCTCTACATTGATCAAGAAGGTATCAACATTCAACAATGCCCAATCAAAGTTGTTAGATTCGTACGTACTCCTAGATTTGTACTCGAGATGGTTTCCAATTTGACTATTGACAAGATTAATAGTACTCCCTCCGTTCCACAATACATGACTTCCATTTATTAAAATATAGATGTATATAGACATGTTTTTAGTATATAGGTACATCCATTTTTGAACAAATGAAAGTCAAGTAATTTTGAACGGAGGGAGTACATGAGATGTATAATGTGAAAATTATATCATTGGAAACTCCTTTCACATACGAATTTGACCGTATGCTTTGTGTAAATTGCATGTCATATATTATTACTCTAACATTTGGTCAAAGTTAGCCTCGAAAAATGCATTAGGACCTGTATAGTAAATGGAAGGAGGGAGTAGTAGTGGAAGTGGATCCTATGACGTAGGTGTGCCTACCTTGCCCTCCCTTTAGGTCACTTACTGTCGGACCCCATGCTTGCTAGGCCCCACATGCCAATTACTCAATGGGTTCGTCCACGTCAGGGGATCCTCATTCGTAGTATACTCCCTCTGTTTTTATTTACTCCGCATAAAACGGAGGGAGTGGTAGTATAATAAATGACACGGGCGGGGGAGGGGGACGGACGTCGGTTTGCTCTCAACTGCGGTCCCGCAAGCGAGCAAAAATGCAAGACGAAGTGCGTTCCATTCGGTGAGCGACATGGAGGGTCCAGCGTGTCAGGCTGCAACACGAACGCGACAAGAGTGATGTACAGTCAAAACCGATTGACCGGTTGTCACCGGAACCACTATTCACACCAGAACCTTCGCTGCTCAGCCTACGCCAGCCACTGCCCTAAAACCACACCAAATCTCCAGCCCATTCTCCCACCATTCGATCCCCTAGCCCACATCAAGCGTCCCCTAGTTCGCTGGAAAGCCATGCGCCGCAAGATCACTTACTACAAGATGCTGACACCGGAGCACCGCACAGAAATTGCGGTGGCGGTCGGCGCCACAGACCTCCGTTCCCAAGCTCGCTTTGTGGTGGGCCAATCCCCGAGTTCTCTAGAGCCAAGCTACGAGGAGGACGAAGCCGATCCAATGTTCATGGCGGAGGTCGCGGAGCAGAAGGCCCCCGATGGGTATGAGATGATGGACGTCGACTTTGTGCCGGCGTCCGAGTCCCCCATGGTGCAGGCGGACCAGTGGTTCAACATGGCGATACTAAAGGAGGACCGGGAGGCAGAGGCTCAACTCGACGCAGAGCGCGCGCATGCCGCTGCCATCGAGGCTCTCCTGCAGGCGGAACCAGATGTCGTGGATGTGAACTGGGCGGCGGAGGCTCAACTTGAGGCGGAGTGCGCGGATGCCGCTGCCATCGAGGCCCTCCTGCAGGCGGAACCGGACGTCCTGGACTTGAACCGGGCAGTAGAGGCTCGACTCGACACAGAGCGCGCAGATGCCGCTCTCATTGACAGCCTCCTGCAGGCGGAACCGGACGTCCTGGACTTGAACCGGGCGGCGGAGGCTCAACTCAACGCGGAGCGCGCGGATGCCGCTGCCATCGAGGCCCTCCTGCAGGCGGAACCGGACGTCCTCGACTTGAACCGGGCTGTGCTCTCGTCCGTGCGGAGCACCCGCACGCTCCGCTTGAACGAGTAGCTGGAGGCTGAGGACAACCACGGTGCGGAGACACACGTCGGCAGCTACGGCTGGTTCGCGCCGGCAGCCAAAGACAACGAGGCCGTCTCTTTCTGCGAGCAGTGATAGTTTTTCTTTATGTTGTTGTTTTTATGGATCTTTTGCTTTGTAAAAACTTATATTTGTTATGAAAGTCGCCTGACTTGGGTCAGTCTACCATTTCAGGTGGTTGGATGAATATCCTACGTCTCCTAACCCTTCTTTCCTTCTTCCTCACCTCTTCTTCTTCCCCAACAGACCACCACACAGGCCGTACGGATACTCCCCAACATGCGGTTGGATAAACATACTCTATGAACGAAAATTATGTGTCAGCGATCGGATAGCTGAGTTTGGTTTGTTCACATGCGACATCACATGTCAGTGAGGGTGTGTTCCCTTGGTTGGGTTTGCAGCGTGTAGGAGCGACTGTGTGAGGGTGCAGTGCGCCCGCAGCGTGCAGGAGCGACCATGTGAGGGTGCGGTGCGACCGCGACAGCCGTGCGCAAGTGTACCTCCTTCTCATTTTGAAAACTTTAGGCAAGCTTGGCAAAAATGTGTGGCGAAGTTTGGCAATGCAAGGCCTAGACCCAAACAGGACAAGTACGTACATACTAGGAGTACTAGTGTTAAAAAAGAAAGGCGTTGTTTTCCTTCGCGGGATTTAATCGATACAAATCCTCGTTTCATGTGTCAATTAATGCGTATTTTTTTCTCCAAAGACCAAAGAGCTAACCATCTCACTCCTCATCGCTTGATCAATGCAGCGCCATGCAAACCAACCTTCTCACTTCCGCATGCATGCAGGGGATATTAATGTCCTTGGTTGCTAACCCCATCAATTTTGCCTCGATTAGTGTTAGTGGCCCTTTGCAAATTGTAATTTTGATATACTAGCCTTGTGTACAAAAAAATGGAGGTAGTAACTATATTTGACTTCCTTCTGACATCGACGATATCTTTTTTTTTGTGGTTTGGCGAAGTGCGTTCGACGGAGAACACCATTGAGGGAGACCACGGTAAGTCGTTCGCAAGTGCCGCCTGCAAGCCGAGACAACCGCCTTATTTGCATCCAGGAAGTCCGTTGAACCAAAGGACCAGTACTACTAGGAGTACTAGTGCGGTGAGATGGTTTCTCGCAGAAGACAATGGAGAAGCGGAGTCAGCAAAGAGTGAAATGATGGTTGCTTCGTCCGTGCTTTTGTGATTTGATGCCTCGCTGCTTTGTGATTTGTGATAGAAGGGACAAGGGAGTAGACTCTGTGCTCTATACTGTACTACTAGTACATGCGTCCAAGCATGGGAGAAAGTGGAGAGACGTTGCATTTTTCTATTCCTTCAATCAATCAATCAGGGATCTTCGGTTCCATATTTTTGGCTTTGGCAACACCGTCCACAATGGTTCCCACGATGCCAAAAGCTATTTTCACATTTGGCTACACATTGTGGATGCCCTTAACCGTACCACTTGGTTTTGCTCCTGTGTGCTATCTATACAAATCTCAATTATACTGATCTAAAAATTATAGAATCAAGATTAGTAAAAAGGAGGTGATTTTGCCGCGCGGATGGCAGGGGAGGTTTCTTATTTTCGGAGGACGTTGTCCTGGCGGTTTGCTAACATGCGGTCCCACGTGTCAGTGCTTTACCAAGCCGATCCGCGTCCCACATGAGGCAGAACAACGGCAGAAGCAACACGTAGTTAAGTTGAAGAAGACGAGGGAGAAGCGGATTCAGCAACGAGTGAAATGATGGTTTCTTCGTCCCTCCAACTTCTTTTTTTAGCATGATTACTTCATCCCTCCAACTTAACTGTGGGAAAGGTGCAGCTTTGTGATTTGATGCCTCATTGCTCATTACTACGCCGGCGCCATGATTGGGGTGCTTCACCCCGGATGCTGTGCACTGTATTCCGGTATGGCACGTGGACCCGGTAGCTTGATGTCCCACATGTCGGCAAAAGGGACTAGACGACACGACGGCCCAGTGAACTATCACTTGTACTGTATAGTACTATAGTTTTGCTGTTTCGCACGATCCATCGATACAAACCTGATTAAACAGGAAAGGGCAGGATTTTTCCCGCGCGGTAGATGATACTGGCCATACATTTCAAAGGCAATTTTAATGTATGCAAACTGAATAATTATAAGTAACAGTATGATATCTAGTAAAACTAAAAACACATATGATTTATTGTGTTAGAGTGAAGTAGTAGCGCTGTAACACGCGAGAACGTGTAGAGATTTTGGAGGGCCTACAGAGAGAAAAGCGTAATACGGTCACCGAACTTCAGAATAAGCTGATTATGGTCACTATATACATTTTGCAGTGATTATACGGTCGCTTGCTCACGGTTCAGCATCGGATTGCACTCTGTTGACCGGCCAAATAGTCTGCGTGGCGCCATGTTGACTAGTTAAATTGACCATGTTCCTTGTGGGTCCCACCTGTCAGTTCGCATAGGGAAAAGGTCAGATAAACACAAATTTACGCAGGCGCGACAAGGCTCCAACCCGTGCGCGGGAATCACTTGGTTGTGTATGTGTCTGTCTGGGCCTGATGTGTGCGCATACACGTGTAGGTTTAGCACTTGAGCGTGAGACTGTGTGTTGGTCGTGTGGTGTACTGGTGTGTGCATGCATGTGTGCGTGTGTGCGTGTGAGTGTTACATGCATGCGTGGCTGCGTGTGTACGTGTGAGTGCTGCGTGTGTGCGTGGATGCATGTGTTTGTGTGAGTGTTGCGTGGATGGAGCTCGTGTGCATGCGTGCATGTGTGTATAATCAGCACACCAGCTCCTGTGTGTTAAAATAGACGACTCAGCATGCCAATACAAGGCCACCTTGTCCGCTGTGCCCGCGGTCATGACTTTGAACCACCGCCCAAATATATTTTTGTCATTTGTTTTCATTCTTACTAGCAAGATGCCCGTGCGTTGCACGTAACATCAAGATGCATTTGTATGACTTGTTTATCTTGTGAGAGAAAAGGATGACGAGGGAAGGCCTTATTTGCAAATGTGGAGAGGTGTGTGGGTACCTTTTTGCAAAATTGCCATAGTTTCTTTCCAATCCGTCAGATATAAATCGGACGGCCTATATTGCAGGATGGCAGGCACACCATCATCACCAACTCTATTTTTTATAGGAGTGTATTTTATGTATTTTATAAGAGTGTAGATGTAGAGTAGATACAAGTCGATGGGTGGGGCACGATGGTAGTGAGATAATGTGATGCAACACTAGAGGTGCCACGTGGAGCGTTTCACTGGTCAACTAGTCATGTCATGAGCAAATACAGAGTTGTATGGTGAGCCTGTGACTGTATAATAACCACTAAACGTAAATGGTGACCGTAATGAGTGGATTCTGAAGTCCAATGTGCGTATCATGCTTTTGCTTCAAATACAATGATCGTCATTGCATATATCGCGAGAGAAAGATGAAACATGCGTGAATTTTCTGGGGGCTTACTTTTAGAGGACCTGGAGATAGTTTTCTGTGCATACGTGAAAGGGGCGTATAGGGGGGGGGGTATGCGATGGAGAGATAGATGTTCTTCGTTTCTCTTTATTATGACTAACTTTGTATATAGTATAAAAATATACAAATTCACAGTGCGGAACAAATATCATTGTGGGCACCATGCAATGCAAATTAGCGTTCGTACTCCTCCATATAACTTTGTAATGTTGTATATATGTAGAAACTCTAAAATAATTTTTTGGCCACACTTTATTCAAAAGGAATGTTGTATGCGAAATAAACGTGAAGAGAAGGCTTTTTAGATCAATGGGGTACATGATGTAACATGTGTGAATGTGTAGTTGATGCATTTGGCGGGGCCTAGAGAGGTATGTGTGTGTATTACGTATTCGAGAGAGGCATGGATAGAGGGGCCGACGGGGGGGGGGGGGGGGGGACGTGGGAGAGATAGCGCGAGAAATGAGAGTGGTCTAGAGAGAGAGAGAGAGAGACGAATATGACGTCAGGACGAGAGATTCCATTCCCTTGAGTGTGTATATGCAAGGGGGAGGGAATAGAGGCACCATGAGAAATTTTCTGTGTGTGTGGTGTTTGTGTTGGTATGTGTGGGTGTGAGAAGATAATGAGACGTGGGGGCAGAGGGTGTGTCACTGCGTGAGGTCCGGTGGGTCGAGCTGAGGCCCTTCATTCGGTTCCGTCCTGTGCCACATTGGTCGGCCCGTGACGCATTTAGGAAGACCCATGGATGACTAGTCGTACAAGACAAAGATAGCAGAATTGTGAAGGACTCTGTGTCCACTGACAAAGCCGGCTAGGATTTGTAACCCTAGGTTCTCGGACTAAGGTAACCCCTTTATCTCTGATATTACTATTCATCCAACCTAACTTTAAGGGGCATCCTACAGAATGCTCTGCTAGAATCATACTCGTCGATTAGGAAGAGAGGTGTGAGACAATGCGTGAGAGACATGCCTAAAGATAATGTGCGTACATGAGACACGTAGGCAGGTCCATGTATATAGAAAGGGTCGATGGGGATTGCGTGTGTGTATGTTTGCGAGAGGAAGAGTGCTTGTGATAAAGGTTAGTGAAAACAGTTGTAAATGGTTACGAGAGGGAGGGAGGGTAATATCTAGAGCATGTGTGCGAGAAAGACACCTCGGGAGAGAGTGTGTGAGCATGTGTGAGAGACCACCGATGGAGAGTGAAACTACATGTAAAAGACTATTGTACACATTGATTAAAGATATAAATTGTATCCAAATATTAGGATGGGATCATGATATTTGCATTCACGTAAGGAGCGTTCATTGATCCATCAGACTTCTAGATTCTATCGAATTTGAGCATGTCTATGTTATTAGTCGACACAATTGATCCACATAGTTAGTATTTTGAACTCCAGAAAATGCATCGCTTTAGCAATCGAATATAAACATGAGTATAGTTCATGTTGTGTGTGTAAAGCACATTATACATATGAATGTTACACAATGAACATTATAAATAGCTACCTATGAACTAGCATACATTTGAGTTCAACTTAAGGTGGTTTAAAAAAATCGAATTCAACATGAAGTCCATTCAATTATTTGAATTTGATATCATGGAATTTGTAAACCATACCTAAATTATGGGGGCACCAATCTTTGCTCTGATTTTGTACATAATAGTATATGTAGTTGTGTACAAAATAGATTCAAATTTAGCTCCTCCATTCCAAAATAATCGTAGTTATAGGATTTTCAAGTGTCAAAATTTCAAAAAGAAGCAGATAATTTAATGAGGTTTTCAAACATACGAGGTCAAATGTAACATTGTCTATTTAGGTCAATCCTCATAGTTCAAGAGTACTCTAAACGTGAATGCTCGTGTTTCAAAATTTCGAAAGAAGCGCCAAAAGAGCCTCTACTCGCCCGAAACCGCGTTTGACCAATGTTTGGTAGTACAAGGAAATTACTTTTGTAATAACTCCGACCCGTGAAACCTACCGGCCCGATGTCCAAAGGTCTAAACCGGGGTAGGTTTGTAGCTTCATCTAGACGCCACGCAACCGCCTCCGAAAAACATTCATACACAATGGCCGCCTAACCACACATGCATGCGGCCGAAATCGCTCCCGCCCACTATTTGGGACACCCGGGATTACCATCCTACCCCCGACCCGCAGTAGGTCCAAAATTTAAGAGGGGGGCAAAGTTTATACTTTCCCCAAATTGCAAACAAGCGCGTCCCATCTTCTGTTCAAAAAAGCTAAAAACAAGCGCGTCCCAGACCGAAACATGGTTCCCCCCCACTCGTCTAATTCCCCATTCGTACTCCGTGGGCGCGAAAACTACCTCTCCACCAGCCGCGAAACCCTGGCATCCTCCGTCCGCCACCCCATCCCACCCATCAATCGTCGCCCTCCTCCATCACGCCGGAACCGATATCCCGACGTCAGTGTCCACCGCAACCTCAACCGCAACGCCCTCCCCGGCTAGTAGTTGAAGCCGAGGCCGAGCAGTCCGTACCCGAGCCAGTTCAACCATGCCATCTTGCGCCTCACCGTTGCCGCTCCAACTTCTCCACCGTCCACCGCACCGGAGTTGTTCCTGCTATGCTCTCCTTCGCTGCCTCGGATCTGCTTCCCCTCCGTCGATATACGACCACGGCAACACAGTCAACAATTTGGCCATGAGTTTGTCCAAGGAACAACGGCTCTCCAAAACATCGGTTCCCCCGGGAAAAACAAGAAGATCGCTGCGACATATCGACAACACACTGGCAACCGATACAGGTACTCCTCTTCCCTTATTCGTGCAAATCTTACGGGTCTGCTTGCACAATATTCATACCACAGAAGACACTAGTTGGCCGCTTCTTCTTCATACTAGATATTCCTAGTAACTCGCGATGCACAAGGTTTCTCCTCATATAATATTTCACCTTAGCTAGAGGTCCATCGCCCCCTGAATTTCAGTTTCTGGCCAGTTGATTCCCAATTAACGGAAGCATTCCCCAGCATAACAGGCGCTAGTACGCCTATTACGCCGGGGAAGCAGCGCCTTGGTGTTTATCTTAGGGGCGTGTGCGGGCTAGATCTACTAGCGCCCGATCTGGAGACTGGAGGTCAGCCGGGATTAAAGGGATGGCCTGGGGGCGCTGCCAAGCACGGCGGTGGTGTGAGGTCGAGGGGAGGGCGGGGCGGCGGAGGCAGTGGTCTGGGCCGGTGGTCGCTGGCGGTTCTAGAAAGATCGTCAACAGTGACTGGCGGGAGGTAGACGAAGGCCATCTGCCCGTTCCTTATAGATCAAACGGTTCATTAAAAAAATTGACTAACCTATTTATTTTCAGTCGACTGTTATCTTAGATATGACCACATGTGGTGGTTTGCTGGAGGAGTACCTGCATTTCCTGTGCTCATATATTACAAAATTATATGAAGTAGAATCTAATTTTGTTTGCCATGCAATGTTGTAGAGCTATCATATGTCTCCTGTCATTTATTTTTCAGCCACCTGCTATCTGCTACTTTTACAGTGCACTAGTTCTGCACACACTTCACCCATACTCTCACTATTGTGTTTTTATGCAAGGGTATTTCAGAGTCTGCCAAAAGAGAAGCAGCAAACAAAAGAGAGAAGTCGCGCCAGCTTTCTTCGCGGGTATGCAGGACACGTTACAACGCTATAAAGGGTGCAGTGTCAGCAGATGGAGACGGTAAACGTAGCTCTGGAGTTGATGACCTCGCTCGCAATAAACCACCATCCCAGGTGCTTGCTTTAACGTCGTGGTGTCATATGTGGTTGCATGTTCCATATTGTGTCTAGCTTGTATTCGAAAGGCTGAAGTCGGTCTGATAAGGAAAGATATTTTTTTACATGAACCACCATCCCGTGAGACAAATAGCTAGTTAGGGCACTGGACGAGCCAATGACAAGCCCAGCAAGGATAGGCACCACCTGGAAGCCAACTAAAAAGCTGCGATGGTGGCGAAGCAGCCCGCTTCCCACCAGGCTCTCAGGTCCTAGATGATCATGCTCACCACTCCAGCCGGATGTCTAGCTTGTATTGCTTCCAATTTGGTTAAATTGCATCTACTTAGCTTACAAATTATACCTTTGAATATGACATTCCTTTCTGTTTTTGGTACATACTAGTACATCTATGTATTAACCATGTTCTTACATCAAACTAATGTTCTTGTGTATCCCTCATCAATCACTTATGACGAGGCAGGCAGCCAAGGGGACTACTCCTCATTTAAAGAATGCAACATCAGCCTCCCGACATGATTCTCAAGAAACAGAAATGCTAGATGAAGATAGTGAACGTAGCTCTGTAGTTGATTACAGCATTTCCCCTACACTAGCATCGCAGGTGCTTGCTCTAACTTGGCAGCGTGATATGTGGTTGCATGTTGCATATGGTTTCTAGATTGTAATTCTTCCAATCTGGTTAAACTGCATGTGCTAGTCTGCTTAGCTTATACAATATACATGTTAATGTGACATGCCTTCCTGTATTTAGTACATAGTACATCTGTCTATTAAGCATGTCCTTACATAAAACTATTGTTTTTTTGTATCCCGCATCAATCAATATGACGAGACACCTTTAGTATATGCAGTGCGATATTAGTTGCATCTTTCATATGATTTATATCATGCGCTGCTTCTAATTTGTTGAAATTCCATTTATGATGGGACGCTTTTAACTTGGCAGAGTCATATTGGTTGCATCTTTCATGTGGTGTCTAGCTTGCATTGCTTCTTATTTGCTGGAATGGTTTCTGCTTAGTTTACAAAAATAGTTGTGAACATGCCATGCCATCCTGTTTTTTGTACATATTCCATCCTGGTATCATGTGTTTTCTTTACATCAAAGTAGTGATTGTCAGTATCATGCATGAATGAGTTCTGAAGAGAGAATTTTATTGCTTTTTCTTGTTGGTTTTACTTGACAATTAAAAATAAATAAAGCGGAAGGAAGTTAGCAAGGCAGCGAATAAAGGTGCTCCTTCCAAATGGAGGGCCTCTATAGTTTCTATCCTCCACACCCCCAAGATGATTTCCAAGACAACACATGCATAGACACTCAACAAAGCTGTGTTTATGATGAGCAGGTCTCCCCTAGTGCAGCATCGTCGGTGCTCCCTCTAACTTGGCACTGTTATACGTGGTTGCATGTTATGTGTGATGTCTAGCTTGTATTGCTTCTAATTTTGTGGAATTCCATCTGCTTACTTTACACATTATACTTGAATAAGACATGTGTTCCTGTTTCTAGAACATACAATATCTGTCTATCACACCATGTTCTTACATCAAATTACTACTGTTGTGTAACCTGCAACAATCACTTATCATAAGACATGTTTGACTTCGGAGTGTGATATAGGTTACATCTCACATTCTTTTCTAGCTTGTACTACTAATTTGTTGAAATGGCACTTATGACGAGATAGTTTTAACTTGGTAGAGTGACATTCTTTGCATCTTTCATATGGTGTCTAGCTTTCATTGCTTCTAATTTGTTGAAATGCCTTCTCCTTAGTTTACACATCATAAGCTGTGAACATGCAATGTTGTGAATATGCAATGGCACTAATGACGAGAGACCTCTAACATGGTAGTGTGATGTTGTTTGCATCTTGCATATGATTTATTTCTTGTACTGCTTTAGATTTGTTTAAACGCCATTTATGATGAGACACTATTAACTTGGCAGAGCGATATTTGTAGCATCTTTCATATGGTGTCTACCTTCCATTCCATTGCTTCTAATTTGGTGAAATTCTTCTTCTTAGTTTACACATCATAGTTCTGGTTATCTCTTGCGTCCTGTTTTTCATACATATTACATCCTCCTATCATGTGATTGTCTAACATCAAAGTTCAGTTCGTCTGCATCACGCATCAAGCGGAAGAATCACAAAATGGCAGGGAATGACAAGCGGATGAATCCTGCAGATTCTGCTAGTACTGATGGTGCAATAGAAGGTCAAAGTCCAGCGGAAAATTCTACAAACTCGCCATCCCATTCTACACGAGCTGCAAAAAAAGCCAAACAGAAACACATAATTGCCACCAAACAAGCAGAGACAACCATAGTTCTTGCAAAACCTACCACAGTACTACCAGCTGCACGACTTACTCGTGCATCAATTGAGCTAGCAGCACGTTCCCAAGCTCCCTTGCCACCTGACCCCACTTCCCAAGCACTCTTGACACAAGACGAGTTGGAAATATCAGATGAACCTTGTGAGCTTCAACAGCAAGAAGGTAGTTGCTGGAGTCAAGTTATAGTTGCATGCTTCTTTATATGTAGTCTCACAGTTTGGTGTACACTAACACTTCCTATGTTCGTTGTTGGACTAGCACCTAGGCGCAAGAGGAAACAAACATCAGGGATATTTCTCAATAGGTTAACTAAATCTAGAGGAGGAAGAATGGAGATCCGTTTTGAGGCAGGTTTAAAAAGGCCACGTGATGCTACAGAGTCAGCCAAGTTAGTATCAGAGGCAGCGGTTGTCGTTAGGTGTCATGTACGTATCCTCCCAACATGGATTCAGTACAGGAATGACAAAGATGAAACCCAGTTCAACACCTTCCTCTACCATTTATCTGTAAGTAGGGTTATGTATGGAAACTAGTAATATCGTCTTGCTCCGTCCCATACTTTCGAGGTTGCTTATAATGAGACTCCCATAATTTTCAATAGATGAGGTTCAAGTTGGATAGCCAAGATGATGCAACCAGACAAGCTTGCACCCTTGTTTTCAAGTGTGCTCTGCGACAGTATCGGTATAACTTGAGGAAAACTCACTTTGAAGGCAAGGCTAACAGTGAACTTTCCCAAACATCTCCAGTGGAAAATATATTGGATGAAGACTGGAGGGGCCTTGTTAAACACTGGTCTGATCCGAAGTATCAGGTACATTATATATATGTGATCAGATCACATGTTGAAGTCCTATTTACGCATGTGCCACACAAATCTATCTTCTTGTAGGCGAACTGTTCAAAGAACAAGGCCAACCGTACGAAAGTGAAATTCCAACAGACGACAGGATCTCATAGCTATATTGCACATTGTGAGGCTCTTGTAATTAGTTGCTGTTTCACTCTTTTCGCTGTACCATATTATCAGATATATATTGACTTGTTCGAAATGCAGAGGAAAGCCCGCAAGGACCAAAAAGTACCTGAATCAAATGTTGTGGAAATCTTCAAGGACTGTCACACCGGCAAGAAGAAGGGCATGACTACACCAGTCAAAGCTGCTGTTGTAAGTCCTTAATCCGCATGCCTTTTAACTACTACTTACTCTGACTTGTGCCTTGAACTGCATGGTTTGCAGCCAATGTCTATTACTCTTTTCAATTTTATACACAATTGTCTTAGTGTATCATTGCACCTTACAAGGTTTAAAAGAGAGGAGTGATGTTCCTTTGATCTTGACCCATAATCTAGTTCCGTGCTGGACTTGCCCACACATTGTTACAATTGCCTGTTTGTCTGTTCTCAGTTGTTTTGTGATATGAATGATGTCATACTATGCTTACCGTATTATAAACTTTGTCTCTTTATCCTTAGCCATCAATACAATCTGAAGAAATAGACAATACATTAGCGAGGGTACATGGTCATATGTTTGGAACCTGGTTTTATTATGTACTTTGCAATAAAATACAACTAATATTTTACATGGGTTCACCAGAATAAGTTCTGTATATAGACCGAAGCTATTTTGTTTGGTTTTGATGCCTCCTTAATATCTTCTATTCTAGTACTACTAATGTAAAACCTCAACTTTTCAGCGAGCTATGGAAAAAATGGTGCAACCGCCACCTTCTGAAGGTGGCGAGGCAACTATAACCGCAATGTCAGCTCTTGCTGCAGTGGGTCAGTACCTGTCCACTAACAGTGCCAAAAGCACGTTCCTGCGTAATACTGGGTTGGTTGTTAAGGCAATATCATCCAAACTGCCTCATGATCAAGATATGCAAGCTCAAAGCAATGTTGTATCTACGCTCCAGACACAAGTCCATTCCCTAACAGAGACCCTTTGTGAAACAAGGAGAGACATTGTTCGATGTCGTCAAGATATGCATGGTTTTGAAACCAGACTATCAGACATTTGCTATGTTGTTCAGGAGCCTAGGGGAAATGAAGGCGAGGGTTATGGTGCTCCATCGGACAATACATCATGAAAATGTAACAGTCAGGTCAAATGAACTGAGCTTCTGAACTTCTGGTGGTGCATTTATCTGCTAGACTGTTAAGTTTTATGCCAACCTTCCTTTTGTTATATAGTTGTAATTTGTTTTGGTGCGATACAAAATTTATCCTTAACATGCAGCCACCGGCTGAAGAAAACAGCAAGCCATTTTTTTATAGTGCAGGGTGTTCCCTCTATTTGCACTAGTGGTGATCTTTGATGCCGAGTGGATGTAATCTGTGCAATCGCCTTAATAGCCTAGCGTTAGTTTCGGCCTTATTTATTTCCTAGTCTGCTTTTTCCCTAGTTTGCTAGTGGCCGCAACTACCATGGGCCATATACGGGCCATAGGATCCATGAGTCTCCTATGGGCCGTCGATAAATGGGCCTCCAACAAGGCCATAGAATCGGTCGGCCTCGAGCCGGCGGATAAATGGGTCTACATGGGCCGTAAACGGGCGTAATTGGTATCGGCCCAGCACGGTAACGGGCCATTAACAGGCCGTAGGACAGTAAAGGCTTAATTTTGTCACAGGCATAACGGGTCGTTAATGGCCACAATATAAGACGGGCTAGAAACGGTGTGTCGGTGTAAAAACCGGCGGATCTCGGGTAGGGGGTCCCGAACTGTGCGTCTAGGCGGATGGTAACAGGAGACAAGGGACACGATGTTTTTACCCAGGTTCGGGCCCTCTCGATGGAGGTAAAACCCTACTCCTGCTTGATTAATATTGATGATATGGGTAGTACAAGAGTTGATCTACCACGAGATCAGAGAGGCTAAACCCTAGAAGCTAGCCTATGGTATGATTGTTGTTCCTCCTACGGACTAAAACTCTCCGGTTTATATAGACATCGGAGAGGGCTAGGGTTACACAGAGTCGGTTACAATGGGAGGAGATCTTCATATCGAATTGCCAAGCTTGCCTTCCACGCCAAGGAAAGTCCTATCCGGACATGGGATGAAGTCTTCTATCTTGTATCTTCATAGTCCGGGAGTCCGGCCAAAGCTCATAGTCTGGCCATCCGGACACCCCCTAATCCAGGACTCCCTCAGTAGCCCCTGAACCAGGCTTCAATGATGACGAGTCCGCACGCAAATTGTCTTCCGCATTGCAAGGCGGGTTCCTCCTCCGAATACTTCATAGAAGATGTTTGAACACAAGGATAGTGTCCGTCTCTACAAAATAAGTTCCACATACCACTGTAGAGAGAATAATGTTTGCACAAATCTAATCTGCTGATGCAATCCGTAGTGTGACATCACGCCACGGCCAAGCCTTTATTCGAATCGTTTTACTGCTCCACCTCAGCACGTTTAGCGAGGCAGTTTCCTTGGCACGTCTTGTCAAAGTAGAGACCGTGTCCCCTTATTCCGGGATTCTCATCAATACGGGCATGGGTAACCCAACCGCGCCATTAATCACGGTGCTTGGGAGATAAGCGAGTTTTACTAGGCTGGTGGGGGCTCATAGTTTCGGTCGCCCATATAAGGGGATAAGAATCCACCCTTTCCATTTACGCCTTCTTCCTCCTTTGCTTATCCGTTCCTGCGCACTCGAGCTCCAGCGCCCAAGTCCGCACTTCCTACCTCAACCTTCTCCAATCATGTCCGGAGCGGGAGGTAGATGGATGGCCTCCTCCGTCACGGAGGGGCAAATCAAAAAGTTGAGGAAGGCCGGATACTTGTCTGACGACATCGCGCACCGGCTTCCAGATGAGGGGCAACTCATCCCCACCCCTGGGCCCCATGAGAGGGTCGTATTTCTCCCTCATTTCCTTCGCGGACTGCGCTTTCCTCTTCACCCGTTCGTCCGGGGGCTCATGTTCTACTACGGCCTGGACTTCCACGATCTGGCCCCGAACTTCATCCTCAACATCTCGGCGTTTATCGTCGTGTGCGAGGCCTTCCTCCGCATCCAGCCTCACTTTGGCCTATGGCTGAAGATCTTCAGCGTCAAGCCGAAGGTCTTGGGCGGTTGTCAAGCGGAGTGCGGAGGCGCCATGGTGGGCAAAATAGCCAACGTTACATGGCTTGAGGGCGCCTTCGTAGAGACCATCAAAGGGTGGCAGTCGGGGTGGTTCTATATCACCGAGCCACGTGACCCTGAATGGGCAGCGGCCCCCGAATTCTGATCCGGCATCCCCACACGGCTCACATCTTGGAAAGAGACGGGCCTATTGTGGGGTAGTCCGGAAGAGGTGACCGGACTCCAAACCTGCATCCGAGACCTGGTGAATAAGAAGGTTAAGCTTGTCAACGTAGTCGAGGTCATGCTCTTCCGCCGGATCCTCCCATGCCAACGACGGGCCTTCAACTTGTGGGAGTTCGACCTGGCCCAGCACCAGTCTCTGTCCCGGCTCTTCAATACAAAGCACGACGACGCCTGGAAGGTGCTATTCAAGAGCTCCGAGGTCTCCCCTCCCGTCACCGAGGATCGTGGATTCTGCGCCAAGCGCCAAGCCACCGAAGTAAGCTTGCTTTTAGTCCTTCACGGGACACTTGATTTTCATAGTTTGACTCCATGTAGGATCTAAACTCCTGCTCCTTTGACAGGACTGGAAGAGGACATCCGGACAATTTGACTGTCCGGCCCCTTTGCCCGAAGGCCCAGCAGACGCACGCTTGACGAAGCTGCTGGTTCTGGCACCTCACGTGGTGCCGGAGAAGAAGGCCAAGAAGAAAGCCACGGGGACTCAAAAGAGTTCCCGATGCCTGGTGGTGTCAGATTCATCGCCTAACAACCCCGAAGCACCCTCCGCCTCTGAGGACGAGGAGGAGGAAGAAGAAGAAGCCTCTACCCCTCCAGCAGGGGGAGGCCGCCCCAACTGGGGAGGCCGTAGGATCCAAGAAGGGGAGGACCCTTCTGCCGGACTACGCCTCCGATGCCGAAGATGGCGGGGAGGAATGGCCATCTAGGGTCAAGCCCCTGGCAAAACCGTAACTATCCGGATACCAGAATAACTTATGGCGCTCCTCTATGGTACCTTTTGACGCCGAATTTAATCATGCAGTCCGCCCAAGGCTTAGCTCGGTGATTCGTCGAGCGGCTCCCTGGATTCGTCGGATGTGAATAGCTCTTCACTTCCGACGGCCTCCTCCCATCTCCCTGCGGACAACGCCGAGGTGGAGTCCCAAAAGGGACTAAACTAGGAGGAGGTGGTCCTGGAGGCACCGCGAGGCGACCTCCCGGACTCCAGGCCCAAAGGGGGTAAAGCCCTAGAGGGATCTAAGTCCGGCCCTGGGCTGAACACCGCTCCGGAACCTTCAGTGGTTCCGGAGTCCGGCAGGCGGCACCTTCGTAAGAAGGGCAAGCCTACGACGCCGGCGGCCTCCATCCAACCGGAGGCGCCGGACAATTTGCTGGAGGTGCTTAACGGCGCCTCCATCAACGAGGAACACCGCACTGTAATGAGTGCGGTGATTCGGAAGGTTTAGTCCGCCAAGAGCTGGCTGACAAAAGCCTGTACCAGCCTGCTAACAGGCTTTGAGGTATGTATTCAAAACATATAAAAATGTTACCGCATAGACAGTAGCCCCTGATGCTCAGTTTGGTGTTCAGAAGGAAAAGCCGGACTGAGGATCTAAAAAGATATACGCAGGAGTCTAATATAAATATGTCAATATGGGAATGTAGGCTGCTCTGCTGTCCTCTGCCACACTGACTGCGGAGGTCGATGCATTGAAGCAGAGCCTCGAGCGGTCCGAGAACGAGCTCGGCCATGCCAAGAAGCAGCTCGAGGACAAGGAAGGTATGTAACACCTTATGTTAGTATATAAAAAATACCTAGTTGCAGATAATGACAGGACCAACGTTAATGTTGCAGGGGCCACAACCGAGGTGGCAACCCTGAAGGAAGCGCTTTCCAAGGCCGAAGATAATGCGGCCGTGGAGCGCTCAGAGCGAGAGAGGCAAGAGGCGCAGGTGGCGGAGGTGCGGCAAGAGTTCGATGCTCTCGTGAAGAAACATGAGAGTTTAGAGCGTGACTCGAAGACTCGAGAGTCCGAGCTTGCCTCGGCACTTGAAAGCGCCAAATATGGCAAGGCCGAAGCCCAAAAAGCCCTCCAGGAGATTGAGGCGGTGAAAAATATTGTGGCGGGTAAGGCATTCTTTATGCAAAGCAAGCATGTGAAAGTAAATTACCTGTTACTTACCCGAATCAGGAGCTCTCCAGGAGCATTCGCAGATCTGCCCCGCAGTGTATCCTCCGCCGCCGCATTCTACCGGGCCGAGGAAGGGAGCTCGACCGAGAAGGTGTTTTGGTCCCAGTATGCTGAGGCCGGACACCCGGTGCCCCTGAGCGACCAGCTGAAGCAGCTGGTGGAGCTTCATAAGGCAGCCGAACAGGCCATGAAGGGCCTGATAGGCCGACTGTGGCCTGGGGAGGCCATGCCTTTGAGCTATTTTGGGCTGGTGTGGCGGCTGCTGGATGCCTGTCCACGTCTTGAGGTCATCAAGCGCTCCGTATGCATTGAGGGCGCCCATAGGGCTTTTGCCCGTGCTAAAAGTGCACTGGGGTAAGATGGATGCTGAGAAGCTTGTGGAGGGTGGGCCACCGGAGGGGAAGGAGCATCGCAAGGCCGAAATGTATTATGAGGGCATCCTGAAGGGTGCCCGTCTTGTGGCGAATGAATGTACCGGGGATGTAATCTTTGAGTGAACTCGCTCGTGTTTATCCTGTGTGCTGAAAACTTGTTCATATGCGCTAAGCAATGCTTTTTGAATTTAAAATATTACCTTCTGTGCGGCCGTTTATGAAATCTGAGAGATGCAAGTCGTCGGCTTCTACCCCCATGCCACGAGTGTTGGGGTGTTCGGGATAAACCTGAGCGCTCTTGTTCCCATTCTTGGGTCCATCTAGGGAGGCGCTCAGCACAACGAACCAGGCCATCGGACTTATAATGCTTTATCACTCTCACTTAGCCATAGAATTCTATAATTTTAAATTTCGGCGAAGCCCCTAGTATTCGGAAGACCGAGTTCGGGGCGCTATCCACGCCTAGGCCGGATAAATCCGGCTCCTCGCTCTAAGCGGCATAAGTCTTTAGGGACTCTAAAAACCTCTCGAACAGCGACCAGTCTCTCGCACTATCATGACGGTCAGTTTTAGCTTTCTCTACTGAGGTGTTAACCCAGCTCAACTGGGGCACAATCGTAGTAGTTCTCCCAGCACTACCTTAGCCGACATTGCGGAACGTAAGGTACCAAAACATGGGAGCTGGGCAAACCCAACTATTGACCCAAGACATGATTCAGAGCCGATGCATATAGTGCTATAAGTTCAGGGTGCCGCACTCGTGAGAGTGTTCGATCTTCTCACACCGTATTATGGGGTACTTAAGCCCCTGGTGTATTGGCCGTACCAAAGTGTACGGTTGCATAATGTCATGACTGGACATATTTGTATAAAAATAAATGAATACAATAATAGATAAGAGCTATGTATTGTTTATTAAAAAGGGCTGCTATGAAAGCAGAACGATACAAATAGTGCGACAAGCAAGAGATGGGATTATTTGACATGTCCCCCTCCAGGGGCAAGCTGCAAGACTTTAAGTAAAATAGGTATTTAGCTCGTTATAGAGACCACCTGGACATTTGACGTGGCTTGTTGTCTCCCTGGCTGTTGCATCATGTGTTCAGCTAGTCTATTGCCGGACAGGCCTTCCGAATAGTTGAGTCCTGAAAGTATATAAAAAAAGAAACGACAGAATATGAAGCCCCTAGTGCGGTTGAGCCGCATTCTGGGCGTGCCGTGGTTGTGCCCCTCCTCTTATGCCCATGGTATTTCCAGAGCGTAATTATGTACGCGTGGTACTACTATCGCCATCTGGCGAGGGCTGGGGTTGGGGCCGCACTGCTATGCTTGCTCGGAATGTGCCAGCCGGTTTTGTTGTAGGTTACTTCGGGCGCGCTTGACGTTGTCCGGACGTTTAACAGCCGGATTGGAGAATTGCCTTGAGAGGCTACTTTGTACTTCCGCCACCAGGGCCGCCGTGTGCTCCTCTGTTCGGAGAGAATGTTCGGTGTTTCCATTGACCGTAATGACTCCGTGAGGGCCTGGCATCTTGAGCTTGAGATATGCGTAGTGCGGCACCGCATTGAATTTTGCGAATGCGGTTCGTCCGAGCAAGGCGTGATAGCCACTGCGGAATGGGACTATGTTGAAGATTAACTCTTCACTTTGGAAATTATCCGGGGATCCGAAGACCACTTCGAGTGTAACTGAGCCTGTACAGCTGGCTTCTACACCTGGTATGACGCCTTTAAAGGTCGTCTTTGTGGGTTTAATCCTTGAGGGATCTATACCCATTTTTCACACTGTATCCTGATAAAGCAGGTTCAGGCTGCTGCCGCCGTCCATGAGGACTCTGGTGAGGTGAAATTCATTAATGATTGGGTCTAGGACCAATGCGGCGAAACAGCCGTGACGAATGCTAGTGGGGTGGTCCCTTCGATCAACTGTGATCGGGAAGGAGGACCATGGGTTGAACTTTGGGGCGACTGGCTCCAACGCATAGACGTCCTTGAGAGCATGCTTCCGCTCCCTTTTGGGGATATGGGTTGCGTATATCATGTTCACCGTCCGCACTTGCGGGGGGAAACCCTTCTGTCCTCTGTTGTTCGGCGGCCGGGGCTCCTCCTCGTCATCGCTATGCAGCGCCTTGTCTCTGTTTACGGCACTTAACTTGCCTGCCTACTTGAACACCCAACAATCCCTGTTGGTGTGATTGGCTGGTTGTTCGGGGGTGCCGTGTATCTGGCACGAGCGATTGAGTATCCGGTCTAAACTGGATGGGCCTGGAGGGTTTCTCTTGAATGGCTTCTTCCGTTTACCGGGTTTAGAGCCTCTGAATCTGGCATTAACTGCCGTATCCTCAGTATTATCGTCGTTAATGCGGCGCTTGTGCTTGTTATGACGTGACCTGCCATTATTGTCTTGGTATCTGAGTTGCCAGGGCTCTTGGTTATGTTATTGCTGCGAGCTAGCCAGCTATCTTCTCCCACGCAAAAGCGGGTCATGAGCGTCGTGAGGGCTGCCATAGATTTCGGCTTTTCCTGTCCTAGGTGCCGGGAAAGCCATTCGTCTCGGATGTTGTGCCTGAAGGCTGCAAGGGCCTCTGCGTCCGGACAGTCGACTATTTGGTTTTTCTCGGTTAGGAACCGTGTCCAGAATTGTCTGGCCGGTTCCTCTGGCTGCTGGATTATGTGGCTTAGGTCATCGGCGTCTGGTGGTCGCACATAAGTGCCCTGGAAGTTGTCAAGGAATGCCGATTCCAGGTCCTCCCAGCAACTAATTGACTCTGCTGGCAGGCTGTTGAGCGGGAGGTATTTGATGGCGTGTAGATCATCACCACGGGCCATGTGGATATGAAGGAGATAATCCTTGATCTATACCACACGATCTGTTGTGCCATCGTATGATTCAATGTTTACGGGTTTGAAACCCACGGGGATTTGATTATCCATTACTTCGTCTGTGAAGCATAGTGGGTGTGCGGCGCCCCTGTACTCGGCTATATCGCGACGTAGCTTGGATGAGCTTTGTCTATTGTGTTCGGCCTGGCCGTATTTATCATATCCGGCGTGGCAGTTGTCGTCGCGTGACATGGGGCGCCCACGCGATCCGTAGATCGATCTTGTTTGCCTTGCCTTATCCTGCAATATATCTCGTAGGTCTGTTGCGTTTCCCCGTGCTTTGGTATTTTTTGAGCGGCGCCAGGGTGCGGCTTGAGTTGAGGGCCGAAAGGCCTCTCTGTCGCGGCCACGGGGTGGCCGATCGGGCACATCATACGCTGGTGATGTAGGTTTAGTTGCTTCCTCCTCTAGTTGGGGTAGCAGCCTGCACTTTGGGTAGCTCTTGGAGGGGCGTTCGAGTTTATACTCTTCGGCCGCCAGGACTTCAGTCCATCTGTCGGCTAGCAAATCTTGGTCAACTCTAAGCTGCTGCTGTTTTTTCTTGAGGCTGCTTGCCGTGGCCATAAGCCTGCGTTTGAAACGCTCTTGTTCGACGGGATCCTCTGGCACGACGAATTCGTCGTCGTCGAGGCTTGCCTCGTCTTCAGAGGGAGGCATATAATTGTCGTCCTCGACCTCCCTGTCTGCCGCTCTCTCATGAGGGCTGGCTTCTCCGTCCTCCTGCGCTGAATCCTGCTGGAGGGGGTTGTCTTCGGCACTGTCCGGGGTGTTGTTGTCTCTAGTGCCGGACTCGCCGTTTTTGCTTTGGCGGGATTTAGAGCGGCGCCGCTGACTTTGGCGCTTAGGTTGCTTCTTGGAGGGGTCGTCCTCCGTTTTTTCATCGCCATCCCCTGCTTTGGGGGTGTCCACCATGTATATGTCATATGACGAGGTGGCTTTCCAGTGCCTTATAGGTGCTGGTTCTTGGTCGTCTCCTTCATCGGCGTCCGTACCGTCGATGTCTTCGGAGTCGAAGTCGAGCATGTCGGTTAGATCATCGATAGTGGCTACGAGGTGGGTGGTGGGTGGGTTTCGAATTTCTTCGTCGTCCGCATCCCAATCTTGCTGACCATAGTCCGGCCAGGGCTCTCCGGACAAGGAGAGAGACTTTAGTGAATTCAGGATGTCGCCAAAGGGCGAGTGCTGAAAGACGTCCGCGGCGGTGAACTCCATGATCGGAGCCCAATTGGGTTCGACCGGAAGGGGTGTGGAAGATCCGGAGTCTGGCACCTTGGAGTCACAAGCCTCACACAGGACTGGGCTGGTATTCGGCTCTATCGCCATAGAGATTGCGGCTCCTGGGGCGGCATCCAACCGTCCGTCCCCGACTGGCGCAGTCGGCTTCGAGCTAATGGTCGGAGGGGACGCCTGAGCGGCGCTCTGGGCGCTGTCCGGCGGCAGAGCTAGATCATGCCCCTCATGACAGTGCGGCGTGCTCGGCGTGGCTCGAATCCGTCGAAGATCAAGTCCCCGCGGATGTCGGCCGTGTAGTTTAAGCTTCCAAATCTGACCTGATGGCCAGGGGCGTAGCTTCCGATCTGCTCCAGATGGCCAAGCGAATTGGCCCGCAGTGCAAAGCCGCCGAATACGAAAATCTATGCAGGGAGAAAAGTCTCACCCTGGACCACATCGTGGTTGATGATCAAAGAAGCCATCGGGCCTAAAGGTGACGGCACAGAGGAACTCTCAATGAAAGCACCAATGTCGGTGTCAAAACCGGCGGATCTCGGGTAGGGGGTCCCGAACTGTGCGTCTAGGCGTATGGTAACAGGAGACAAGGGACACGATGTTTTTACCCAGGTTCGGGCCCTCTCGATGGAGGTAAAACCCTACTCCTGCTTGATTAATATTGATGATATGGGTAGCAGAAGAGTTGATCTACCACGAGATCAGAGAGGCTAAACCCTAGAAGCTAGCCTATGGTATGATTGTTGTTCGTCCTACGGACTAAAACTCTCCGGTTTATATAGACACCGGAGAGGGCTTGGGTTACACAGAGTCGGTTACAACGGGAGGAGATCTTCATATCGAATCGCCAAGCTTGCTTTCCACGCCAAGGAAAGTCCTATCCGGACATGGGACGAAGTCTTCAATCTTGTATCTTCATAGTCCGGGAGTCCGGCCAAAGGTCATAGTCCGGCCATCCGAACACCCCCTAATCCAGGACTCCCTCACGGTGCAACGGGTTAACAGACCAGAAATGGGCCGACTCTTGCCATGGGCCGAATTTGGCCCATTAGGGTAAGAGGCCAGTAACGGGCCGACTCTTGCCATGGGCCGAATTTGGCCCATTAGGGGAACATGCCAGAAAAGGGCCAACTCTTGCCATGGGCCGAATTTGGCCCATTAGGGTAACAGGCCAATAACAGGCTGACTCTTGCCATGGGCCGAATTTGCCCCATTAGGGGAACAGGCCAGTAACTGGCCGGAAGTAATCGAGGGCCGAAAAGGAGCCCAAGAACGTATGGGCCGTCAATAGGACGAAAGCTAACACGGGCTGGAAACGGCCCATGTAAATCACGGGCCGTTAATGGGTATAAAGAAAATTACTGTTCATTATGGGCTAGAGTCACCGTGGGCCTGTAAAGGTCCAAAAGATACGAAGGCCTCATCTGGGCCGAAAGACGTCGTGGGCCATACATGGGCCGAAAGTGAAATGGGCTGGTGTTATATTCAACGGCCCACATGACGTTGTTGGGCCGATTTCCTTCAGGGCCTAACAGGCCGTGAGTTAACGGGCCATAAAATGGGCTATTTGCGAAGAGACCGTTAATAGGCTTTTCATGGGCCAGCCCGTTAACTTTTGACCAAGTCAAACGGGCCGGCTTTGTAAGCTAAATGAGCCAGTGGTGGGCTGTGGCACGTGTCGACATGTCATAGGCGCCTATCTGACCCACTAATGAGCTGACATGTGTTTCGTCCGGCCAATAAGAATTTTACACGTGGAAGTTTCCCATTGGTCGGGGCTGTTAACGGGTTATCGGATCCAAAACCCGACCTGATAGCTTAACGGCGTTCCATTACGATGGATGCCACGTGTCGGTCACCCTTGACGAAAGCACTTCTGTGACGCGCGACTTATCGTCATGGAAGTGGACACTTCCGTGATGATAATTTTGGTAATGTCATGGAACACTTCTACGACAGCACATGCATGACTATCTTGATTCTGTCATAAATTTGTCATGGATGTACATGCATGACAAAAAACGTGACCTACTGTGACAAACACGTATCATCACGGAAGTGTATTTTTTTTGTGGTCTATACTCCCCGAACCTGTTAACCACCATATCGCGAAGAAATCCTCGGTTTTCATTTCTTGTTGTTCCTTATCAGATTTATGAAGCTATGCAACACGTCTTCCTGCTCATCCAACAACATGGAAGAAGATGCTTGGCTGATGAAGATCGAGACGAAGACGGAGGATCTTACGAACGCTGTCAAGGGAGGCAAGGGCAAGGAAGCTACCGTAAATCCATCCCCGGTGACAGCACAAGCACTGCTGGCCGAGGAGGAGGAAGAAGCTTCTTCACCACCAAAGGAGAACTGAGTATCGGGTATGGCCACTCCCCTTGGCTTCCGCCAAGCTTGAGGGAGGTGCCCCAGTATCGTATCATCCCACTATCTTTTTTCTTTTACTTATCTTAGTTTGATCTTTTTTCTTTAGATTAAATAAAGTTAGTTCAATTGTTTCTTATTTGAGAGTCTGCTTAGTGATCTGTCCTGGTAATCGTGTGCAAGTTATATAATAAAGTTAGTCTAAGTTTTGCTTTCCTTACTTTCATGTTGCAAATAAAGAAAAGAAATAAGAAAGGAAGAAAAAAATAAATAAATGAAAGGAAATAAATCAATAAGATCATATACTAATCCTATGGTAGGTGATAGCACCACATAAGGAAAAGTATAAGTAGGAAATTTTATTAGAGATTGACAAACAGAGCATTAGTCAATGAGGTAACTCATGAAAGAATTAATAAGGGAAGAGAAGATTCACATATAAATATACTATCCTAGAAATCTTTTGTCATTGTGAGCCCTCATCAAAATATTATATGCAAAAATTGTTGACGTGGGACAAGGAAGACAACTTAATGATTTATGTACATTTATATAAACATAGAAGTCATATTGTCATAGATCCTTTAACATGTGATGCTTACCCCCTATCTTTGCTAGCCAAAAATTCTGCACCAAGTAGACATACTACTTGTGAATCCAAAACCCTTAAAACCAAATCTTTTTCAAGTGTCCACCATACCTACCTATGGATTGAGCAAGATCCCTCAAGTAAGTTGTCATCGGTGCAAAAAGGCAATAAAAATTGCTTCTAAATATGTGAGATCATTTAGTGTAAGAGAAAATTGAGCGTTATACGAACTTGGATGACAAAGAATAAAAGCGACAGACTACATAATAAAGGTTGTCATCTGAAGGGGCAATACAACGTGCCGTTCTCTTGCACTAAGGGATTGAGCATACCAACAAATAAGCGCATGGCAACCTCTGCTTCCCTTTGTGAAGGGCCTATCTTTTACTTTTATGTATTTACTTTTATGCAAAGAGTCCAAGTTTTCCTTCTATTCCTTTTATTTTCTCTTTTGGCAAGCATCATGTGGTGAGGAAAGATGTAGGCACATATGTCCAGTTGAATATAGATAGCATGAGTTATTATTGTTGACATCACCCTTGAGGTGAGTATGTTGGGAGGCAAAACTATAAGCCCCTATCTTTCTAGGTGTTCGGTTGAAACGTTTTGTTCACGGGTACGAGGTGAGTGTTAGCAATCATAGAAGACTATATGATGGTCAAGTATGTGGACTTGCTAAAAGACTCCGACACGTAACTCTTCCTGAAAAGATGATGAATTGTAGTGGCAAAGTTTACTAAGAACATAGTTTGTTGGTTTTTAATAGAGTTTTTGTTTTTTACTTCAATTATGTGATGAACTGAAACTTATTCGTGGGAAGTATATGATGCAAGTTCAATGCTAAAAGTCCTATATTAAGTTTTGTTGATGTTATAATAATCAACATGATGCTTCTATGTCCGTATTTTTGTTTTTATCGACACCTCTCTCTCAAAGCATGTGCACATGTTTTTCGATTTCGGTTTTCACTTGAGGACAAGCGAGGTCTAAGCTTGCGGGACTTGATACGTCCATTTTGCATCATGTTTTCTTACTGTTATTTATAATGTTTTTATCCATAATAATGCTTTTTGGAGTAATTCTAACACCTTTTCTCTCATAATCTGCAAGGCACACACCAAGAGGGAGAATTCTGGCAGCTGGAAACCTGGACCTGAAAAAGCTACGTTAGGCTACCTATTCTGCACAACTCCAAACATGCTGAAACTTCACGGAGAATTTTTTATGGAATATTTGAGAAATATTGGAGCAAATAACTACCCAGGCGCGCCCTGGTGGGTTGTGCCCTCCTCGGCCCACCTCCAGTGCCCATCTTCTGTATATAAGTCATTTTGACCTAGAAAAATAAATAAAGGAGAGACTTTCTGGATGGATCATCGCCGTCTCGAGGCGGAACTTGGGCAGGAGCACTTTTGCTCTTCGGCGAAGCATTTCTGCAGGGGGGGTGAGGGAGTCCTGGATTAGGGGGTGTCCGGTTGGCCGGACTATGACCTTCGGCCGGACTCCCGGACTATGAAGATACAAGATTGAAGACTCCGTCCCATGTCCGGATGGGACTTTCCTTGGCGTGGAAGGCAAGTTTGGCAATACGATATGAAGATATCCTCCCATTGTAACCGACTCTGTGTAACCCTAGCCCTCTCCGGTGTCTATATAAACCGGAGAGTTTTAGTCCGTAGGACGAAGAACAATCATACCATAGGCTAGATTCTAGGGTTTAGCCACTCCGATCTCGTGGTAGATCTACTCTTGTACTACCCATATCATCAATATTAATCAAGCAGGAGTAGGGTTTTACCTCCATCGAGAGGGCCCGAACCTGGGTAAAAACATCGTGTCCCTTGTCTCCTGTTACCATCTGCCTAGACGCACAGTTCGGGACCCCCTACCCGAGATCCGCCGATTTTGACACCGACATTGGTGCTTTCATTGAGAGTTCCTCTGTGTCGTCGCCTTTTAGGCCCGATGGCTTCTTCGCTCGTTAATCGCGACGTGGTCCGGGATGAGACTTTTCTCCCCAGACAAATTCTCGTATTCGGCGGCTTCGCACTGCGGGCCAATTCGCTTGGCCATCTGGAGCAGATCGTAAGCTTCGCCCCTGGCCATCAGGTCAGGTTTGGAAGCTTAAACTACACTGCCGACATCCGCGGGGACTTGATCTTCGACGGATTCGAGCCACAACCGGGAGCGCCGCACTGTCATGATGGGCACGATTTAGCTCTGTCATCGGACAACGCCTAGAGCGCCGCTCAGGTGTCCGCTCCGACCATTAGCTCGGAGCCCACTACGCCAGTCGGGGACGGACGGTTAGACGCCACCGTGGAAACTGCAATCCCTACGGCGATAGAGCCGGATGCCGGCCTAGTCCCTCACAAGGCCCGTGACTCTGAGGTGCCGGACTCCGATCCGGACTCTGTACATCCCGCACCTCTCCCGGTTAAGCCTGATTGGGCTCCGGTCATGGAGTTCACCGTCGCGGATGTCTTTCAGCACTCACCTTTCGGCAACATCCTGAATTCGTTAAAGTCTCTCTCTTTGTCAGGAGAACCTTGGCCGGACTATGGCCAATACGGTTGGGATGCGGATGACGAAGAAATTTGTAGCCCACCCACCACCCACTTTGTAGCCACTGTCGACGATTTAACCGACATGCTCGACTTCGACTACGAAGACATCGACGACATGGACGCCGATGAAGGATACGATCAAGAACCAGCACCTATAGGGAACTGGAAAGCCACCTCGTCATATGACATTTACACGATGGACACCCCTAAAGCGGGGGATGGCGAGGAGAAAACGGAGGATGACCCCTCCAAGAAGCAACCCAAGCACCGACGTCAGCGGCGCCGCTCTAAGTCCCGCCAAAGCAAAAACGGCGATTCCAGCACCGGAGATAACAATACGTCGGACAGTGCCGAAGACAACCCCCTCCAGCAGGATTCAGTGCAGGAGAACGAAGGAGCCAGCCCTCATGAGAGAACGGCCGACAAATAGGATGAGGACGACAATTACATGCCTCCCTCCGAAGACGAGGCAAGCCTCGATGATGATGAATTCGTCGTGCCAGAGGATCCCATCAAGCAAGAGTGTTTCAAACGCAGACTCATAGCCACGGCAAGCAGCCTCAAGAAGAAACAGCAGCAGCTTAGAGCTGACCAAGACTTGCTAGCCGACAGTTGGACCGACGTCCTGGCGGCCGAAGAGTATAAACTAGAACGCCCATCCAAGAGCTACCCGAAGCGCAGGCTGCTTCCCCAACTTGAGGAGGAAGCAACTAAACCTACATCACCAGCGTATGATGCGCCCGATCGGCCACCCCGTGGCCGCAATAGAGAGGCCTTCAGGCCCTCGACCCAAGCCGCACCACGACACCGCTCAAAACATACCAGAGTACGGGGAGACGCAACAGACCTATGAGACATCTTGGAGAATAAGGCAAGGCAAACAAGATCGATCTACGGATCGCATGGACGCCCCGCGTCACGTGACGCTAGCCGTCACGCCGGACATAATAAGTATGGCCCGGCCGAATAAAACAGACCAAGCTTGTCTGAGCTGCATTGCGATATAGCTCAGTACAGGGGCGCCACACACCCACTATGCTTCACAGATGAAGTAATGGATCATCAAATCCCCGAGGGCTTCAAACCCGTAAACATCGAATCATACGATGGCACAACAGATCCTGCGGTATGGATCGAGGATTATCTCCTTCACATCCACATGGCCCGTGGCGATGATCTACATGCCATGAAATACCTCCCGGTCAAGCTTAAAGGACCAGCTCGACATTGGCTTAATAGCCTACCAGCAGTCGATCAGTTGTTGGGAGGACCTGGAATCCGCATTCCTTGACAACTTCCAGGGCACGTATGTGCGACCACCTGATGCCGATGACCTAAGCCACATAATCCAGCAACCAGAGGAATCGGCCAGACAATTCTGGACACGATTCCTGACCAAGAAAAACCGAATAGTCGATTATCCGGACGCCGAGGCCCTCGCAGCCTTCAGGCACAACATCTGAGACGAATGGCTTGCCCGGCACCTAGGACAGGAAAAGCCGAAATCTATGGCAGCCCTCACGACACTCATGACCCGCTTCTGCCCGGGAGAAGATAGCTGGCTGGCTCGTAGCAATAACATAAGCAAGAGCCCCGGCAATTCGGATAACAAGGATAACAACGGCAGGTCACGCCGCAACAAGCATAAGCGCCGCATTAACGGTGACAATACTGAAGATACGACAGTCAATGCCGAATTCAGAGGCTCTAAACCGGGTCAGCGGAAGAAGCCATTAAAAAGAAACACTCAGGGCCCATCTAGCCTAGACCGGATACTCGATCACTCATGCCAGATACACGGCACCCCCGAACAGCCAGCCAATCACACCAACAGGGATTGTTGGGTGTTCAAGCAGGCAGGCAAGTTAAGTGCTGAGACCAGAGACAAGGGGCTACATAGCGATGACGAGGAGGGGCCCCAGCCGCCGAACAACAAAGGACAGAAGGGATTTCCCCCCAAGTTCGGACGGTGAACATGATATACGCAACCCACATCCCCAAAAGGGAGCGGAAGCGTGCTCTCAAGGACGTCTATGCGTTGGAGCCAGTCGCCCCAAAGTTCAACCCATGGTCCTCCTGCCCGATCACTTTCGATCGACGGGACCATCCCACCAGCATCCATCACGGTGGATTCGCCGCACTGGTCCTAGACCCAATTATCGACGGATTTCACCTTACCAGAGTCCTAATGGACGGTGGCAGTAGCCTGAACCTGCTTTACCAGGACATAGTGCGAAAAATGGGCATCGATCCTTCAAGGATTAAACCCACAAAGACAACCTTCAAAGGTGTCATACCAGGGGTCGAAGCCAGCTGTACAGGCTCGATCACACTCGAGGTGGTCTTCGGATCACCGGATAACTTCCGGAGCGAGGAGTTAATCTTCGACATAGTCCCATTCCGCAGCGGCTATCACGCCCTGCTCGGACGAACCGCATTTGCAAAATTCAATGCGGTGCCGCACTATGCATATCTGTCAGGACCCCGACTCGATGCCACATCGATCTAGCATGTAACACCTCATATCACTTTGCGGCCTCACGCACGGTATTCCCACGGGTGTCGCCTTACCTTAGCCCGGGACCGTTTGCGCCTTTTGGCACACGTATATGACAGTGTCGCTAGCATCCATATGATAAGGAGCCCGGGCTGACATGGCTAGTCGTAAACCCAAAGTGGCACAGACTTACAGGGATAGGCATCCATGACCCAGCATCGAACGTGTCGGTCATCAGCGAGTGAATCCAGGCTGTAGCACTGGGCTAGCAGGACTCCGGTGAACCGGGCTGTAGCGGGCTAACAGGACTCCGGTATTCATCGCGTGACATTTCCCCGAAGGGACAGACACAGGAACGAAGAAGGACACATGCCGGCCAGCCTAAGTGTTCCGGAGCAGTAGCAAGCTACCATGGCTCGGTGGAAACACTAGGAGACATTTCCCGGTAAGAGAGGCTACTAAGGATAAACAACTAGATAGTCAGATCCCACACATACCAAGCATTTCAATAACATACACACAATATGCTCGATATGTGCAAATACAACATGGCATCACAAATGACTCTACGACTCAAGTATTTATTCAATAGGCTCCGAGGAGCGAGATATTACAAACATGGGTCTCATGACCCAACACTCAGAGCATACAAGTCAAAGCACAAGCGGAAGCTATCATGTCTGGGTACAGACATCTATAAATGAAAAAGGCTGAGAAGCCTGACTATCTACCAGATCCTGCCGAGGGCACAAGATCGTAGCTGAGGTATCAAGCTAAACGTCGAAGACCACGCGGAATTACTAGTGAGACTGAAGTCTCTCTGCAAAACATAAAATAGGCAAACGTGAGTACAAATGTACCCAGCAAGACTTACATCAGAACTATCTACATATGCATCATTATCAACAAAGGGGATGGTGGGGTTTAACTGCAGCAAGCCAGCTTTGACTCGGTGGCTATCCTAAACTACGACTGCAATGTAACTCTTTGAGGTGGCGCACACGAGTCCACATATTCACCAACCAATACACCACTATGGATCCGCTCCCGTCTCCCTACGAGAACGCCATCCATAGCACTCACGCTTATCTTGCGTATTTTAGAGTATCCACTTTCACTTGTCTATGAACTGATATAAGCAACCCAGAAGTCCTTTTCCGCGGACACGGCTATTCGAATAGATCATATTAACCCTGCAGGGGTGTACTTCTTCACACACGCTCTCACCACTTACCGCCGTTTACACGACATGTACTCGGCAACCTTCAAGCGGAAGCCCAACGTGGGTGTCGGCCACGGCCTACCTAACACTCAAGTCTCTAGTCCAGGTTTATCGCCTATTCGGGTTCCATCCATGAGGAGATCCGGCCGGAGTTTCGCTCACAGCCCCAAACGATGTGTACAGGGTTCCGTGACACCAAACGGGCGCCCGGTTTACCCGGCCACGTGCCTACCGCATCACAGCCCACCCCTACGGTCAGCGCTGCGCACGGCCTCCAGCATACTACAAACACCAGGAAACTACTTGCAACTCCTGGACAGAGGACAAGGGTGATCAAGAAGCCGAGAGGGTCCATTGGTTTCGGGCCCAATGCGTGGTAGTAGCTGAATCATGGATCACAAACACAGAACTCAGTTCCTGAGGACGGCTGCAATGAGACAACCCACCATGTACTCCTACATGGCCTCTCATCGCTACCTTTACCAAATCGTGTTCACACACTTAGCTCACACACAGTAGGACATGTTCACACGCCTCTGATTCATCCCCGATGAATCAGACCTGACTCAACTCTAAGCAGTAGCAGGCATGACAACAAACATAAATGAGTAGGCACATCAGGGCTCAAACAACTCCTACTCATGCTAGTGGGTTTCATCTATTTACTGTGGCAATGACAGGTCATGCAAAGGATAAAGGGGTTCAGCTACCGCAGCAGGTAACAGTTAAATCATTGTTGTCCTAATGCATTAAAGAGAGCAGAGCGAGAGAGTAGGATTGTATCGGAATGAACAAGGGGGTTATGCTTGCCTGGCACTTCTGAAGATAACATTGAGTCTTCATCAGTGTCAACGATCACATCATCGGTATCACGTCTATCGAGAGGGGACAAATACCGGCAACACAGAAAGGAACACAATCAATGCAATGCACAATATGATGCATGCTCATGACATGGCAATATGAATGTGTTTTGAGCTAATGCAACTAGCAACAGATTAAATGAAGTTGGTTTGAATATAAAATTCAAATTCAAACTCCATATGTGATTATTTAAATGCCCTTAGTATGATTTGTGCTAAACAGCATCTATAAGTTGTTCTAACATGCATGAGAATGGTACAGATGGATTCCTTGAATTTTTCTGATAATTTTTCATATATAATTTATTTAATTTGGAGTTACGGTTAATTTTCTATGATTTATTGAAGTTTTAGGCATTTTCTGGAATTAATAAATCATTTAAGAATTATTTAAATTCCAGAAAGGAATTATTGCGTCATCATGACGTCGGGGTGACGTCAGCAGGTCAACGGGCGCCGTCCAGGTCAAACTGACTTGTGGGACCCATATGTCAGCGTCACCAGTTAAACAGGGGGGGTTTAGTTTAGTTTAATTAAGGATTAGGGCACTAGGGCCCACATGTCAGTGTCAGCAGGGGGGGGGTAATTAAATTAAATTAAACTAAACTAATTAACAGGGGGCTGGCCCCACCTGTCATCGACCCAGGGGGGGGGTCAAACCCCTGGTCAACTCAGTCGAGCCTGCCGGCGACTAACCGCCGGCGAGGTCCGAGACGGCGGCGATGCGCGGAATCGCAGCACATGCCACGGTTCGAGGCGCGGATGGCACCGTTGGAACCCCGAGCCTCGTTCGCGTCGTCTGGAGCTAGTGGGGTCGCCGGAGACGACCCAGATCGACGGCGGCGTCCGCTTCCGCGGCAGCCGGAGTTCGGGCGCGATCGGGGGCGATGCTACGGCACACTAAAAAAGAAAACGAAGAGTGCTACGTGCTCCTGGGGGTTCACCGAGCACGGTGACGTGCTCAGGCGCGGGCTGCGGTGGCCCTGGCCACGGCGGCGCCATGGCCGGCGGAGCCGAGCTCTCGGCTGTGATGGCCACGGGGTTTGGGGGCAGCTTGAGCAACGTGACTAGGGGGAGGAGAAAGAGGGGCTCACGGGGAGTTGGCCGGTGCAGACGACGGGGCCGGGGAGGCGTCGAAGCGAGCGGGACGGCGAGGCTGATCTCCGGCGGCCGGGGGGGGGGGGAAGCGTCGGGGCGGCGCTTCGGGGCTCTTCCGGTCACGTGGCTCGGTGAGGGGGTTGGCGACGAGGTGCAGGAGCTCGGGAGCACGTCGGAGAGGAGAGGGGGTGGCCGTGGTCATGGCTACGGCGAGCGGCGCTCTCAGGTGCGTTCGGTGACGAGAGGGAGGGAGAGCAGAGGAGGAGGAGGGGGTCCAGAGAGAGAGAGGCGGTCGAGGGGGTCGAGGGCGTCTCCGTGGCGTCGCGAGGGAGTCGGGGAGGCTGCCACGGCGAAGCAGGAGGTGGCCGGAGCTCTTCGGGCGCGCGCCACGCCTCGCCTCTGCCTACTGGCAGAGGAAGAAGAGGACAAGGGGGGGGGGGAGGAGGTGGCTGGGCCGGCCAGGTGGGGGAGCTGGGCCGGCTGGTGGGCTGCACGGGTGAGGCCAGGTAGGCTTTACTCTTTTTATTTTTTTTGTTCTGTTTCTTTTAATTCTGTTTTCTATTTTGCAGGTTTGTTTTGAATTTGGTTTTGAAACCAATTCAATTTATTTTGCTTCTGACAACATTTTTAGGAGCTAAAAGAATTAAAACAATGCTCCACAAAAATATTTCAGAATTATTGGACCTATATTTATTTAACAGTAGATATAAGTCCAATTCAAATAGCTATGATTTAAATTCAAAGTCCCAAAAATAAATCCTTAAAAATGTTCAATATTTTGGTTGGGACCAGAACCCTTACCAAAATTTATCAACATTTTAAGAAGAGCACTTTTGGAGCAATGAATGAGATTTCTAGGGTTTTTGCCCCTCTTTTATTTAGGGTTTTGAGGCTTCCAATATTCCTCAATTCAAGTTTCAAAAATATAGACATGATGCACACATGAAGCTAACCTAGAGCAATGCCTGAAGCTAGGGATGTGACAACTCACCCCCACTAAACAAGAATCTCGTCTCGAGATTCAAGCGTAGGGTAGGATGAAGGGGAAACGCAAACTAGTACAATCTTCACGACCCAGGGTGCACTTCAGTTGAACGTTGATTCATTCACCATCATTGTCCTGTCGTATTGCTCTGAGAACTCCAACTAGCATGACGAGAAGAGGAAAGGAAAACTCTAGAAGAATCTATCTTCGCGAAGATCAATCAACTCAAGATTAACTCACGGAATGGGACATAACAACATCTCTCGAGCTGAGAGATGAAGCATACCTCTAGAGGGACGGAGTGGAGCAGGTGACGAGGTTCACTAGGTAGACAACAATTCCACACCTAAGAAGGTGGTAAACGATTGTCAATGTAGCGAGGAGTTGAGTTTCCATGATACCATAACGATGCACCTTAGGGGAGGTGACTCGTAGAAATATCCCCTTAAGTGGCAAAAAGAATTACCTTTGATTCAGAGATCATTGAGACTCTTTATACCAGCCTAAGGCAATCACAAGCGATCATTTGGAGGGGGTCGGTAGGATGGCATACTCGGACTTGGATGATGTGGATTTCCTTGTTGAAGACAACATAATGGATGAATTTGCTTGCCACCGGAAATGGAGGAGACCCATGGTAGAATGGCACATTGGCGGTGCAAGCTAGGAACAAAACGCAAATGCTAGGAATGATTCTGGTAACTGGGGGAAGAACCCAACAACAGAGAGTGAATTCACCGTTTGAAAAGATCATAGCATTGCCGAGGAAACTGAGAGCAAACCCAGTTAGTGCCGATGATAACACCTAGCGCTTGTGCGTGCTCTCAAGAACTTGAGCATTTCCATAATCATCAAGGTTTTACCAACATCCGTGTCAAGGGTCCGGCAACACAACTTGCTACCATGATGAATGATGATGGAGGATGCAGATGCAAAGGAAGATAACACCTTCTCAAATTTCACCTTAGCGAGGCCAAGGAAATAAAAATCTGGATGATCGACCGAGAGACATTTAGCACTCCGCTTCTAATGTTCTCCTTGATGTGCTAGTGTAACCCATTCATAGATATGGTTTGATATCTAGAACATTAAGTAAAAGGGTCGGACTTCGGGATCACAAAAATCCATAGGGGAAACTAGGGAGTAAACCCTACGAAATCCCTATGGGGAGGTGGCCAACTTCTCCAATCAAGATACTACAATAATAGGTCTCCTGGCAGGGTGTGTTGGCCACGACATCCACCTTACCAGTTTCCGAGGGACCAATATTATAGTTCTTGGGAAATGTTCCAAACCATCATATCTGCCTGAGATTCAGATCTGGTTGGTGTCAGGATATTCCAGACTCATCGAGTCTAGGAAGAAAATGAAAGTTTGCAACACAAATCGACGAGATGACGTTGCGGGATTCTCGGGAGATGAACTACGATAGCAAGCTCCAAAACATGCGCTGGTTCTGCTATAAACATGTGAACACGCTGTCCCAGACAAACATGACCACGTGGTAGTCTTATAATAAAACACTACCGAGTTCAGGAGGGGGAACCATCAACGAGGGTATCGAAGTCCTTGCATAAGTCATATGATTAGCTCTTATGAAGGAACTTCTTCTCCTTGAACAGATCAATCAGTGGCTTGGTGTGCTCGGGACACATATGGAATGAAGGTTGCAAGTCTCCAGACCACAGAATACTTCGCACGTGTGCATGACTGATTTGGGATGATTCCAAGGAAACAAAACAATCTTCCTCAAATTCATGGCGGCAACTTGCATCATATGCACATGAATTAGGGAAAGTCACTACTTTCATCCAAACATATGCTTCATGAACGAAACACGAAGAAATGCTTACACAAGTTTCCAACACTAGGTTGATGTTCAACATGATTCATGGGGGGAGACAAAATGCTACTGATGGGCTCAACAGCAACTCATCGGAATTTCCATATCACTGGACTTCCACCATCATGTGAACACGGTGATAGCATTGGTCAGATCAAAGATGTAATGGTGTATGCTCGAGGGATCAACCACGAGTAGGACAACATTACGAGCATCGTTGGTACTGATTTGATTTGACGATAGCCCACACTCAAATCAAGGGATTGATAAGACAATAAGTACAGCAACTGATCACAGGGACCAATCGATGAAGATATCATCTTGCTTCAACACACACACATACACAGAAGGATATCCCTTAACATGAACTAAGTCAGACAGGCTTTTATCTTCCGACTCTCCAAGTTGTTGTTTGGCTTAACCAACTAGCTCAGGGGTATCCAACACGGGTTCTTGGAGAAATAGTGGTTTACAGGAAACCATCTTGATCACGAACTCAACATAGCGGTCAGGGGACAACCTGGTGATACTTCCGAGGAAACATTCAGAAAATCACGAACCACCGGTATGTTACTAAGCTCGAGAACAATCTCGCTTTTGAGGGCAAGACGATATGATCAAATGAGTGAGGACTTGACAAGATCCTAACTCATCAATCGAAGGGTGCACCGAAATAAGGACTAGGTAGCACGATCAGTCTTAGAAGGATGATCCAAAAACCAACACGCTAAGAATGAGGTTATCGTCCATTTAACTACCAAGCAACGAGGTTGCTGGGAGTATTGATTTCACACATCACAATTCATTTGTCGGTATTCCGGTTGCATCAACACGAGGGCCGAGGAATGACTAATGATGGTGAGAAGTATCACTACGTCAAAATTCATGAGAGTTGGTGCAGTTCTCATGACAATTCTGACATAAAGGGGGTAATACTCCAAGGTAGAACAGAACCAAAAGCTGGATTGGCATTTGATCTGCGGAATACAACTACTTTGACCCAATCCTAAATATGGATGAGGTACTGGAGTTTGTTTCTCCTAGTCATTCTGCGATAGAATGGCTTGACGGACCACAAGAGTAATAGGCATCGATAAATGAATGCACGCATACTCTTGACTATCGATTGATAGACGAGGGTCAGAATGCAACTAAAGAGAACAACTCAAAGGAACATATAATTTTCTGAGTTGTGGATGCATAGATTAGTATGTCGAACCAAGTTCAACATATTTCTTCCGGATAACCCATGCCGAAAGGTAGAACTGGCAGAATCACGATTTCTGAATGGAGAACTCCTCAAGAATAATCCTGTTGTGATATTTCAGTTCAACGGGGAACTTCTGCCATAAGTAGTTCACGGTATTTGGAAGAAGAAGATACCACGGACTTCAAGGACCATCGCAAAGGTTACTAATAACCTAAAGGAACGAGCAAAACTATCAACATGAAGCAAGTAGGGTGAATCTCGGGTTCAAAACCAAGGAACAGAATACCTATTACTAAGTAGCATCACGGGATGCTTTCGAGAATGACGGCCAGAATCATCACACTGGAACATAAATCATGGCTAGACTACTAGGTGATCCCCTGAGACACTTAGGGTCATAATAGTAACTCCAACATAATGTCAAGGCAATAGAATACCTCAACTCAACAATTAGTGTGATTGAGCTGGCATAAAGGAACATCGAAACTAGAGGGAAAGGATTTTGCAAATGCATCAGACTATTTAGAAACCTGGGATGACTCGGACAGCATAACGGCTGTAAATGCTCAGAAAAGATTTGAGACATTCACAAAATAGTGGCATAACCACTCAGAAGCACAATATCAAGGTTTCGAGATCAATAATTAACATACGGAAGTAGTAGGAACTGAACTGAGACTTAAATCCAACAATCTTATAAGTCTACGGATTAGTAACACGTGATCCTGATAGAAAGAAGAGATAGCCTAGTTCTTAATCCCCGTAGAAGAGAAGATGATGACTCAGATCAGAAGGCATGAGGTATAAGGAGTAAAAAGAGCCTTACGTTCCATCCCACAATCAATTCCCTTATATAACTAAAGAATTTCTAGACTCAACTTCGACCAGTTTGGCTTGGTAATCCTACAGGCAGTCAAGCTCTGATACCAACGCTGTCAGGACCCCGACTCAATGCCACATCGATCTAGCATGTAACACCTCATATCACTTTGCGGCCTCACGCACGGTATTCCCACGGGTGTCGCCTTACCTTAGCCCGGGACCGTTTGCGCCTTTTGGCACACGTATATGACAGTGTCGCTAGCATCCATATGATAAGGAGCCCGGGCTGACATGGCTAGTCGTAAACCCAAAGTGGCACAGACTTACAGGGACAGGCATCCATGACCCAGCATCGAACGTGTCGGTCATCAGCGAGTGAATCCAGGCTGTAGCACTGGGCTAGCAGGACTCCGGTGAACCGGGCTGTAGCGGGCTAACAGGACTCCGGTATTCATCGCGTGACATTTCCCCGAAGGGACAGACACAGGAACGAAGAAGGACACATGCCGGCCAGCCTAAGTGTTCCGGAGCAGTAGCAAGCTACCATGGCTCGGTGGAAACACTAGGAGACATTTCCCGGTAAGAGAGGCTACTAAAGATAAACAACTAGATAGTCAGATCCCACACATACCAAGCATTTCAATAACATACACACAATATGCTCGATATGTGCAAATACAACATGGCATCACAACATGACTCTACGACTCAAGTATTTATTCAATAGGCTCCGAGGAGCGAGATATTACAAACATGGGTCTCATGACCCAACATCAGAGCATACAAGTCAAAGCACAAGCGGAAGCTATCATGTCTGAGTACAGACATCTATAAATGAAAAAGGCTGAGAAGCCTGACTATCTACCAGATCCTGCCGAGGGCACAAGATCGTAGCTGAGGTAACAAGCTAAACGTCGAAGTCCACGCGGAACTACTAGTGAGACTGAAGTCTCTCTGCAAAACATAAAATAGGCAAACGTGAGTACAAATGTACCCAGCAAGACTTACATCAGAACTATCTACATATGCATCATTATCAACAAAGGGGATGGTGGGGTTTAACTGCAGCAAGCCAGCTTTGACTCGGTGGCTATCCTAAACTACGACTGCAAGTAACTCTTTGAGGTGGCGCACACGAGTCCACATATTCACCATATCAATACACCACTATGGATCCGCTCCCGTCTCCCTACGAGAACGCCATCCATAGCACTCACGCTTATCTTGCGTATTTTAGAGTATCCACTTTCACTTGTCTATGAACTGATATAAGCAACCCAGAAGTCCTTTTCCGCGGACACGGCTATTCGAATAGATCATATTAACCCTGCAGGGGTGTACTTCTTCACACACGCTCTCACCACTTACCGCCGTTTACACGACATGTACTCGGCAACCTTCAAGCGGAAGCCCAACGTGGGTGTCGGCCACGGCCTACCTAACACTCAAGTCTCTAGTCCAGGTTTATCGCCTATTCGGGTTCCATCCATGAGGAGATCCGGCCGGAGTTTCGCTCACAGCCCCAAACGATGTGAACAGGGTTCCGTGACACCAAACGGGCGCCCGGTTTACCCGGCCACGTGCCTACCGCATCACAGCCCACCCCTACGGTCAGCGCTGCGCACGGCCTCCAGCATACTACAAACACCAGAAACTACTTGCAACTCCTGGACAGAGGACAAGGGTGATCAAGAAGCCGAGAGGGTCCATTGGTTTCGGGCCCAATGCGTGGTAGTAGCTGAATCATGGATCACAAACACAGAACTCAGTTCCTGAGGACGGCTGCAATGAGACAACCCACCATGTACTCCTACATGGCCTCTCACCGCTACCTTTACCAAATCGTGTTCACACACTTAGCTCACACACAGTAGGACATGTTCACACGCCTCTGATTCATCCCCGATGAATCAGACCTGACTCAACTCTAAGCAGTAGCAGGCATGACAACAAACATAAATGAGTAGGCACATCAGGGCTCAAACAACTCCTACTCATGCTAGTGGGTTTCATCTATTTACTGTGGCAATGACAGGTCATGCAAAGGATAAAGGGGTTCAGCTACCGCAGCAAGTAACAGTTGAATCGTTGTTGTCCTAATGCAGTAAAAGAGAGCAGGAGCGAGAGAGTAGGATTGTATCGGAATGAACAAGGGGGTTTTGCTTGCCTGGCACTTCTGAAGATAACATTGAGTCTTCATCAGTGTCAACGATCACATCATCGGTATCACGTCTATCGAGAGGGGACAAATACCGGCAACACAGAAAGGAACACAATCAATGCAATGCACAATATGATGCATGCTCATGACATGGCAATATGAATGTGTTTTGAGCTAATGCAACTAGCAACAGATTAAATGAAGTTGGTTTGAATATAAAATTCAAATTCAAACTCCATATGTGATTATTTAAATGCCCTTAGTATGATTTGTGCTAAACAGCATCTATAAGTTGTTCTGACATGCATGAAAATGGTACAGATGGATTCCTTGAATTTTTCTGATAATTTTTCATATATAATTTATTTAATTTGGAGTTACGGTTAATTTTCTATGATTTATTGAAGTTTTAGGCATTTTCTGGAATTAATAAATCATTTAAGAATTATTTAAATTCCAGAAAGGAATTATTGCGTCATCATGACGTTAGGGTGACGTCAGCAGGTCAACGGGCGCCGTCCAGGTCAAACTGACCTGTGGGACCCATATGTCAGCGTCACCAGTTAAACAGGGGGGGTTTAGTTTAGTTTAATTAAGGATTAGGGCACTAGGGCCCACATGTCAGTGTCAGCAGGGGGGTGATTAAATTAAATTAAACTAAACTAATTAACAGGGGGCTGGCCCCACCTGTCATCGACCCAGGGGGGGGTCAAACCCCTGGTCAACTCAGTCGAGCCTGCCGGCGACTAACCGCCGGCGAGGTCCGAGACGGCGGCGATGCGCGGAATCGCAGCACAGGCCACGGTTCGAGGCGCGGATGGCACCGTTGGAACCCCGAGCCTCGTCCGCATCGTCTGGAGCTAGTGGGGTCACCGGAGACGACCCAGATCGACGGCGGCGTCCGCTTCCGCGGCGGCCGGAGTTCGGGCGCGATCGGGGGCGATGCTACGGCGCACTAAAAGAGAAAACGAAGAGTGCTACGTGCTCCTGGGGGTTCACCGAGCACGGTGACGTGCTCAGGCGCGGGCTGCGGTGGCCCTGGCCACGGCGGCGCCATGGCCGGCGGAGCCGAGCTCTCGGCTGTGATGGCCAACGGGGTTTGGGGGCAGCTTGAGCAACGTGACTAGGGGGAGGAGAAAGAGGGGCTCACGGGGAGTTGGCCGGTGCAGACGACGGGGCCGGGGAGGCGTCGAAGCGAGCGGGACGGCGAGGCCGATCTCCGGCGGCCGGGGGGGAAAAACGTCGGGGCGGCGCTTCGGGGCTCTTCCGGTCACGTGGCTCGGTGAGGGGGTTGGCGACGAGGTGCAGGAGCTCGGGAGCACGTCGGAGAGGAGAGGGGGTGGCCGTGGTCATGGCTACGGCGAGCGGCGCTCTCAGGTGCGTTCGGTGACGAGAGGGAGGGAGAGCAGAGGAGGAGGAGGGGGTCCAGAGAGAGAGAGGCGGTCGAGGGGGTCGAGGCGTCTCCGTGGCGTCGCGAGGGAGTCAGGGAGGCTGCCACGGCGAAGCAGGAGGTGGCCGGAGCTCTTCGGGCGCGCGCCACGCCTCGCCTCTGCCTACTGGCAGAGGAAGAAGAGGACAAGGGGGGGGGGAGGAGGTGGCTGGGCCGGCCAGGTGGGGGAGCTGGGCCGGCTGGTGGGCTGCACGGGTGAGGCCAGGTAGGCTTTACTCTTTTATTTTTATTTGTTCTGTTTCTTTTAATTCTGTTTTCTATTTTGCAGGTTTGTTTTGAATTTGGTTTTGAAACCAATTCAATTTATTTTGCTTCTGACAACATTTTTAGGAGCTAAAAGAATTAAAACAATGCTCCACAAAAATATTTCAGAATTATTGGACCTATATTTATTTAACAGTAGATATAAGTCCAATTCAAATAGCTATGATTTAAATTCAAAGTCCCAAAAATAAATCCTTAAAAATGTTCAATATTTTGGTTGGGACCAGAACCCTTACCAAAATTATCAACATTTAAGAAGAGCACTTTTGGAGCAATGAATGAGATTTCTAGGGTTTTTGCCCCTCTTTTATTTATGGTTTTGAGGCTTCCAATATTCCTCAATTTAAGTTTCAAAAATATAGACATGATGCACACATGAAGCTAACCTAGAGCAATGCCTGAAGCTAGGGATGTGACAATATCTCAAGCTCAAGATGCGAGGACCTCGCGGAGTCATCACGGTAAATGGAAACACAGAACACTCTCTCCGAACGGAGGAGCACACGGCGTCCCTGGCGGCGGAAGTATAGAGTAGCCTCTCAAGGCAGTTCTCCAATCCAGGCGCCAAACGTCCGGACAACGTCAAGCAAGCCCGAAGTAACCTACAACAAATCCGGCTGGCACGTTCCGAGCAAGCATAGCAGTGCGGCCCTGACCCCAGCCCCCGCCAAACGACACTACTGGTACCACACGTACATAATTACGCCTTAGAGATACCATGGGCATAAGGGGAGGGGCACAACAACGGCACGCCCAGAATGCGGCTCAATCGCACTAGGGGCTCCCTATGTTGCCGTTTTCCTTTTTTCACACACTTTCAGGACCCAACTATTTGGAAGGCCTGTCCGGCAATACACTAGCCGAACCAACGATGCAACACCCAGAGAGGGAGCATGCCACGTCAAAAGTCCAGGTGGCCTCTATAACGAGTTTTATACCTGTTTTACTTACAATCCAACAGCTTGCCCCTAAAGGGGAATATGTCAAATACTCACATCTCTTGCTTACCGCACTTTTTGTATCTTTCTGCTTTCGCAGCAGCCCTTTTTTCATAAGCAATACATAGCTCTTACCTATTATTGCACTTATCTAATTTTATATACAAATATGTTCAGTCATGACATTCTGCAACCATACACTTTGGTGCGAACAATACACCAGGGGCTTACAACACCCCATAACATGGTGTGAGAAGACCGAACACTCTCACGAGTGCGGCACCCCGAACTTATAGCACTATATGCATCAGCTCCGAATCATGTCTTTGGTCAATAGTTGGGTTTGCCCGGCTCCCATGTTTTTCTACCTTACGTTCCGCATTGTTGGCTAAGGTAGCACTGGGAGAACTACTGCGATTGTGCCCCAGTTGAGCTGGGTTAACACCTCAGTAGAGAAAGCTAAAATTGACTGTCATGATAGTGCGAGAGACTGGTCACTGTTCACGAGGTTTTTTCGAGTCCTTAAAGACTTATGCCACTTCGAGAGAGGAACCGTACTTATCCGGCCTAGGCGTGGATAGCGCCCCGAACTCGCTCTTCCGAATACTAGGGGCTTCGCCAAAATTTAAAATTATAGAATTCTATGGCTAAGTGAGAGTGATAAAGCATTATAAGTCTGACGGCCTGGTTCGTTGTGTTGAATGCCTCCCTAGATGGACCCAAGAATGGGAACAAGAGCGCTTAGGTTTATCCCGAACACCCCAGCACTCGTGGCATGGGGGTCGAAGCCGACGACTTGCATCTCTCAGATTTGATAAACGGCCGCACAGAAGGTAATATTTTAAATTAACAAGCGTTGCTTAACGCATATGAACAAAGTTTCAGCGTACAGGATAACAGATGCGAGTTTACTCAAATATTACATCTTTGGAGCACTCATCCGCTATACGGCGGGCACCCTTCAGAACACCATTATAATACATCTCAGGCGTACGATACTCCTTGCCCGGCGGTGGCGCGTCCGTCAACAGCTTCTCCGTGTCTAGCTTGCCCCAGTGCACCTTAGTACGGGCTAGGGCCTGACGGGCACCTTCGATGCAAACGGAGCGCTTGATGACCTCAATCCACGGACAAGCGTCCACCAGCCGCCGCACCAGACCGAAGTAGCTCCCAGGCATGACTTCTCCAGGCCACATCCGGGATACGAGGCCCTTCATGGCCTGTTCGTCCACCTTGTGGAGCTCGACCAGCTGCTTCAACTGGTCGCTCAGGGGCACCGGATGTTCGGCCTTAGCATACTGAGACCAGAACACTTTTTCCATCGAGCTCCCCTCTTCGGCTCGGTAGTATGCGGCGGCATCAGACACACTAAGGGGCAGATCGGCGAACGCTCCTAGAGAGCTCCGGATTTCGGTAAGTAGCAGATAATTAACTTTTATATTTTTGCTTTGCATAAAGAATGCCTTAACCGCCGCTATCTTCTTCATCGCCTCGATCTCCTGAAGGGCCTTCTAGGCTTCGGCCTTAGCGGTCTTGGCACTCTCAAGAGCCGAGGGAAGCTCGGATTCTCGAGTCTTCGAGTCACGCTCCAAACTCTCGTGTTTTTCCACGAGAGCCTGGAGCTCTTGCCGCACCTCCGCCACCCGCGCCTCCTGCTTCTCTCGCTCGGTGCGCTCCAAGGCCGCACTCTCTTCGGCCTTGGAGACCGCCTCTTTCAGGGTCGCCACCTCGGTCGTGGCTCCTGCAACATTAACGTTGGTCCTGTTATTATTATGCAACCAAGTATTTCTATATACATTTATAGGAGGTGCTACGTACCCTCTTTATCCTCGAGCTGCTTCTTGGCACGGCCGAGCTCACTCTCGGACCGCTCAAGGCTTTCCTTCAAAGCATTGACCTCCGCCGTCAGTATGGCAGAGGTCAGCAGCACTGCCTGCATTCCCATATTGACATATTTCTATTAGACCCCTACGTATATCTTTTAAGATCCTTAGTTTGGCTTTTCTTTCCGAACACCTAACTAAGCATCAGGGGCTACTGTCTATGCGGTAACATTTTTTATATATGTTTTTGAACACATACCTCAAAGCCCGTTAACAGGCTTGTGCAGGCTTCTGTCAGCCTGCTCTTGACGGACTGAACCTTCTGAATCACCGTACTCATAACAGTGCGGTGTTCCTTATCGATGGAGGTGCCGTTAAGCGCCTCCAGCAAATTGTCCGGCGCCTCCAGATGGACGGAGGTCACCGGCGTCGTAGGCTTGCCCTTCTTATGAAGGCGCCGCCTGTTGGACTCCGGAACCGTCGATGGTTCCGGAGCAGTGTCCGGCTCCGGGCCGGACTTGGATCCCTCCGGGGCTTTGTCCCCTTTGGGCCTGGAGTCCGGAAGGTCGCCTTGCGGCGCCTCCAGAACCACCTCCTCCTGGTTTAGTCCCCTTTGGGACTCCACCTCGGCGTCGTCTGTAGGGAGAGGGGAGGAGGCCGTCGGAAGTGAAGCACTATTCACATCCGACGAGTCCAAGGAGCCGCTCGTCGAATCACCAAGCTGAGCTCTAGGCGGGCTGCATCATTAAAATTCGGCATAAAAAGCTATCAAACACTAGAGGAACGCCATAAGTAGTTCGGGTAGCCGGACACTTACGATTTTTCCAGGGGCTTGACCCTGGACGGCCATTCCCCCTCGTCGTCTTCAGCGTCGGGGGCGTAGTCCGGCAGAAGGGTCTTCCCCTTCTTGGACCCTCCGGCTTCCCCAGTTGGGGCGGCCTTTCTTTTCGTGCCTCCCCCCGTTGGAGGGGGGAGGCTTCTCCTTCTTCTTCCTCCTCCTCATCTTCGGAGGCGGAGGGAGCGTTGGGGTGGCCTTTTCCTTGGCCTTCTTCTCCGGGACCACGTGAGGTGCCGGAACCAGTAGCTTGGCTAATCGTTCGTCTACTGGGCCTTTGGGCAGAGGGGTCGGACAGTCAAACTATTCGGATGTCGTCTTCCAGTCCTGTCAAAGGAACAGGAGTTTAGATCCTGCATATAATCAAAGTATGAAATTTACGCGTCCCGTAAAGGACTAAATGTGAGCTTACTTCGGAGGCTTGGCGCTTGGCGCAGAATCCGCGATCCTCGGTGACCGGAGGGGAGACCTCGGAACCCTTGAAAAGCACCCTCCAGGCGTCCTTGTGCTTTGTTTCGAAGAGCCGGGCCAGAGTTTGGTGCTGGGCCGGGTCAAACTCCCATAAATTGAAGTCCCGTCATTGACACGGGAGGATCCGGTGGAAGAGCATGACCTGGACGATGTTGACGAGCTTGACCTTCTTGGTCACCAGGTCCCGGACACAGGTTTGGAGTCCGGTCACCTCTTCCGAACTGCCCCACGATAGGCCCATCTCTTTCCAGGATGTGAGCCGTGGGGGGATGCCGGATCGAAATTCGGGGGCCGCTGCCCACTTAGGGTCGCGCGGCTCGGTGATGTAGAACCACCCCGATTGCCACCCTTTGATGGTCTCCATGAAGGCACCCTCGAGCCAGGCGACGTTGGGCATATTGCCCACCATGGCACCTCCGCACTCGGCTTGTCGGCCTTTCACAACCTTCGGCTTGACACTGAAGGTCTTCAGCCATAGGCCAAAGTGAAGCTGGATGTGGAAGAAGGCCTCGCACACGACGATAAATGCCGAGATGTTAAGGATGAAGTTCGGGGCCAGATCGTGGAAGTCCAGGAAGTAGTAGAACATGAGCCCCCGGACGAATGGGTGAAGAGGAAACCCCAGTCCGCGGAGGAAATGGGGAAGAAAGACAACCCTCTCATGGGGCCTGGGGGTGGGGATGAGTTGCCCCACATCTGGAAGCCAGTGCGCAATGTTGTTAGACAAGTATCCGGCCTTCCTCAGTTTTTTGATTTGCCCCTCCGTGACGGAGGAGGACATCCATCTACCACCCGCTCCGGACATGGTTGGAGAAGGTTGAAGTGGGAAGTGCGGGCTTGGGCGCTGGAGCTCGAGTGCGCAGGGACGGATAAGCGGAGGAGGAAGAAGGCGTGAATGGAAAGGGTGGATTCTTATCCCCTTATATGGGCGGCCAAAACTACGAGCCCTCACCGTCCTAATAAAACTCGCTTGCCTCCCAAGCGCCGCGGTTAATGGCGCGGTTGGGTTACCCACGCCCGTATTGATGAGAATCCCGGAATAAGGGGACACGATCCCTGCTTTGACGAGACGTGCCAAGGAAACCGCCTCGCTAAGCGCGCTGAGGTGGAACAATAAAATGAATAAAAGCCTGGCTGTGGCACGATGCCACGCCATGGAATACGTCAGCAGATCCGATTAACGCAAATATTATTCTCTCTATGGTGGAATGTGGAACTTATTTTGCAGAGCCGGACACTACCCTGGTGTTCAACATCTTCTATGGAATATTTGGAGGAGGAACCCGCCTTTCAATGCCGAAGACAACTTGCGCGCCGGACTCGTCGTCATTGAAGCCTGGTTCAGGGGCTACTGAGGGAGTCCTGGATTAGGGGGTGTCCGGCTGGCCGGACTATGACCTTCGGCCGGACTCCCGGACTATGAAGATACAAGATTGAAGACTCCGTCCCGTGTTCGGATGGGACTTTCATTGGCGTGGAATGCAAAGCTTGGCGATACGATATGAAGATCTCCTCCCATTGTAACCGACTCTGTGTAACCCTAGCCCTCTCCGGTGTCTATATAAACCGGAGAGTTTTAGTCCGTAGGACGAAGAACAATCATACCATAGGCTAGATTCTAGGGTTTAGCCACTCCGATCTCGTGGTAGATTTACTCTTGTACTACCCATATCATCAATATTAATCAAGCAGGAGTAGGGTTTTACCTCCATCGAGAGGGCCCGAACCTGGGTAAAACATCATGTCCCTTGTCTCCTGTTACCATCCGCCTAGACGCACATTTCGGGACCCCCTACTCGAGATCCGCCGGTTTTGACACCGACAGGGGGACTTCCCTCTCGGAGGGGGAAATCATCATCATCATCATCACCAACAACTCCCCCATCTTCGGGAGGGCAATCTCCATCAACATCTTCACCAGCACCATCTCATCTCAAACCCTAGTTCATCTCTTGTATTCAATCTTGTTAACGAAACTGTAGATTGGTGCTAGAGGGTGACTAGTAGTGTTGATTACGTCTTGTAGTTGATTACTATATGGTTTATTTGGTGGAAGATAATATGTTCACATCAATTATGCTATTTAATACACCTCTGATTATGAACAGGTTGTTTATTTGTGAGTAGTTACTTTTGTTCTTGTGGTCACGGGAGAAATCATGTTGTAAGTAATCATGTGAATTTGATAAGTGTTCGATATTTTGATAGCATGTATGTTGTGATTCCCTTAGTGGTGTCATGTGAACGTCGACTATGTGACACTTCACTATATTTGGGCCTAAGGGAATGCATTGTGGAGTAGTAAATAGAAGGTGGGTTGTGAGAGTGACAGTAATTTAAACCCCAGTTATGCACTATTCCGTAAGGGACCGATTGGATCCTAGAGTTTAATGCAATGGTTAGCATTTATTCTTAATACTTTTCTCGTAGTTGCGGATGCTTGCGGGAGGGTTAATCATAAGTAGGAGGTTTGTTCAAATAATAATAGCACATAAGCACCGGTCCACCGACATATCAAATTATCAAAGTAGCGAACACAAATCAAACCAACTTGACGAAAGTAACTAGATGAAATTCCTGTGTACCCTAAAGAACACTTTGCTTGTTATTAGAGATCGTTTTGGCCTGTCATTTGTCTAAAAAGGATTGGGCTACCTTGCTGCATACTTATTGTTACTATCGTTGCTTGCTCATTACAAATTATCTTGCTATCAAACTACTCACTACTTACAATTTTAGCACTTGCAGACATTACCTTACTGGAAACTACTTGTCATTTCCTTCTGCTCCTCGTTGGGCTCGACACTCTTAATTATTGAAAAGAGCTAAAATTGATCCCCAATACTTGTGAGTCATTAGTGGCACACTCTGCCCGCTCCCTTCACGCGTGCTACCAGTGTTTGGGGCCGGCGCATGATCATATATGTTCATGTTGCCATTATGCACGCGGTTGCGCCGGGCGCGGCGCCACGATGTAGTTACCCGCTGCAAAAACTGCCATGCGGACATGCTGAGAATACAGGCCGCTCGGCTCCTATTTATTCTCGTGGCCATTTACCTTAGTCTCTCACGCCACATGACACAATAAGCACACCCACAACGACACATACAGAGAGGATATCCAGTGGCTCCAAGGGCAGTCCCCATGACTCCAATGGCGCTCCCAGCGGCTAATGATGATAACGGGCAGCAGTTCACCACATATCACATAGTGAACACCCATGTAAGGGGGAAGGAACTCTCGGTGGTGTACAAAAACGAGCTGGTCTCGGTGGAGATATCCATCCAAACTATGGAGCATTTGCTTGCTGGGGACAAGTACCAAGTGGTCGGCTTCGACCTCAAGTTCGCTAGCGGTCGTGCCGGGCATGATCAGAAGGTTGCCATCACCCAGTTGTGCATGCGCCATGACCTCTGTGTCTACCACTAGCACCTAGCCACAAGGCCTTGCGAGAAGTTCGCCAAGATTATCAACAGCCTCGACTACAATTTCGCTATGGTGGACACCACCAATGATCTAAAAGCGCTCGAGGTTTCAGCATGGCCTGGCGGATTCTTATCAACATCCGTGACCACTACAAGGTCTGGGGCAACACCAAGAACAATCATAACTCCCTGGTTGACCTCGCCTCGGCCATCATCGACCCCTACTACATGAAGATGAAGGATGAGAGCAAGAATGACAGAATCGCCTGACACAGTGCCAGGGAGCAGAGACTGGATGAAGAACACGTCAAGTACGTGGCCAAGGATGCATACACAAGCTACGAGATGTATAGGAGGATTGTTGACATGAGGAAGTGCCTTCGCCCTGCCCCAGATGAGGGATCAAGCCACAAAGCAGTGGCGACAATGTCACAAGAAGTGGATGATTAGATGATCATTTCTCCTAGTTTTGAATGCATGTAATTGTTTATTGAGGTATGTGCGAATGATTTGTATAGCAGCAGCATAAGTATCTGTCCATCTGATATTTTTTTGTAGTTCCACTGAAATCAACCAATGTAACAATTTTCTTGCGAGTTTAGGCTCACAAGTTACTCCTTTATGAAATCGGACAACAGTACCACAATACAAAATTAACATTAGATATGAGAAGCACAATTATCAGGATGAAGACCGGTACCAACCTGTGTGAGGAAGCATATCAATTAGTGCTTCCTTTGACTAGAAGCCAAGATAAGCGACTGACTGGAAAGGAAGAAAGCAGTCGAGGCAATGAACCACCCAAGTTTGTGCAGTTCAACTGAAATCGAGCATCCTTGTTGGCACATATATTGAGAAAGTGAGATTACTGTGATAGTGGAACTAGTTGATGAAACATACGCTAACAAATAGAAGCATCCTCATTATCATAAAGTTAGCAACGTAGTAGCCGTTCTTAAAGAGAGGTATTAGTTTATTTTATCAGTGCCAATTAGCTCAAGACTCAAAGCATTGCCATGTATCATAGCTTGCAAAGATTTAACGTGCAAAGATAAAGCACTTTCTCATGACAGTAACAAAACACTAGCATGATACAAATAGAGATGACATCACACTAATTTGGATGAAGGCCTTAGGCTGGTACCAACCTGAGCAAGGAAGCTTATTCAAGTAGTCCTAGAAGAGAAGATAAGTCACTAACTGGAATCATTCAATAGTATATATTTTTATGCACTTCCAATGGACGGTTGACATCACTCTTGTTTACAAGTGGTGATATTATATTGAGAGATTATCAAGAACTTCCAGCAGAGTTAAAGCACTGGTTGGGATACAGATCATTGTATCCTCTTGGGAATTTTCACTAAAATGTACGATTGATACAACATGATCCCTATTTGCACAAGTAGGAACAAGGTGAAACCTTCATTAGCTTGGTGAGGAAGGATAGAAAGACAATGCGAGTATCATATTACATTAACAATAGCATCAAATCATGATGACAATACAATAGCAAAACATTGGCTCATTGAACCAGTGGAAATAAATTCACATGCAAAACAATAGCATTGCTATCTCATGATGCTACCAAGAGCCCATCCCGGCTCCACCACATGGTCTACCTGCACAGACACACACACACATGTACATGATTCAATATGGGGTGCTACTAAAGATTTGCTTAATTCCGACATGACAATTAGGTAGAGATTAATTAGTCCTGCTTAAGTACTCCTAATGATTAACGACCTTGTATGAGAGGCACCAGAAGTGGAAGGGCTCTTGGAGGATCGTCTCACATGTGAGGCAGACATTGTTGGAGCCCTTGAATGGCCTCGACAGAGTCCTCGACTTAAGGAAGATGACCTTGGCACTGTTGATCATGTAGGGTTGGGTCACACATGCATCCAGAATCCAATTAATTAGTATGATGTGTCATCAAGCAATGTACTACTCTGCTACATACTACAAGTGCATTTCTTGAAGTAAATTAATGCTACTAGAAACACAACAATAAAATAGCACTAGCAAGATGTCAGGAAAAAATAGGACGGTACCAACATGTGATCCTTCTTCTTCTTCTTCTTCTTCTTCTTCTTCCTTGTCTTCCTCTTCTTTCTCTGTTTCTCATTCTCCTCACAAATTGGTGAAACCAAGTACATGGTTGGCCTTCAATGTCAGATTTGGTTTTGTTAATGAGGGAGAACAAGTCTACTAGTAAAAAATAGCTTTACTTTCTCATGGCAGTTGCAAATAGAGGTGAGCACATGCATTAAATATCATTCTTACCTAAGGGAAGGTTAGGGTGCTAATATGGAGGATGAAGATTGGAACAGAGATCTCAGTTTGTGCAGTTCCACTGAAATCAACCAACGGTTCTAGTGTAACATTCTAGTTAAACCACACAAAAATCACTTCTTTTAAGAAGTGTTTTGTGTAGTGAACCAAAAGGTCACAATAGCAAAGAGGTGAAATGGATATCCCTGTTTGCACAAAAAGCTAAGAAGGAAATAGTCAGAGTCTCAAACAATTAATGGCAAAAATAATTGGGTTAAACTTGTCATGACTTATAATAGTGTCATGGTTTCATTTTACAAGTGGCATTAAATTAAGAACAACTAAATATTTGCTATAAGGGCATGGGAAAGTGGGTGCACCAGCAGTCCAGCACCATGTACCTAAATCGAGCCATAAAGTGGTGATTCAGAGTTTGTTGCCCCGAGAAACAAACATCCAAGCAACATATTTGGGCGGGTCCCGTTTTTGTTCACTTCAGCCGACTATTCATATGTGTCGATAGGAAATCTAGTCCTCGTCATACCACTGTGTATAGCATTTTCCCTATATTTCCGTTTTCGACCAAGAGTCCGGTTGGATGGCCAGTCTGTACTACTTTTACCCCCTTTCTTTCCTATTTGTACCAAGTCCTATGTACACACTAAATTTTCCCGTTTATTTCTTATTTGAACAAAGTACAAGATTAGAGAACATGAAGTAGCTTTACCTCCAAAAAATAGAAAAAACATTAGGTGGCGTTGGACCATCCGATAAAGCCTAGCTACGAGCGGGTTGAGAGGTAGAAAATGATGCACATGTAGTGACAGAGCAAGCTGGGGAAGTCGAGATAGGCCGGTTTCGAAGGAAGATATACCTGAAGGTCGTCGTGGTGTGGCTAGGTGGCGGCGAGAGGCCGTATCCACCCACATTAGGGCAGCGACAACGGTATCAGAGGACCTCCCGTGCCAGTGCTCGGCCAGAGATGACGGTGCAACCGATAGTGGGTCTCCTCCCTCGCTGTCGACGACGGCCTAAATTCTGCACCTCCTCCCCTTCTCCGGCGGAGGGGATGCATCTGAATTTGTAACCAACGGTGAGGACAGAAAGATAGTGTGACCACCGCTATCTTGTTTAGATCTGGAGAGGATAAGAGTGAGTGAGTAGAGCAATCCTTGCAAAGAAAGAGCGGAGGCTCCTGCCTATATATATATATATATATATATATATATATATATATATATATATATATATATATATATATATATATATATATATATATATATATAGGATAAATGTTTCCTACAAGCAGTGGTAGTTACCACCACTTGCGTTTTGTATGTTGTATGTAATATCTGTCGAAACCGAGAGTATGTACGTGTAGTATGTAGTATATAACAATGATTAGGTAGTATATATACAAATTTTTAGGTAGTATGTACCATTTTTTGAGTATGCTCTTTTTTACGTACAAATATGTACGTATTTCACAAATATAACAAAAACTATGGGCTCATATGCAATTTTTTCATGTAACTTGTTTTGAAATATCTTAGATATAGTACATGCACATATTTAAAATAATAAAATAGTATATATAGTACCACATGCTATTATATGAGACATGTGGCGTAGTAATTACTGTAGTAATTACTGTGGGGTAGTAATTACCTATAGGGAAAATCCATCCAACCACCCGCATGTCTCATATATGCTACTAGAGACTTCTCTCTTCAAAGAAAGCAAATGGTAGGTAAACAAATTACTGTTGAGAAATTGATAGAAAAGCACAAAGTTATGATGATATCCAAGGCAGTGATCATGAATATAGGCATCACATGCGTGACAAGTAGACCGACTCCTGCCTGCATCTACTACTATTACTCCACACATCGACCGCTATCTAGCATGCATCTAGTCTATTAAGTTACCAAGAACGGAGTAACGCCTTAAGCAAAATGACATGATGTAGAGGGATAGATCTAATCAATATGAATAAATCCTACCTTTTTATTCTTAGTGGCCACAATACAAATACGTGTCATGTCCCCTTCTACCACTAGGTATGAGCAACGCAAGATTGAACACACTACAAAGCACCTCTCCCATTGCAAGAAAAATCAATCTAGTTGGCCAAACAAAATCAATATATCACAGAGAAATACAAAGCTATCTTAATCATGCATAAAATAGTTCATAAAAGACTCAAATAACATTCATAGATAATCTAATCATAAATCCACAATTCATCGGATCTCAACAAAGTAAAGCAAAAGAAGATTAAATCAAATAGATCTCCAAGAACATCGAGGAGAACACTGTATTGAAGATCAAAGAGATAGAACAAGCCATCTAGCTACTAGCAATGGACCCGTATATCTGTGGTAAACTACTCACACATCATCAGAAGGGCAACAAGGTTGATGTAGAAGCCCTCCATGATCGAATCCCCCTCTGGCAGAGTGCCAGAAAAGGCCCCAAGATGGGATCTCACTAGAACAGAAGCTTGCGGCGGCAGAAAAGTATTTTTGGTGTGCCCTCTGGTCTATGGGGAATATTTGGGTATTTATAGAATGAAGATTACGGTTGGAAGTGCCACGATGGGCCCACAAGCTTGGGGTGCACGCCCTACCCCCCAGGGTGTGCCCTATGAGCTTGTGGCCCATCCATGGCTCTTCTGGCCTCCTCCCGAAGCTTCCAATGTGTCTTGTGGTCCAAGAAAAATTGTCAAAAAGTTTCATCCCATTTGGACTCCGTTTGGTATTGTTTTTTTTGTAAAAGACAAAAACAAGGAAAAAACAACAACTAGCATTAATAGGTTAGTCGCCAAAAACTGTATAAAATAGCATAATAATGCATGTAAAACATCCAAGATAGATAATATAATAGCATGGAACAATAAAAAATTATAGATAAATTGGAGACGTATCAACCGCAACCAAGGCGGAGGAAAAAAATGAGAGAACTTAATGTTTACTAATTAATATCATTGCATACAATGAACAGACCACTGCATGTCGTGATAGTCTGAAGTTATTAAAAGAATACACGCCCACATCTCTTATTGCTTGATTTCCTTATTTATGTCAAAAAACAAGAAACAAGGTGAGAGTTAATGCATCGCGCCTAATTGTTTTGGGATTATTTGGTGTCATAAGGTGACTTGTACACCTAGACGGAGGGAGTACATATACTGGAGTAGTTTTATTTTTTCACTCCATCAAAACAATCGTTTAAAATTGTGTACATGCCAGGTCGCCTTTTTTGAGTTGTTGGTTGTTTTTGTGATAGCGACCAGCTTATTCCAGGTGTTGTGCCAGGTCGCACTTTGTATCGTTCACATGTGGTACTCGACCCTCCATTAAGTGAACAACCACCGCCTCGTAAATTTTTTGAACAAGCCCATGGCTCAAATTATCGGAACGTGGGCTGCACCAACATGCAATATTATTTATATTTTTAATGTGGGAGTACAGATTTTATACATTACTACTATTACCAGCTCCTCCTCTGTCGTCTAAACTGTTTCTATGACTAGCCGCTCTATCAAATTGTTTCACCGGCATGCGGGACATCAAGCATCCGGGCTCGCGTGCCATCCACCAAATCACAGTGAAGTGCTACAGTTGAGAATCACTAGTCACCCGGGTGTGACACGTCATATCACAAAACCCACACAACTTTACCAGCAGTGGTAAAGTGGCCTTGTAAGTTGGAGGGAAGAAGCAACCATCATTTCACTGGAACGCTCATTGAAGCCTTTTCTCCCATATCTTGACGAAAACCACACTCCAGGCTACTCACTTCCACCATTTTTCTTCTGTACCAATGAAGGAAAGGTGAGAGAATCAGTGATGCTGCTCTATTTTCTTTCCAATAATCTTCTTTTTGTGAAGCACCGACCGATCCTCACTAGTTATTCTTTCCCCATTTACATTTCGATTGTGGTTTTCCTTTTGATTGCTTTTTGTTTTTAAGTTTATTGATGGATCCTGGAGCAGTGGGCAAAGAGTTACCGGCAGACAACCCACTCGAGAAAGAGATCTCCAGGAAGCGAGCACCAGCGAAGATGACAATGTTTGTGGACAAACCAATGGATATGAAGAGCTTCAAGAAACAAGCACTAGCCAAAGAGTTGATGATGTTGGTGGACGAACTCCGGAACACAGAAAGCTGGAAGAACAACAAGGGCCCCACCGTGCCTACCCCAGAAACTCTAATGGCCACCTATGAGAGGCTTAAGGCCGAGTTTGAGGAGATAGTCGCCATTTTGAAGAAGTATTCCCCTGGCAAGGCGATTGCCCCCTTCGAGGAGATGGCTCCCCGAGGGATGGCATCCCCCGATGAGCTGCACAAGGTAAAAAAATGGCTTACCATTATTGTGATTTTTGATTATTTGCAATGTGCATGCTAATATGTTAGGGTTGTGCAGGTGCTGGTGGATGTCCTCGATGATTCCCATGTCACGGTCCTCTTGTGGACATTGCCCAGAGATCGATTCCCATGCCACAGTCTGTCCTATGGACATTGCCCCAGAGATCGATTCCCATGCCACTGTCCGTCTTGTGGACATTTCCCCAGAGATCGATGAGAAGAAAGAGTTGGTCGCCCTAATCTTCCCTCGTAATTTGCATTGTGTTTAATTACCAGAAGGATGTGTGTTATCAAACCATCTTAGGTCTAGTGCATTGTCTTGTGTGGGCGGTACTTGATTCTTTTGTTTAATAGTGAATCATGGGAACCTTCTCCGAGTTATGGAAGATGTTATCTCACCAGGTTTTGGTGTAATATATGGCATGCTTAGACATAAGTTTGTACTATTTATCATATAAGCAGGGCTTGTTTGATGCAATAATTGTTTGATGATTCTTGGTGTCAAACCTCAATTGATTCCACACTGTGTTAGTAGACTTGCTACTACGCAAGGTATAATACTTGCAAACACTCAACGAAGAGAATGTTGGGGCTAATCATCTTGTTGTATGCTTATAGGTATGGCCGTTGATCGCCCAATAGCCCAAGCTCCTAAAATTGTAGGCTTAGCGATCGATCAGACAATAGTCCACAATTATACATTATTGTATAGATATGATGCGTTCCAAGTTCAACATTCACATCAAAATCATAGAGCTGGTTCACTAATACATTTACATTAATAGCCAGCATTCGGAACAAAATTGCCACGTACTTGTAACATGCGTGAATGTGTAACTTTTTGGCTGGAAGCATGAATGTGTAGTTGATGTCGTACGTTCGGAGTGGCTACAGAGAGTATGTGTACGTGTGCTCAAGATGGTTGTGGGATGGAGGGAGATCTAGAGAGAGAGAAAGACCCTCCATTTCCTTTATTCGTCAACAAAATCATAGTTGCACAGAGACATACAAATCCTAGAACATTGGCGTACAAAAATTTCAAACGGTGCATTTTATAATACATTTTCGTCAAATCAACTCTGCAAGCAGTATAACTACAACTTTATTAAAACATGGTCCGCCTCACATTATAAATATATTTCTTGGAGTCCTTGCGCAGCAGCCTGCCGATATCTTCTCCCTCCCTGTCTCTCTCTTCTTAGCCGACGCTCGGCAGGCGATTAGATTTTGGCTATCGTTGATTATTAAATTGCAGTCCCACATGTTAGTGAAAATGCAAGACAACGCGTGTCCCCTTTAGTGAGTAGCGTTCCAGACTGACTGTGGGGGTTGCGACGCGAATGCTTAAGTCTATCGCGTTTTCCTTTTGAACTTGCAAACTGTAACATTTTCTACTCGTTTCTTTCGCTTGTTCGTGCGATCAATCGATATGAATCCAGAACAAAATCATGAGGGCGAGGCTTTCCTACGTGTTAGGCAAGCTAGTTTGGGCTAGTCGGTTTGAGTGATATTGCATCTACAGTGTCGTCCAGTTTTCGGGTGCGCTAGTAGTATTGCTGGTACAATAGTTTTCCTGAAGAAGCGGATTCAACAAAGTCATGATGGTTCCTTCGTCTGAGCAACGTACAGTGGGAAAGATTGGGCTTGCGATTTGACAGCTCATTAGTCATTATTACTGTGGCTCTACGACCGGGGTGAGTCTCCCCTGCAGTTCTGCATGATGCACTCTCGTTTTGGTGCATGTCAAGTGGACCAAGATGGTCGATGTCCCACATGCCGGTGAATGAAAGAATTCTTTCCGATATCAAGGACGAGGAAGGAAGCCAGGCGGTATAGTATCACTGCTCTTTTATAATATTCATATTTTGGGTGAAAGCTTGTCTCCACTCTTACGATAGAGGTGTGTGAAACATGGCATCCCAGTGAACTTGGCATGTGCACTAGTTCATAGTACTAGTGTTTGCCTTACCGATCAATCAGACAATAGTCCATGATAAGTCACAAATGTATATATAATTTTTTATTCCATGCTATTAAAGTATCAATCTTGGATGTTTTATATATATTTACTAGCTACTTTATCGCATTTTTGGACTAACCTATTAACCTAGTGCCCAGTGCTAGTTGCTATTTTTTTTGCTTTTTTTACTTCGCAAATATCAATACCAAATGAACTCCAATTGTCATGAAACTTTTTGGAGATTTTTTTCTGGTGATAAGAGACCTTGGAAGCTTCTAGAGTACATGAGAGGAGGCATGTGGGGCTCACTAGACAACAAGGCATGCCAGGGGCCTCTGGTGCCCTGATGGGTAGTGGGGCCCACATGCACCACCTTGACCTACCTCCGCCTCTATAAATACTCTAAAATCCCAAAAACCCTAGCGGAGTCGACGAAATAGGTTTTCCATCGCCGCAAGTTCCAGAACAATGAGATTCAATCAAGCGGCCTTTTCCGGCACTCTGCCGAAGGGGGAAACAATCACAGAGGGGTTCTTCATCATCCTTGCTGCCCCTCCGATGATGAATGAGTAGTTTACCAAAGACCTACAGGTCTGTAGTTAGTAGCTAGATGGCTTCTTCTCTATTTTTGATCTTCAATACAATGGTCTCATCTATGTTCTTGGAGATCTATTTGATGTAACTCTTGTGCAGTTTGTTTGTTGGGATCCGATGAATTGTGAGTTTATGATCAGATCTATCCATGAATATTATTTGAGTCTTCTTTGAACTCTTTTATGCATGATTGTTATAGATTCGTATTTCTTCTCTGACTTATTGGTTTGGTTTGGCCAACTAGATTGACTAATCTTTCCATGGGAAGAGGTGCTTTATGATGGTTCGATCTTTCGGTGCTCAATCTTAGTGACAGAAAGAGACAAAACACACATGTATCGTTGCATTAAGGGTAATAAGATGGGGTTTGTTAATACGTGAGTTTATCTTTTCTACATCATGTCATCGTTCTTAATGCATTACTTTTTTTCATGAACTTAATACACTAGATGCATGCTGGATAGCGGCCAATGTGCGGAGTAATAGTACTAGATGCAGGATCATTTCGGTCTACTAATCTTGGACGTGATGCCTATATACATGATCATTGCCTTGTATATCATCATAATTATTTGCTTTTCTATCAATTGCCATACAGTAATTTCTTGACCCATCATAAGCTATTTTCCCGAGAGAAGCCTCTAGTGTAAACTATGGCCGCCGGGTCTATTTCCTATCATCTTAAAACCAGAAATACCTTGCTCCAATTTTCTTTTATTTGTTTTCTTTTGTGATTTAGTTAAATCTATTTATCAAATCCCATATAATTTAATCTATCTAAATACCATCGAGGGATTGACAATCCCTTTACGCATTGGGTTGCAAGTATTTGTTGTTTGTGTGTAGCTGTTGTGTACATAGTGTTGCTTGGTTCTCCTGCTGGATTGATAACCTTGGTATCATAACTGAGGAAAATTGTGACGCCCCAAGACCGGTGCTCCAGAAGACTTCCAGCTATTCCGAGTTTCGCATGTGATTTATTTTTGCTTGTTCCATTTCATCATCACATCATTCACATTGCATCGGCACTCTGTGTCATCATTCCTTTCAAAACATGCATCTGTGTGTAGTTGCCACTTCTCTTCGTTGTTCTCGTTGACCGTTCCGAAACTTATCGCACTTGCACACGACCACCTAACATCTCTGCACAGCCCACATTTCCCTCCTCACAACTTAAACTTCCCCGAACCCGACCCGGGCACAAGTGACCGTTGGGTCCGGGTCATCTCCAAACATCCCTAAAACATCTTCGGTTTCTATTTGGACTGTCCTAGCCTATTTATGTCAACCGTTTGATTTTAATTGAAGGGTTCGATTAGCCCCTAACCAAAACCCCCATGCTATATAATCAGATGAAACCCTAGCTAGCCTGTCAAATCCATCCATCCCCTCACCCGCCACCTCCACCGCCACCTACTCACCTTCTCCCTCGGGATCCCTCCCGATCCCCTTGATTCAACCAACCCGCACTTCATTCCTTCCATGTTTTTCCGAGCTAGTCAATCCCCACTGAGATCCATCCACCCGTAGCCTCGCCCCCAGCCTCCCGCAAGCAGAGCCCCCGCAAACTCCCGCTCCCTCGTGCTTGCAGCTCCTCCCGTCGGTGACCCCTAGCCACCATAATTGCTCATCCAGGAGCTCTCGAGGAGGGACTCCTCATGCGCCGACGCCGGACCAGGCCGACCTCGCCATGCCCGACCTCCCCTGCTCCTTCTTCCCTTCCCTCCTTCCTTCCCTCCTCGGCCTCCCCTCTCTCTCATGCCCAGTCCTTACTCCTCTCTTTCTATACAAGAAACCGTAATGGCCTTCAAGCTTCACCACGGTCCTGTCGCCTTGATCCGTTGCGCCGCGCTGTCCAAGGCCTTCCTCGACCGGTTCCTCGCCTCCTCCCGCCCCTCACCACATCGCGGCCTCGCCTCGATCTCCTCTGCCTCCTCCTCGTCGCCTCAAAGCCGCCGCCAGCCACCGCAGAACCAGGGTCCGCGCGCCTCGCTACCCTCCTCCTGGTCTTCACGCCATCATCGACCAGTTCCAGGAACATTAGGAGCTCCCTCCCATTGCTGCCAGTAGCGCCGCTGCCTCTCTTCGTCGCCACCCACAGGAGCTCCAAGCACCATGGTCTCCCCGAGCTCCACCGCGCCATTCAGCTCTTCCACTGGCGGATCCAAGTCCCGCGCTGCCCTCGCCATCTGGATCCACGCCAAGCTCCGACAACCTCACGACCTATGCACCCGAGTACTCATCCCCGTCTTCCCGGTCTCCTCCGCGTCCCCTGGCCACCGCTGTTTGCATCGAGCAGCAGTAGCTCGTTGCTTAGCGCCTCGGTGCCCCTGCACTACAAGTCCGTCGCCACCTCACTGGAATTCGCCAAGATCAGCGCCGCATCGCGCCTGCTTCGTAGAGAACCTCTACTCGCATTGACCTCCTGCCTCTGTCCTTGTTTGAGGAGATGACGACGGGCATCCCTTCTCATTTCCCACCCCGCCAAGCTCTGCCTCACTGCAGCACCTTCTCACTGTCGGCAGCTCCGTACGTCTCCTTCATGTGCCACGAACATGTGGGCTTCGCTGCTGCTCCCTATACCATGATGCCTGAGTCATCGAGTCCCTCAACGCCAAGACTCCTTCGTGGATTTCGCCAAGTTCGACCACCATTGAATGAGGGATTTTTGCCATGCCCATTTTGGATACACCAAGACCTTCCTGAATATCGCAAGTAGCATGACACGATGACCCTGGATTCGACACGCATGCGCCAAGTTCCACTACCGTCGAACCTCAAGACCAGAAGTACCCCTCCGGATATGCCAAGGTCGAGTACACCTGGCGATGCAACAAGTACCTCTACCAACGACCCCGAACATCTACGGAAACCTATACAACTACCATCGCCGTGTACCACTACTTCCACTACCATCGTCGTGGACCACTATGATCGACCCGAGAACGAGTACTTCCCCTATGACTCATTCCGCTCTGATGCATGCTTTGAAGGTATAACCCCAAGGCGATGACCCATGGACGAATGCATGTGTGTTGTATGAGATGCTCATGTTTGCAGCATGTCCGAGTTGTCATTGCACGTTCTTCCTCGTTTGCCATGCCGTCGACCCGTGGGAACCCGGTATCCGGGATCACCCCACCATCCTTGCATGAAACGCTCATGCCCACTTTCTTTTGCATGGGTATCTCTGTGAGCTACCGGAACTGATATGTTGTTGTGGCATCATTTTCAAATTCTTTGTTGTGGCACTCCATTTGTTCCACCATGGTGACCAAATGCTTCATAACATGCTCATGTCAACATTTTCATAAAATTGCATATAACTTGCATATGTCATCCGCATCATGATAACAACCTTAGAAATGTTTAAAATTGTTGTTCGCGTTAAATTGCTAATTGACACGTGGGGATTTTCCAGAATTTTTGTTTGTTGTTTCCGGCCTCATTTAAACATGTCTAGATAGGTAGTTTAATTGTGCGTCACCTCTTGCCATGTTTACCAACAATTAATGTTGATGAGTAGCATAAACAAGAGTGAACTTAATACTTGAATATGGTGTTTCATCAATATGCAACTCATTGCGTATTGAGATCCACTTAATTTGTAGTATTGTTTGTTGCACTTTGCCATGCCATGTATATTTAAACCGGACATGCATCATACTTGTTTGTGCATCATGCCATGTTTATGCTTGTGCATTTATCATGTTGTTTCCTTCTTTCCGGTATTGCTTGATAGTTCCCGGTTTCATTGCGATTGTGAGGATTTGTTCAACTACACTTGGTTCGTTTACGCCCATTCATCTTCTTTATGGACTTGATCTTCTTCCTAGCGGGATTTTAGGCAAGATGATCGTCATCTTGGATCTCACTACTATCTTTGATTTGCTAGTTGTCTCGATGCTATTGCTATGTCGCGCTACCTACCACCTATTATCAAGCCTCCCAATATGCCATGAAACAACCTCTAACCTTTTCCACCATCCTAGCAAACCGTTGTTTGGCTATGTTACCGCTTTGCTCAGCCCCTCTTATAGCGTTGCTAGTTGCAGGTGTAGTTGCAGGTTGTTCCATGTTGGGACATGGATATCATGGATATCATGGAATATCACAATATCTCTTATTTAATTAATGCACCTATATACTTGGTAAAGGGTGGAAGGCCCGACCTTTTGCCTTGTGTTTTGTTCCACTCTTGCCACCTTAGTTTCTGTCATACCAGTGTTATGTTCCTTGATTTTGCCTCCCTAACATGGTGAGGGTTTATGGGCCCATATTAACAATTCGCTTTGAATAAAACCCTTCTAGCAAGGCCCAACATTGATTTTACCATTTGCCAAATAACAACTAAAACTTCCATAGGGACTTTTCGGACCCCAAGGACTTAATCAACCCCCGGGCCAGTGCTCCTCATGAGTGTTGGTCCAAACTAGGGCAGATTGCGGTGCCACGCCTTGGCAACTTGGGGTTTTTGGTCGCTGTAACCATAGCTCGTCCATCATGGCCTGAGACGAGATACGCGTGGCTACTATCAGGGTGTCGGCATGTCGGGAGATCTTGCTGGATTTGTTTTACCATTGTTAAAATGTCTTGTGCACCAGGATCCCGAGTTTGATCGGGTTTCCCACGATGGAGGATTGTCTCAGTGGATCGTGAGCTTATCATGGGCTAAGTTGGGACACCCCTGCAGGGTTTAAACTTTTGAGAGCCGTGCCCGTGGTTATGTGGCAGATAGGAGTTTTTAATATCCGGTTGTAGAGAAATTGACACTAGATCCGAATAAAAATACACAAACCGTGTGTGTAACCGTGATCGTCTCTTTTTGAGTAAGTTTGAGAAGAGAACACGGTGGAGTTATGTTTGAACATAAGTAGTTCAGGATCACTTCTTGATCATTACTAGTTTGCGACCGTTTGCGTAGTTTCTCGTCTTACTCTTGTACTAGTAATTTAGCCACCATACAATGCTTAGTCGCTTGTTGCAACCTCACCACTTATCCATTCCATACCCATTAAGCTTTGCTAGTCTTGATACCCATGGTAATGGGATTGCTCAGTCCTCGTGGCTCACAGATTACTACAACAACAGTTTCGGGTACAGGTAAAGCAATGATCTAACGCGAGTGTGATGCTTGCTTGTTTGGAGTTCTTCTTTAGCTTCTTCTTCGATCAAGGGATATAGGTTCCGGGTCAGGAGCTTGGGTTAGCAGGGTGGATGTCATTCTTGTTTTTCATTTAATTTCATCCTTAGTTGGATCCTGCTCTTCTGTTTGATGATTGCTATGTATTGATGACCTGTTGTATTCATGCTGTAGCTTGTGGCGAGTGTAAGCCTTTATCTTGTATTCTCATCTATTTAGTACATGGTATGTTGTAATGATATCCACCTTGCTATGCGCTCGAAATGTGATTGTGCCCCAATCATGAATTCATCACGTGATTGGGATAGAATTGCATCTTGAGCGCGACAAGTTGGTATCAGAGCCTTACTGACCTTAGGACCCCCTTGATTGACCGAATCGCTGCTGTTGTTGAGTCTAGAAAAAACTATTTTGAGTCTAGTTATATCGGAGAGTAGGATTTCTTTTTACTCCTCATCCCCTCGTCGCTCTGGTGAGAACTCGCGACATAGATGTTTTGATTTCACTCTCCTCTTTTTCACTCAATTTTTTTTAGGATCACACTGGTATTGTTGGAATCGTTGCGATATTGATGTGACAGGAATTCTGTCTTGGTGCCTCCCAATTGTATGGATTGGACCCTGGGAGTTGAGCTCCAAGGTGTTTTTGTCACAGTGCTTATCGTTTCAGTTCCGGATACCAGAGGACGCCGACATCGAGATGCTTCCATGCTTTTCATGGTGGCAAATAGTGTCGTGACTTATCCCCTGTACTGTAGGAGATAACATGGATGATCTTCCATGACTAGTATCATTGTGTGTTTGAAGGTCTGAGGTACATGATTTCCTAGGTTTTCTTGGTTATGTGTTGACGGATGGATACAGTTGGATTGTAGGATTTTTAAGTGGTATGAGATATTTGTGCCTCCTTGTATCTCCAACACCAGATTGCATAACCATAAAGTTTCGGGAGCTCATAGGTGGGAATTCAAGTAGTTACCCAGGATATCTTTCCGACAGATGCATGATGTGAGATTGGGGTTCGACGTCTAGTGGTCTGCTTGTCCATGTTTGGTTTTACAATGGTCTCGTTGTGTCTTAAAGAGTCCTTGGCTATGCTGACTCGGGGATGCATCGTATGTCATGTGCACTCCCTCGTACATGATGTTGATGTACGATTGAGCCCATGTGGGCCCCACCATGAAAATTTCAGACGAAATCTCTATCATATGTTTGTTCCGGCTTATTCTGCAAGACAAATCCTTGTTTTGTTTTGAGTAGTGGTATTCGAGTTGCCTCAATGTCAAGTGTTGATTCCATACCATTATCCTAAGCGGTGTTCTCATATTTCTATGAGAATGCTAATCCTTCTTGATCATTGAGATTGTCATGTCAATTCTTTTCCAACTGGTGTGCTTCTCTTCAAGTTAATCCTATCCTTAGAATATCCTTAGAATACCATGATCAACTTGTGAATCATGAAACATGAAGGAAATTGTCAAGAATGACATAACACCACCTCAAAAGATAAGGTAGCAAGAATTGCATTTCAGAATGCACGATGAAGAATGCTTTAACTCCTTCATCAAGAATCTTTAAGAACACTTTGAGAATGAATTAAATCCTTGATGAACCACCATGAAGAACCTCTTGGAAGATCTCCAAAAAAAGGATAAGGATAATAGAAAAGAAGGTTGAAGAATAAGATTGGAGCCTTGCAATGATTTAGATGGAGCTTCATGATGAGACATCCAAGAAAATTTGGGACTTTGGAAAAGAAAAGAAGAAGCATCTAGAACCGAGAAATGTGACATGATGAACAACTCTGGAAAGAAGAAACTAGATCACTTGGATGAAACAATACTAAGAATTACGTTATCCGTATCCTTTGCCAATTTAATTTGATGACAAGCAACCGATTTGCCATACTACTTATACTCGTAGAAAGGATTAAGAGAGATATAGCACAAACTTGGGAAAAACTTGAACAAACCACCATAAGAACGAAAGAGGAATGTTGAAAGAACCACCGTAAGAATTGAAAATTAAAGTAGCAAAGGCATAATTCACCGGGAAGAATTGGAAAATGAATGAAGATACTTGAGGGGATTTAGATACATGAGAACGAAGAGATCATGAACTGATTAGAGGATATTTGAACGATTCACCAGTAAGATTTGGAGAACGATAGCTACACGCTGAGAATGGAGCATTATGACAGGATGACCTTCGGAGGAAAGAAATGGAAACAACTCATGAAATGATCCGGATGGTAAGAAAAGAATTATCACAATCAAAAACAATTATGAGGATGGCATAAAGCTAGAACCATGAATCTCTGGAAGAACGGGTAAGGTTTTAAGAGGAACTCTTCTTTGATCTTCAAAATTCGAGAATGACGACGAGAAACACCACCATGAATTGTTGAGAAACTCTGGAAGGATTAAAAGAGGAAAGGTTGAGCCAAACATGAAAAGAATTTGAAAACGGTCTCGGAAAGGCATATGACTGATGAAAATTCATTCTTACGTCAAACTGTGAAAAGAATATGAGAATAACTCTGAAAAAAAGAGTCATGTAAGATCATGGGAAAAGACCTGTGGGTTAGGGCCCACTCAAGAGAAACACTGTTGAAATGATTTTAAAGAGAGATTGCACCGGTTGAATTAAATGACTTGCATGAGATAACAATCATGAAATAGCTTGAATGGATTGATAATGGAGACACAAATATTCTGAGATATCCTCGTCACTTCAGATATGAATAGAGAGAGGTGAGAAATTAAGAGGTGCACCGACATGGGAAACATTTGAAACGAGGAAAGGAGATGATCAACAAAGCTTGAATTGGATCCACTGGAGAAGAAACAATAATGAAGGATGATGAACTTGAAACTGTTGAGCATCTTCAAGGGAAATCACCGGATAAGAATATTGAATGAAAAGAATGAACAGAGTTCTCACAAATAAAAGGATACATGATTAAGAAATCTGAGTCCTGGAGGAAAAGGGTGGGATGGTGGGAAAACAAAGGCAACTTGGGACGAATGAAACAGACACCATTGAGAAGAACTGAAATTTTATCTCATGAATGTTGAAATGATCGGATCCACTTGAAAAGAAGCACACCAGTTGGAAATAATTGACATGACAATCTCGATGATCGAAAGGATTAGTACTCCCATAGAAATATGAGAACACCATTTAGAAAAGGTATGGAATCAACACTTGGCATTGAAGCAAATCAAATACCACCAATCAAAACAAAACAAAGATTTGACTTGCAGAATAAGCCGGAACAAATACATATGATAGAGATTTATCCAATCCCATATCATGCATCTGCCCGAAAGATATTCGAGGAGCTACTTGAATTCCCACCAATAAACTCCTGAAACCTTCTGGTTATGCAATCTGGTGTTGGGGATACAAGGGAAGTAATATATCTCACCCAACTAAACAATCCCTACATCCAGCTGTATCCATCCATCAACACTAAACCAAGAAAACTCCGGAAATCGTGTACCTCAACCTTCAAAAAGCATCCGTTATACTAGATATGGCAATACTCCCGACCTCCCACCCTAGTACTAGGTGGTGTCAAGGTTATCTCACCAACAACTGCATAAAAGAGATTTTCAATGTCGGTGAACTGAGGGATTCCAGAACTGCAACGATAAAATTGTGATGACAACACCTCAGAGCTCAACTCCTCGGGACACTGCCACAACCCCTAAATGTCATGAGGCACCAAGAACAATTTTCTCATCACAAGAATATCGGAACGATCCCAAGATACCCGCATGAACCTAAAAAATTTTAGGGTGAAAATTGAGGAGAGGAAAGACAAAACATCTACCTCAGGAGGCCTCACCACAGCAACGAAGGGACTGAGGAGTAAAAAGAATCCTACTCTCCAGTATATATAATCCTAAGACTCAAAACATTTTTGTTCTAGACTCAACAACGTCAGCAATTCGATCAAGCAGGGGGCTCCTAAGTAGGGGATGGCTCTGATTACCAACTTGTAATGCCCATGATGCGACTATATCTCCCACGCGTCAAGGCATGACTTAGAGGCATAACCGCATTGTGGTTTTGTCGCAAGAAGGGTCATCTTCACACATTCCCATGTACAAGAACATGGATAGATAAATAGTTGGCTTACAATCGCCACTTCACACAATGAACAGATAATTCATACATCATTCAGAGTGCACACATAGTCCGACTACGGACAAATCCAAAAGAAAAGAAGATAACCCCAAATGCTAGATCCCCGATCGTCCCAACTGGGCTCCACTACTGATCATCAGGAAACAAAACATAGTAATGGCCAAGGTCCTCGTCAAACTCCCACTTCAGTTCGGTAGCATCACCTGCACTGGTATCATCAGCACCTGCAACTGTTTTGGTAATATCTGTGAGCCACGAGGACTCAACAATCTCAAAACCCGCGAGATCAAGACTATTTAAGCTTTTGGGTAGGATAAGGTAATGAGGTGGAGTTGCAGCAAGCGCTAAGCAAAAATATGGTGCCCAACATACGCAAATAAGAGTAAGATGAGAAGCTACGCAACGGTGGTGAAGCTAGAAGTGATCAAGAAGTGATCCTGAAACTACTTACGTTCAAACATAACCCAAACCGTGTTCACTTCCCGGACTCCGCCAAAAAGAGACCATCACGGCTACGCACGCGGTTGATGCATTTTAATTAAGTAAGCGTCAAGTTCTCTACAACTGGATCTTAACAAATTCCCATCTACCACATAACCGCGGGCACGACTCTCGAAAGTTTATACCCTGCAGCGGTGTCCCAACTTAGCCCATCACAAGCTCTCACGATCAATGAAGGATATTCCTTCTCCCGAAAAGACCTGATCAGTCTCGGAATCCCGGTTACAAGACATTTCGACAATGGTAAAACAAGACCAGCAAGACCGCCCGAATGTGCCGACAAATCCCGATAGGAGATGCACATATCTCATTCACAGGGCACACCGGATGAACCCTACGTATAGCAACCGAAGACCCTGGGTGAAGGGGTGGCAATGCAAGTGGCTCTAGGTTGGACCAACACTTAGAGGAGCACTGGCCCGGGGGGGTTGAAATAAAGATGACCCTCGGGTTTGCAACCCCAAGTGAAAGTTATAGGTTGTAAGGCAAATGTAAAACCAAGGTTGGGCCTTGCTGGAGGAGTTTTAATCAAAGCGAACTGTCAAGGGGGTCCCATAACCCCAACCGCGTAAGGAACGCAAAATCAAGGAACATAACACCGGTATGACAGAAACTAAGGCGGCAAGAGTGGAACAAAACACCAGGTATAAGGCCGAGCCTTCCACCCTTTACCAAGTATATAGATGCTTTAATAAAATAAGAGATATTGTGATATCCCAACATAAACATGTTCCAACATGGAGCAATCTTCAACTTCACCTGCAACTAACAACGCTATAAGAGAGGCTGAGCAAAAGTGGTAACATAGCCAAACAACGTTTGCTAGGAAGGTGGGTTAGAGGCTTGACATGGCAATATGGATGCATGATAAACAAGTGGTATGTAGCGTGACATATCGATAGAACGAACAACTAGCAAGCAAAGATAGAAGTGATATCGATGGTAATGGTCATCTTGCCTATAATCCTGATACGAAGTAGAACGAGTCCATGAAGTAGGCGAACCAACATAGTCGAACGAATCCTCACAAACGCAACGTTACCGAAACTATCAAGGGGAAGCGCAACCAGAAAGAAGCAAACAACATGGTAAACAACCATCACATAAGCATGGCATGATGTAAAATCAAGTATGATGCATGTCCGGTTTAATGAGGCATGGCATGGCAAAATGCAACAAACAAAACTACAAATTAAGTGGAGCTCAATATGCAACAAGTTGCATATTGACGAAACACCACATTCAAATATTTAGCTAGCTCTCATTTAGGAACACAACAATATTAAATGTTGTTAAACATGCCAAGAGGTGAAGCATATGAAAACTACCTATCTAGGCAAGTTTAATTGAGGCCTGAACAACAAACAACAATTCCGGAAAATCCCCATATGTTATTTAGCAATTTTTAAAGCAAACAACAATTTTAAACATTTCAAATGTTGTTATCATGATGCAGATGACATATGCAAGTTATATGCAATTTTATGAAAATGTTCACATGAGCATGTTATGAAGCATTTGGTCACCATGGCGGAAACAATTGTGTGCCACGGCGACAAAAACGGAAACAATGCCATGGCAATGTTCTGGTTCCGATAACTTGTTGAGCGACCGGTGCAAACGAATACGTGGATGTGCATAACATGCAAAAGATGGTGGGTGATCCCAGCAACCAGGTTCCCACGTATCGACGGCAAGGCAACAAGGAAAGCGCAATGAATAACTTAGACATGGTGCAGACATGGGCATCTCATACAACACATATGCATTCGTTCACGGGCGTCATCTCGGCGGTTATACCTTTGAAGCATGCATTCGGGGCGGAACGCATTCGTCGAAGGAAGTAGTGGTACACGGGTCGTAGTGGAAGTAGATTATATAGGTTGTTACTCCTTCGTCGCCATTGAGCTTGGCCCCAACTATTTTTTTCTTTTTTGCCATGCGTAAACTTAATTATGCAATTTTTTTTCAATTATTATTATTAATTCTTGCTGGCACTGTTTTATATGTGCAGGTAATCTATTTCAATTGTGTCACATAGTCACCTCGGCGTGCCGACGTTGTCGTCCCGCCTCCACCGACCAAGTTGTGTGGTCATCATGGCGCGCTACCCTTCATTGAACTGACGTCTGCCCGACCGCACCTGTTTTGACACGTCGAAAGACGTGGGGCTTTGGTGTCACCCCACTGGCTTGCTCCGTCAGCTAGGCTGGACTCATCACAAGGCTCATCTTATTCTTTCTTCCTTCATTCTATCTCATCATCCTTTTGTCACCGGAGTCCTTCATGGTGGATCTTCATGATTAATTCATTCTCCAAGAGTTCATCAAGATTCTTGTTGGAGGAGTTCAAGTATCCTTTCTTCTCGCACCTCGAAGTGCAAACAATTCTTTGTGTTCTTTGTAGTCGAGTGTTGCATTTCTTCGTTCTTCCCGGATATCCAACTCCATTCAATCCTTCCATTTTCAGTCGGAGTGTTGCCGAAATTCTTTTATCCATTCCTTTTCTATCTTGTTCTAACCGGAGTGGTTTCAGAATCCATCTTTTTCTTGAGCTTTTCATTCTCTTCATAATCGTCATTCCTCTTTTCTACCCGAGTTCTCTCGACTTTGTTCATCTTCTTTCTTGTGGTCTTATTTCACCTCTTCCTCTTTCTCTTCCGTCTCGTTCCTAAGATCTCGGGACGAGATATCTTGTTAGTGGAGGAGAGTTGTAACGCCCCGGATCCAATGCGCCAGGTGTCCTCCAGTTATTCGCCGTAGTTGTCATGTCAGTTGCTTGCATGTTGCATTTTGCCATGTCATCATCTGCATTTCATCTCCATGTTTTTCAAAACTTGCATCCGTTCGGGTTCCCCCGGTTCTCTCAGTTGTCCGTTCTGAGCCCAACCACTCACACGCGCTGATATGTCTCCAACGTATCTACTTTTCCAAACACTTTTGCCTTTGTTTTGGACTCTAACTTGCATGATTTGAATGAAACTAACCCGGACTGATGCTGTTTTTAGCAGAACTACCATGATGTTGTTTTATGTGTAGAAAAGAAAAGTTCTCGGAATGTCCTGGAAATCCATTGAGGCACTTTTTGGAATTAATAAGAATTTTTGGCGAAAGAATTAATGCCAGGGGGCCCACAGCCTGTCCACGAGACAGGGCCCCCCCCCTAGGGCGCGCCCCCCTATCTCGTGGGCCCCCTGGACCTCCTCCGACCTCAACTCCAACTCCATGTATTCCGTCTCGGGGAGAAAAAACAAGGGAGAAAGTTTCATCGCGTTTTACGACACGGAGCCGCCGCCAGGCCCTAATCTCTCTCGGGAGGGCTGATGTGGAGTCTGTTCGGGGCTCCAGAGAGGGGGATTCGTCGCTGTCGTCATCATCAACAATCCTCCATCACCAATTTCATAATGCTCACCGCCGTGCGTGAGTAATTCCATCGTAGGCTTGCTGGACGGTGATGGGTTGGATGATATTTACCATGTAATCAAGTTAGTTTTGTTAGGGTTTGATCCCTAGTATCGACTATGTTCTGAGATTGATGTTGCTATGACTTTGCTATGCTTAATGCTTGTCACTAGGGCCCGAGTGCCATGATTTCAGATCTGAACCTATTATGTTTTCATGAATATATGTGTGTTCTTGATCCTATCTTGCAAGTCTATAGTCACCTATTATGTGTTATGATCTGACAACCCCGAAGTGACAAGAATCGGGATACTTCTCGGTGATGACCATAGTTTGAGGAGTTCATGTATTCACTATGTGTTAATGCTTTGGTCCAGTTCTCTATTAAAAGGAGGCCTTAATATCCCTTAGTTTCCACTAGGACCCCACTGCAATGGGAGGGTAGGACAATAGACGTCATACAAAGTTCTTTTCCATAAGCACGTATGACTATTTACGGAATACATGCCTACATTACATTGATGAATTGGAGCTAGTTCTATTTCACCCTATGTTATATTTATTGCATGAGGAATCGCATCCGGCATAATTATCCATCACTGTTCCATTGCCTACGAGCTTTTCATATATTGTTCTTCGCTTATTTACTTTTCTGTTGCTACTGTTACAACTACTACAAAAACCCAAAAACATTTATCTTTACTATTGTTACCGTTACCATTATTATCATACCACCTTTGCTACTAAATACTTTGTTGCAGGTACTAAACTATCCAGGTGTGGTTGAATTGACAACTCAACTGCTAATACTCAAGAATATTCTTTGGCTCCCCTTGTGTCGAATCAATAAATTTGGGTTGTACTTCACCCTCGAAAGTTGTTGTGATCCCCTACACTTGTGGGTTATCAAGACTAATTTCTGGCACCGTTGCTGGGGAGCATAGCTCTATTCTCTGAGTCACTTGGGATTTATATCTGTTGATCACTACGAAGAACTTGAAAGACGCTAAGACCAAGATTTTGCCCTCAACTACGAGGGGAGGTAAGGAACTGCCATCTAGCTCTACACTAGATTCTCCTTCCGTTATTAGTAGGCTTGTGACACCTAAACCTGCTACTGCTATGAATTCTGATATGTCGCATGTTATTGATGATGCCACTTCTGCTATGCATGATGAAACTACTTCTGTGCGTGATACTACTTTGCCATTAGGTGAATTTCTACATGAACAACTTCCTAGAGTTAGGGGGAATGAAAATATTGAAGAACCTATTATTGATGATAGTGATGATGAATGTTCCCCCAATGATTATGTATTACCTATTGTTCCTAAGGGTTATGTTATGAATGAAGCAGCTGCTATGGAAATTCTTGCTTGCAATGATAGAAGTGATCTTAAGAAATTATTAGCTAAATGGAAGCAGCAGTCTCTTAATGCTAGAATGAAACCCGATCCTGCTTTTGCTACTTCACCTATCTGTGTTACTGATAAGGATTATGAATTCTCTGTCAATCCTGATATTATTACCTTTGTTGAATCTGATCCTTTTTATGGCCTTGAATCTGAAACTGTTGTGGCACATCTTACCAAGTTGAATGACAGAGCCACCCTCTTCACTCATGATGAGAAGACTCACTATTTATATATCCTTAAGATATTTCCGTTCTCATTAAAGGGTGATGCTAAGACTTGGTATAATTCTCTTTCTCCTGGTTGTGTGCGTAGTCCTGAGGATATGATTTATTACTTCTCAGCTAAATATTTCCTTGCTCATAAGAAACAAGCTGCCTTGCGGGAAATACATAATTTTGTGCAAATCAAAGAAGAGAGTCTCCCACAAGCTTGGGGGAAGCTTCTCCGGTTACTTAATGCTTTGCTTGATCATCCTCTTAAGAAAAATGAAATACTTGATATCTTTTATAATGGACTAACCGATGCTTCCAAGGACTACTTGGATAGTTATGCTGGTTGTGTTTTCAGAGAAAGAATAGTCGACGAAGCTGAAATATTATTGAATAATATGTTGACTAATGAAAATAATTGGACTCTTCCTGAGCCAGTTCCTGAAGTAATTCCTGAACCAATTGAGCCAACTCCTGAGCCTATCCCTAAACCCACTCCGAAGAAGAGAGGTGTTTTATTTCTCGGCCCTGAAGATATGCAAGAGGCAAAGAAATCAATGAAAGAAAAAGGTATTAAAGCTGAAGATGTTAAGAATTTACCACCTATTGAAGAAATACATGGTCTTAATTTACCGCCTGAAGAACCACATTGTCTTGATAACCCGACACAGGTAGTAAAGGTAAATTCTCTTTATAGATATGATAAAGTTGAAATACCCTCTACTAAATTTCATAGCCCATGCTTAAATGAATTTGATGACTTTATGGCTAGACAAGAAAGTTTTAATGCTTATGTTGGTAGAGAGTTAAAGAATAATGCTTTCGAGATAGGACGCGTAGGTGATAATTTGGCTAGAGTTAAAGATGAACTTCACCGTGTTAGTGTTATGGCGCTGCTAGAAGGAGGGCGCGAGAGGGTCGGCCGGGGGCCTTTTTGCCCACGGCCGGGCAAGAGGGAAGTGATTTCCTTCTTAATTCTTGCTTGATTAGATTGATACATCTCCTCTCTTTATATAGAGAGGTTTACTTGACTCCCAAGCAAGACTTACTTGACCCGTAAGCAAGCGACCCTTATCTCTAATTAACCCTAAGACTAATGGGCCCATTAGGCCCATTACGTACTCTAACACTACACCCCACCTGGACATGCGGCTTGTCCTCGAGCTGCAGCCTAATCAACTTATAACCATGACTCGACGCAACACAAGCCTAACACCTAAAAACAAGCCTTTTACATCTTGGCTTGTTTTATTATTCTCAACCTAAAATGAACCGAGACGCTTTATTTTGGACCCTTTAACAAAAAGTGGACACCATCCGCACGTCGAACGTGCACGTGTACAGCCACCTGGATCCCATGGACACCACCTGGACCAAAGGAGTGCATGTGTATGGCCACCCGGAAGTGGTCGTAAGAGCGACCAGCAGAGGCGCCCTCGCGGCGGTCGGCGGCGAAAAGCAGTGGTGCTACACGGTGCGCTCCTGTCGGGGACACCCTGCCTTCTCCCCACCGGACGGCTGTTGGTTTGCACCGCACAGAGAAGAGTGGAGGGCTTGCGATTGAGAATGACGAGGAGGGGTGCGCCCCCCCAACCGCCGATGTCGCAGACTTTGAGGTCGCTGCCCGCGGGGAAAACAACGTGCCAGCCGCCCGTGGGGGAAACCGCATGCCCAAGATCCCTGACACAGCGGACGAGATCGAGGTCCTTTGCACAGCGAAGGGCAACAAGGAGGAGCAGCAGCTGCAGACCATGCATCCCCCGCACACACCGACGCGCTAGGAGGCCGCGCGCAGCAGCCTGCAGCCTCACTGCCACAGACACGTGGCGGATAGCGATCCAAGACGGAAGCGATGACGACGCCGGCAGGGACTTGATCTGCTGGATGTGGACGCCCTGGGATGGCGGTGGCGCTGATGGGAACGAGGTCGTCGCAATCCCGTCGTAGGGCATCCAATACTGGGCGGCGGAGCTGACCGGCGGTGGCTGCTGCAGCTGCAGCGGCAACTGCGCTGTCACGCCGGGCAGCGGCAACGGCTGCTGCGTCGGAGCGCCGGGCGTGGCGGAGGCCGCCAGGAGCGGCGGCTTCCACTGCAGCCAGGGCTGGGCGGTGGTGGCGATGGATGGCAGCTGCAGCGGCTTGGCGAGCGCGGCGAAGGCTGCCTGGTGCGGCGGCTGCCACGGCAGCCACGACGGCGCGGGGGTGGCGATGGGCGGCGCAACCGGGTGCGGCCCATAGGACCCGGCCAAGAACAGGTGGATCTCCTGGACCGCCTGGGTTAGGTCCCGCAACACCCCGAACACCTCCTCCCAGGTGAGGACGGTGGGGTGGGCGCGACAGAGGATCCTGGCGCGGGCAGGAGCGGGGCGACGGTCGTGGTGGTCGTCGGAGGCGACAAGGTGACCGGCAGCGGAAGAGACGGGCTTGGCGGCGGTGAAGACATGATCGAACCGAAGCTAGCTGATACCAAATGGTTATGGCGCAACTAGAAGGAGGGCGCGAGAGGGCCGGCCGGGGGCCTTTTTGCCCACGACCGGGCAAGAGGGAAGGGATTTCCTTCTTAATTCTTGCTTGATTAGATTGATACATCTCCTCTCTTTATATAGAGAGGTGTACTTGACTCCCAAGCAAGACTTACTTGACCCCTAAGCAAGCGACCCTTATCTCTAATTAACCTAAGACTAATGGGCCCATTAGGCCCATTACGTACTCTAACAGTTAGCAAATATGCTTCCATGGTTGCTACTCAAGATGAGAAAGTACTCAAAGCTCAAAATGATTTGCTTGATGAATTGAATAATAAAAATGACTTTGCCGTTAGAGTGGCTACTAGAACTGGTAGAATGACTCAGGAACCTTTGTGTCCTGAAGGCCACCCAAAGAGAATCGAGGAAGATTCTCAGAGAAATAATTTAGAGTCACCTAGTTCTTCTAAAAAGAAGAAGAAGAAAGACGATAGAACCTTGCATGCTTCTAGTGAACCTACCGTAGACGCACCTGAGAATCCCAATGATATTTCTATCTCTGATGCTGAAACACAATCAGGTGATGTACATGAACCTAGTGATAATGTTAATGATAATGTTCATGTTGATACTCAACCTAGCAAAAACAATGATGTAGAGATTGAACCTGCTATTGATCTTGATAACCCACAATCAAAGAATCAACATTATGATAAGAGAGATTTTGTTGCTAGGAAGCACGGTAAAGAAAGAGAACCATGGGTTCAGAAACCCATGCCCTTTCCTCCTAAACCACCCAAGTCAAAGGATGATGAGGATTTTGAGATCTTTGCTGAAATGATTAGACCTATTTTCTAACGTATGCGCTTAACTGATATGCTTAGAGTAAATCCTTATGCTAAGTATATGAAGGATATCATCACAAATAAAAGAAAGATACCGGAAGCTGAAATTTCCACCATGCTTGCTAATTACACTTTTAAGGGTGGAATACCAAAGAAACTTGGAGATCCGGGTGTTCCAACTATACCATGCTCCATTAAAAGAAATTATGTCAGAACTGCTTTATGTGATCTTGGAGACGCTGTTAGTGTTATGCCTCTCTCTTTATATCGTAGACTTAAATTGAATAAGTTGACACCTACTGAAATATCTTTGCAAATGGCTGATAAATCAACTGATATACCTGTCGGTATTTGTGAGGATGTGCCTGTTGTGGTTGCAAATGTCACTATATTAACGGACTTTGTTATTCTTGATATTCCCGAGGAAGATAGTATGTCTATTATCCTTGGTAGACCTTTTCTTAATACTGCAGGGGCTGTTATTCATTGCAACAAAGGCAATGTCACTTTTCATGTTAATGGTAATGAGCATACGATACACTTTCTGAGGAAACAATCTCAAGTTCATAGCATCAATTCTATTGAAAAAGTTCCAACTATCATTTTTGGAGATTTTGAATTTCCTCTCCTTACTGTCAAGAAAAAGTATGATATTTTTATTGTTGGGGATTTTCATATCCCCGTTGAGGTAACTTAGTGTTATTCGAAATTTCTCCGGTTCCGTGCTATTCGGAATGAGTTTGTTAACAAGACTTGATCAACCTTGTTAGCGGGTTCATTTTGATGATCACGAGATGGATGAAACTAGAAGGCACAACCTTCTGTACCCTCTTTTTACTTTCTGTTATTTAGAATAAATAGAGCAAAAATAGTATTATTCGTCGGTTTTCTGAATTATCCGTGCATTAAAAAAAAGTCCAAAAATAAAAGTGCTCCAAATGCCCTGCAAATTTAGTATGATAGTTTCTGGAATATTTGAGGATTTTAGGCACTGAAAACACTGCAGGAGGGGCAAGCACCAGGCCACGAGAGAGGAGGGCGCCCCCCCTGTAGTGCATGCCCCCTGTCTCGTGGGCCCCTGGTGGCTCCCCTCCATTTATGCCAGTACCCACACACTCCATCTTCTACCCAAAAAATCCCCATCCAGCTTAAACACGAGTTCTAGCTCGTTTTGCTGCGATTTTCGATCTCTTAGCTCAAAGCTCCATTCACAAAACTGCTTTGGGAGATTGTTGCTTGGTATGTGAGTCCTCCATTGGTCCAATTAGTTTTGTTCTAGTGCTTTATTCATTGCAAATTTTTGCTACTTATGTGACCATGTTCTTGATCTTGCATGTTAAATTTTTGAGGTCCCAAGCAATTCCAATGCATGATATAGGCTCTAGGCACTTGTAGGAGTAGTTGCTATCAATCTTGTTTAGTTTTATCCACTTTTATTTTGAAGTCAGTAAAATTTTAGAAATTTTCGGAGAAAGAAATATGCTTATAAGAATGTACCAAGGAGGTTCCTCAGCAAAGAAAGGGCCAAGAATTGCTATACATGAACAAGATGTTAATTTGCCAAGGGACGCAATTGTACGGGCTTGTGAATGGCCATCCGATGATTTTATGGTCGAAGTAGGCTTTAAGGAAGAATTTGACGCATATGTGCGTAATGCCAAGATAGAGGACTTCTTACAAGATAAGTGTCCTCAATATTATCAATTGACCGATTCCTTTGTGCGGAGGTTCGAATATATTTCTGCGCGTAATTCCTCTAGTGTCATGTTTGATATTTATGATACATCTTATACCATCATGGATTTAGAGGATTTCACAACTGCTTGCAAACTCCCTCAGTGGGATAATATCAATGATCCTCGCAAATCTGAATTTAGAGATTTTCTTTCTAGTATTACTGTGGGAAAATCTAGGGAAGTAGCACAAGCTACCATAGGGAGCATTCATTTTCCTGCTTTACATTACTTTGCTCTCTTTGTTGGTAGATGCATTAACGGTAAGAATGAGGTATGTCACATGTGTGCCCCTGATCTTTGTGTCCTCAAGAGTGCTGTGGCAGGTTATAAAGGTTATAACTTGGGGGAAATAGTTGCACATAGGTTGCAGAATAATAGTAAAAGGGGAAATATCTTTGGAGGAATTTATGCAACCTGTGTGGCTAATTTTCTTAATATAGCTCCACGAGAGGGGGATATGATTATACCTCATATTTATTTGGATAAAGAAGCTATGTTTGATCATCATTTTCTTGAGAGGAATGAACAATTCCTCAATTATCGACTAATCTATGACAGACGCAACGTCGTCCCTGTTACTCTTCCTGCTCCCCACCTTTTTAATTATCAGGCAAAAGGAAGAAATGTTATCACCAGGGAAGAAGCAGCTGATTACGAGAGGGGAATGGAGGCAGATCGTCAACACGCTACAGCTCAGGAGGCGGTCACCTCTGCATCTCAGTACTACCCCAGTTTCACTTATGGATATCAGCCAGGCGGTCCTTGGTATTAAACCAACTTAGGCCAAAAGCCTAAGCTTGGGGGAGTACGTATTTCTCACTGACTTTACATTCATGTTCACACACTAGTCGTCGGTGCTCATACTCTTTCATTGTATTATCCATGTTAGTTTAAATTTCTTTTTCTAGTTTTCTTCTTGTGTGTTTGTTAAACCTTGAGAAAAACTAAAAAAAATTAGTTAGTTTAATTTCCTTGCTTGTAGTAGGATTAAAATGAAAACCCCAAAAGATTTCTAGTTCTTCTTCTTACTTGTTGGGAGCTTTCCCGTGTAAATAGTTTTATTTTCTTTTCTTTCCTTTGGGGGTCGAGAAGACCATATTGAAAATGCTTAGTGGCTCTTATATGCATGATTGTCTATTTAATTCAGGGCCCATATTACTTGTCTTCTCTCTTGAGTTGAATGCTTGCAGATTCCAGCTTAGTCCAATGCACGTGCACTCTTATTATTATACACATCGTTCGGTCGTGCAAGTGAAAGGCAATAATGACGATATATGATGGACTTATTGGGATGAGAAAAGCTGGTATGAACTCGACCTCTCTTGTTTTTGTAAATATGATGAGTTCATCGTTCCTGAGTCAGCTATTATGAAGTAAACATATTTGCAATGACATTTAGAGATTATAGTTACTTGTGCCATGCTTAATTAGCTATGAGTTATAATGGTTTACCTTGCGTGCCAACATGCTATTAGAATGATTATGATGTGATATGATGGGATGGTATCCTCCTTTGAATGAATTGAGTGACTCGACTTGGCACATGTTCATGCATGTAGTTGAATCAAATCAACATAGCCTTCACGATATTTATGTTCATGGTGGATTATATCCTACTCATGCTTGTACTCGGTGTGAATTAATTTTAATGCATGCTTACGACTGTTGTCGCTCTCTTAGTTGGTCGCTTCCTAGTCTTTTGCTAGCCTTCACCTGTACTAAGCGGGAATACTGCTTGTGCATCCAAACTCCTTAAACCCCAAAGTTGTTCCATATGAGTCCACTATACCTTCCTATATCCGGTATCTACCTGCCGTTCCAAGTAAATTTGTATCTGCCAAACTCCAAACCTTCAAATGAAATTCTGTTTTGTATGCTCGAGCAGCTCATGTTACAACTAGGGCTTCCTATATCTTCCATGCTAGGTGGGTTATTCTCAGAGGAGTGGACTCCGCTCCTCATTCACGACAAAGGGACGGTAACCGGGATGCCCAGTCCCATGATCCAAAAAGATCAAAGCAAATCAAAATAATTAAATAAAACTCCCCCGGGGCTGTTGTATGTTGGAGGCACTCGTTGTTTCGAGCAAGCCATGGATTGATGCTTGTTGGTGGTTGGGGGAGTATAAACCTTTACCATTCTGTTTGGGAACTGCCTATAATGCATGTAGTATGGAAGATACAGCCATCTAATAGGTGTTGTGTTGACAGCAAAAGTATGCCGCTCAAAATGTTACTCAATCTCTATTTTAAAATTGAGCTCTGGCACCTCTACAAATCCCTGCTTCCCCCTGCGAAGGGCCTATCTATTTACTTTTATGTTGAGTCATCACCCTTCTTATTAAAAGCACCCGCTGGAGAGCACACTGTCATTTGCATTTATTATTATTGGTTTATATTGGATATGACTTGACTGGATCTCTTTTACCATGAATTACAATGTTTAGTCAGTCCTTGATCTTTAAAGGTGCTCTGCATTTATGTTTTGCGGTCTCACAAAGGGCTAGCGAGATACCATTTTGTTATATCATGTTATAATTATTTTGAGAAAGTGTTGTCAGCCGAGTTTTATTATTATGGCTTGCTAGCTGATTATGCTATTGATATGAGTGATTGTGAGACCTAGGTGTTATTGTTAGTATGGTTAGTTCATAATATTTGCTGAAACTTGAATGCTGGCTTTTCATGTTTACAACAACAAGATCAAACAGAGTTTGTAAAAGTTTTTCTTTATCACTTTCAGTTTATCAACTGAATTGCTTGAGGACAAGCAAAGGTTTAAGCTTGGGGGAGTTGATACGTCTCCAACGTATCTACTTTTCCAAACACTTTTGCCCTTGTTTTGGACTCTAACTTGCATGATTTGAATGAAACTAACCCGAACTGACGTTGTTTTCAGCAGAACTGCAATGATGTTGTTTTATGTGTAGAAAAGAAAAGTTCTCGGAATGTCCTGGAAATCCACGGAGGCACTTTTTGGAATTAATAAGAATTTTTGGTGAAAGAATCAATGCCAGGGGGCCCACAGCCTGTCTAGGAGACAGGGGGCGCCCCCCCCCCCCCCAGGGCCCGGCCCCCTATCTCGTGGGCCCCCTGGACCTCCTCCGACCTCAACTCCAACTCCATATATTCCGTCTCGAGGAGAAAAAAATAAGGGAGAAAGTTTCATCATGTTTTATGACACGGAGCCGACGCCAAGCCCTGATCTCTCTCGGGAGGGCTGATCTGGAGTCCGTTCGGGGCTCCGGAGAGGGGGATTCGTCGCTGTCGTCATCATCAACCATCCTCCATCACCAATTTCATGATGCTCACCGCCGTGCGTTAGTAATTCCATCATAGGCTTGCTGGACGGTGATGGGTTGGATGAGATTTACCATGTAATCAAGTTAGTTTTGTTAGGGTTCCCTAGTGTCGGTGTCAAAACCGGCGAATCTCGGGTAGGGGGTCCCGAACTGTGCGTCTAGGCGGACGGTAACAGGAGACAAGGGACACGATGTTTTTACCCAGGTTCAGGCCCTCTCGATGGAGGTAAAACCCTACTCCTGCTTGATTAATATTGATGATATCGGTAGTACAAGAGTTGATCTACCACGAGATCAGAGAGGCTAAACCCGAGAAGCTAGCCTATGGTATGGTTGTTATTCGTCCTACGGACTAAACCTCTCCGGTTTATATAGACACCGGAGAGGGCTAGGGTTACACAAAGTCGGTTACAATGGGAGGAGATCCACATATCGTATCGCCAGGCTTGACTTCCACGCCAAGGAAAGTCCTATCCCGAGACGGGACGAAGTCTTCAATCTTGTATCTTCATAGTCCGGGAGTCCGGCCAAAGGTCATAGTCCGGCCATCCGGACACCCCCTAATCCAGGACTCCCTCAGTAGCCCCTGAACGAGGCTTCAATGATGATGAGTCCGGCGTGCAAATTGTCTTCGGCATTGCAAGGCGGGTTCCTCCTCCGAATACTTCATAGAAGTTGTTGAACACAAGGATAGTGTCCGGCTCTATAATATAAGTTCCACATACCACCGTAGAGAGAATGATATCTGCACAAATCTAATCTGCTGACGTATACCGTAGCGTGACGTCATGCCACAGCCAAGCCTTTATTCGAATCGTTTTACTGTCCCACCTCAGCGTGTTTAGCGAGGCGGTTTCCTTGGCACGTCTTGTCAAAGCAGAGATCGTGTCCCCTTATTCCGGGATTCTCATCAATACGGGCGTGGGTAACCCAACCGTGCCATTGGTATGACTTCTTAATTGAAAGTGAGTCCCAAACGGTCATGGGGAGGGCTCTTGGTATTCAACCTCTTTATAGAGAGACCAAGGCTCGACTCCTTTCTTTCAATCCAATCAAATCCGCCTCTCGCCTTGAGTTCCAACACCCAAAGCTCCAGATTCATGCGCTTCGGACCTTCGATGATGTCCGGCTCCAACCTCCAAGGCCGGTGGATGCCTTCCTCCGTTACGGAAGAAGACGTGCGAAAGCTGAGAGATGCCAGGTATCTGACCGGCGAAATCTCGCACAGGCTGCCTGCTCAAGGGCAGGCTATCCCCACTCCCCAGCCCGGTGAGAATGTGGTGTTCACATCTCACTTCCTTCGGGGGCTAGGCTTCCCGATTGGTCCCTTCGTGAGGGGGCTCATGTTTTATTACGGGCTGGAATTTCACGACTTAGCTCCGGAGTCCATCCTCCAAATCTCATCGTTCATTGCCGTGTGCGAGGCCTTCCTCCATATTACTCCTCACTTCGGGCTGTGGCTTAAAACCTTCAAGGTAGAACCGAAGATGATCGAGGGGTAGCACGCTGAGTGCGGAGGTGCTATTATAAGCAAGATTGCCGACGCTCCATGGCCTGAGGGCTCTTTTCAAGAGGAGTTCGGCCTATGGCAACGAGAGTGGTTTTACATCACAGCTCCCAGGGGCACCACGTGGGTGGTGCCACCTGCTTTTCGCTCGGGTCCCCCACCACGGCTAGCGTCATGGGTCAATAAAGGGCTTAACTGGGGGCCATCCAAGGACGTGCCCTTGCTGCAGGGCCGCGTTCAGGATCTCCTAAAGAGAGATATCAATTTGGCCATAGTGGTGCAGGTTATGCTGATTCGCCGCATACTGCCCTACAAACGTCGCCCCCTCCGCCTGTGGGAATTTAATCCAGAAGGGCCACGAGCTCGCCAACACTTTATGGGCACGACGCCCGTGGAGATGTACAAATTGTTCTTCGGATCACAAGCAAGGTGTCCGGACTTGTCCGAGGATGCAGGTCTAAGCTGCAATCGCTCGGATACTCAAGTAAGTAGCCCCGTACCCGGACACGCCATCCATACATTTATCATAAAACAGCCCTTAAAAGAGCTATCCTTTAAACAAGAGTGGATAGCGGAAGCAAAGCTTATCAGGTGTCCGGCCCCCCTCCCTGAAACCACGCCGGATCCCGTGTTGACCAGGATGCGGGAGATTGTGCCTTTGAAGAAGGCAAAGAGGGGAACAAAGAAGCTACCGCCTCCACGAAGGAGGCTGTCAGGAAAGGATCGAGAACTCCTCTATCCAGGGAAAGAAGAGGAACGCCTCTGAAGACCCGGAGGCGATAGCCTCAAAGCGGGGGAAGAAATCTTCGTCAGAAGGTCCGGCGCCGGAGAGTGCCCCGGCCGCATTGCGCCCCCAAGGGGATCAGCTCTCCACCCAGCCGTAAGTAAAGAGGGGGGTTTTAAAATGAGTGATATCCTTGTTTTATTTCTGAGGAAGATAACCAAAATTTTACCTTGCAGTTCGGATCTCTACCCTTCTCAGTAGAGCTCATCCTCAGGGGATCTCCGTCCGGAGATGATGGAGAGCGAAATGCCTCCCCCAGCTGTACCGTCTTGCGAGGCAGGCGACCCCGAGGTGTCGTGTCGGAGGGTTTCTCCAAATCCGGACCTTGAAAAATGTCGTCAGACTAGTCCGGCACCTTTTGGTGCACGGTCGAAGGGGCTGAAGGATCTGCTCGGGCGAGCGTAAATCTCAGAAGAACACCGTGTGTTGATGAACACGGTGATTAGAAGGATTTCATCTGCGGAAAGCGGATTGTACGAGGCCACCAGGAGTTTGCTGACAGGTTTTGAGGTACGCAAAAAGATGTACCTTCTGACAGAGCCGCATATATAAAATGCGCCCTGTATAAATAGTAGCCCCTGAGACTCTGTGTGTTGGCAAAAATGACGGCGCACAGAGGATCATAATCCCAGGTATAATATGTCGCCTTTCCTATGTAGGTGGCGAGGTGTTCGGTGGCTAGCCGGACTGATGAATTTGCCGAGCTAAAGCGGCAACTTGACGTGGCAGATGCCGACATCGCGCTTGTGAATGAGCGGCTAGACGTGGCACAAGGTATGTAACCTCTCCAAAGACATCTTGTAAGAGGGGCTTGATGCTCGTACCTTATAACATATGTGCTTAATGCAGATGGTGCCGCTGCCGTGGAGAGCCTTTGGGCAGAACTTGCCCGAGCCAAGGAGCAAGCGAGGAAAAGCAATGCGGCTGCCGTCAAAGCGGCTGAAGAGCTAAAACCCGAACAGGCTGCTCACTGCCAGAGCAAGAAATAAATAGCCGAGATGGCTGTAAAATTGAAGGATGTTGCCGACCGTTGTAAGCTTCTTGAAAAAGAAGATAGGGTGGCACAGAAGGGCCTAGAAAAGGTCACTGCCGAGGCCAAGGACACTCGCTCTGCAATGAGAGCTATGAAGGAGGAGCTACGTCAGGCCGGAGATATCGCGGCTGGAAAGCCCTATATGCTGCGGATGAAGTTCAGGGATCCTAAGTATGCTCCATTAGACCGGAAGTGGAGTGCGGCGAACACTTATCTGGATTTGGCGGCGAGTGTCGCAGACGCGACCGAACACTTCCGGGTCTAGGTGACCATGAATTGGAAGAACTTTTTTGGTTGCAGTTCCACAATCCAGAGCGCCCACTTTCGGTATCCGACCGTTTGGCTGCTTGGGCGGAACTGAACAGGTTATCCGGACTCGCCATGAGGTACGTCGCGAGTCGTCTGTGGCCGGAAGGGCCAGAGCCGAAGAGTTATTTTAGCTTGGTGCAGCAGTTCCTTGGTACGGTGCCGCATATGGATGCAATGAAGAGGTTAGCGTGCATAGAGGGTGCACAGATGGCTCTTGCCCGTGTCAATACATACTGGGCGGATATGAAGGCCAGTGTTGTTGCATCCCAGGATTCGGACAAAAGCCGAGTACCTGCCAAGCACTACTTTGAGGAAGTTTTGCAGGGCGCTCGTTTAATAGAGACACAGTGCTCGAAGGATGTTGTGTTCGAATAACATGTGCTATGGTAAAACAATATTTTGATGGAATATAAAAGCTTTTTATACTTGTGCTTTCAAGAATTAGAATGCCTCATGTGCGGCCGTTAATGTATATGTGTATATAACCTGAAAGATGGCAGTCGTTGGCTTCAGCCCCCACGCATATAATGCGGGGGTGTTCGTAGAAGGCGCATTTTCACACTTGATCCAACGTCTTGGTCCTATAAAGGAGGTGATAGCACAGCGAACTAGGCAACCGGACTATAATGCTTTATCACTTTCACTTAGCCAGAGGAGTTTGACAGTGGGGCTACTGAATAGCCCCTAGGGGCACCGCGCTCACCCGAATTCGGGGCGCGTGTGTGCCTGACCGGGAAACGGCCCTTCGTTAATGCGGAGGAATCCTAAAGATTCTGGCAAGTCATCGAGTGGTTGACCAGTCTCTCGCTATATCACGACAGTTAGTTTTCGGCTTTCTCTACTGAGGTGCTCTCCTGGCCGAACCGGGGCACAATCGCAGTAGTTCTCCTGGTGCCGCCTTAGCCGATAGAGCGGAACGTAAGGCAGCAAAACACAGGAGCCGGGCAAACCCAACATTTGACCAAAGACATGATTCGGAGCTGATGCATATAAGGCCAAACTTGCAACGCCGAACACTCCCTAAGGTATTCGGTCTTTATGAAAACGGGCCAAACAAAAGCCCTTGGTAAGAAGCCCCTGGTGTCCAGGTACGCACAAAATTCTGGAGTGGCCACATGCCAAGACGCCAGCCTCCTCCTCGGTATAGCAAAAAAAATCGGGGGATGTTATCAACAAGAGACAGTAAAAAAGGTTTACGCAGGGTCTTAATCTGAAAAGAATCCTTGAAACGGGTCGCTACTGCATGTCTGCGCCTGTGTCTCCGTTGTGTCGTATCCTGGACGGGTGTAGTATGGTGTTCGTCTGCAAAAGAGAGGAACTTAGTGGAAAACAATCGTGCGAGAAATCTATGTTAAAATAAACAAAATATAGTACAGAAACATGGGTAAAATTGAGCTTTATTGTCTCATGGTGTAAACGTACGGAGCCCCTTGTACAGGGTTATGCGGCTATTAAGCCTTTGTATGTTGATGCCGGACTCGTCGAGCCATGTCCGGGGTCTTTAACGACCTTTTTAGGTGCTCTAAGTAGTAAAGCTGGATTAGCGTGCGGCTGTCAAGGCAGCCGCACCATCATCCACGCTCGGGGAACACTTGATATTTCCCTTTAATGAGATGATGCCTCGTGGACCGGGCATTTTGAGTGTAAGGGATGCATAATGCGGTATTGCGTTAAAGCGGGCGAAAGCTTCATGTCCCAGTAGTGCTTGATAGCGACTGATGAATGGGGCGATATGGAAGGTTAGCTTTTCGCTTCGAAAGTTGTTGGGGGAGTTGAACATAACTTCTAACGAGAGGGAACCCATACAATGGGTATCTGAGCCTGGCGTGACCCCTTGAAAGGAAGTGTTGCCATGGCGAATTATTGCTGGGTTTAGCCCCATTTTGCGGATTGGGTCCTGATATAGCAGGTTTAGGTCACTGCCGCCGTCCAGTAGGACTTGTGTAAAATGGAGTCCGTCAATTATCGGATCTAAGACCAAGGCAGTCCAGCCTGCGTTCCGGATACCTCTAGAGTAATCCTGATGATCGAAGGTGATTGGTTATAACAACCAGTGGCCGGACTCCTTTGGGACAGGCCGTATGGCGCGTATCTCCGTAGGCGCCACTCTATTTTTCCCTTTTGTCACATGAAGTAAATTTACTGTTTTGACTTCTTGTGGGAACTTCTTTTGTTCTCCGGTGTCCTGCTTGTGGGGTTCGTCGTCATCCTCGCTTGGTATGTCGAGCCCCTTGTGTTTGGCGTTGAGTTTGCCGGATTGCTTGAAGACCCAACAATCTCTGTGGGTGTGGTTTGCAGGCCTCCCGGGAGTACTGTGGATTTGACATATTTTGTCCAAGATTTTGTTGAGGTTAGATAGCTCGTCCCTGTCATCTTTGGGGGTGGCTTTTTCTGATTCTGCCGAGAGCTTTTGAATCTGGCGTTGACTGCCGTGCTCTTCGGGCTGTTCTCCTTGAACCGGCGCCGTTCCTTGCTACGGCGCGGTTTCCCGTTTCCATCTCTAACTTCGGATGTACTTGGGTTGTTGGTGCTGCTTCTTGCCAACCAGCTATCCTCTCCTGCGCAAAAGCGGGTCATGAGGCTTGTCAATGCGGCCATTGTTCTTTGCTTTTCTTGGCCGAGGTGTCTGGCGAGCCATTCGTCTCGAACGCTATGTTTGAAAGCTGCTAAGGCTTCGACGTCCGGACAGTTGATTATCTGATTCTTTTTAGTAAGAAATCTGTTCCAGAGTTTCTGGGCTGACTCTCCAGGTTGTTGAGTTATATGGCTTAGACCGTCTGCATCCGGAGGTCGGACATAGGTCCCTTGAAAATTTTCCCGGAAAGCATCCTCGAGCTCTTCCCAACTTCCTATGGTGTTTTCGGGAAGGCTCTTAAGCCAGTGCCGGGCTGGCCCTTTGAGCTTGAGGGGTAGGTATTTTATGGCGTGGAGGTCATCTCCTCTAGCCATGTGTATGTGGAGGATATAATCCTCAATCCAGACTCCAAGGTCTGTTGTTCCGTCGTATGCCTCTATGCTTACGGGCTTGAATCCCGCTGTAAATTCATGGTCCAACACCTCATTGGTGAAACATAGGGGATGTGCGGCGCCCCTGTATTTGGGTGTGCCGCGATGTTCAGATATTTGTTGTGTTGCATTGCTTACTAGAGCTTACTTTCTTGGCCCGTAGATGGATCTAGCTGGGCCGTCTTTTTGATGCGAATCCTTGTGCGGATCGCGCACCGGATTGAGTGTGGCGCCCTTTGCCGCTCGATGTCGGTCATGGGGTCGTCTATCCGACCTGGTGGCTTCCTTGTTTTTTGATCGTGGGGGCTCTAAGGCCTCCTCATCAAATTCCGGTAGTAATTTTCGCGTCGGTTTAGCTCTTTGTGTGGTGACTGTTGCCATACTTGTGTGCGGTGTTGAGTACTCTGTCCCATCTGATTCTGAGTGCATCTTCCGCTGTTTTGAGCTTCCGCTTCTGCTTTTTCAGGCTAAGCACCGTGGCGACGAGCCTTTGGTGGAGGTTATTCTTCTCCAACAATTTGTCCCGCGTGAGGTCGTCCGGACTATTGTCTTCGCCGGGGACGGGATGTTTGGTTTGTTCATCCAAGTTGCCCTGTTCGGACGGTTGCTCGATGGTATGTTCATCGTCCGCCGGTTCATCCTGCTCTATGGCTGGATCTCTGCCGAGGTGGGGTTTGGCGCGGCGTTTCCGCTGCCGCTTTGATTGCTTTTCGAGGGAATGATCCCTCGTTGTGCCCTTTTGATCATCGTCTTTGTTTCTTTTAGGTGTGTCCATCATGTATACATCGTGAGATGAGGTGGTTGTCCAGTGCCCTATAGGCGCTGGTTCTTGTTCGTCTTTTTCATCGGCGTCCATACCGTCGATGTCTTTGGAGTCGAAGTCGAACATGTCAGTTAAATCGTCGACAGTGGCTACGAAGTGGGTGGTGGGTGGGTTTCGAATTTATTCATCATCCGCATCCCAACCCTGCTGACCACAGTCCGGCTAGGGCTCTCCTGATAAAGAGAGAGACTTTAGTGAATTCAGGATGTCGCCAAAGGGCGAGTGCTGAAAGATGTCCGCGGCGGTGAACTCCATGATCGGAGCCCAATTGGGTTCGATCGGAAGGGGTGTGGAAGATTCAGAGTCCGGAAAGGAGTCCAGCACCTTGGAGTCACAAGCTTTACAAAGGACGAGGCGGGTATTCGGCTCGATCGCCGTAGAGTTTGCAGCCCCCGAGGCGGTGTCTAGCCACCCGTCCTCGACCAGCGCAGTCGGCTCCGAGCTAAGGGTCGGAGCGGACACCTGAGCGGTGCTCTGGGCACTGTCCGGCGGCAGAGCTAGATCATGCCCATCGTGACAGTGCGGCGTGCTCGGCTGTGGCTCGAATCCGTCGAAGATCAAGTCCCTGTGGATATCAGCCGTGTAGTTCAAATTTCCAAATCTGACCTGATGGCCAGGGGCGTAGCCTTCGATCTGCTCCAGATGGCCAAGCGAATTGGCCCGTAGTGCAAAGCAGCCGAATACGAAGATCTGTCCAGGGAGAAAAGTCTCACCCTGGACCGTGTCGTGGTTGATGATTGAAGAAGCCATCGGGCCTAACGGTGACGACACAGAGGAACTCTCAATGAAAGCACCAATGTCGGTGTCAAAACCGGTGGATCTCGGGTAGGGGGTCCCGAACTGTGCGTCTAGGCGGATGGTAACATGAGACAAGGGACACGATGTTTTTACCTAGGTTCGGGCCCTCTCGATGGAGGTAAAACCCTACTCCTGCTTGATTAATATTGATGATATGGGTAGTACAAGAGTTGATCTACCACGAGATCAGAGAGGCTAAACCCTAGAAGCTAGCCTATGGTATGATTGTTATTCGTCCTACGGACTAAACCTCTCCGGTTTATATAGATACCGGAGAGGGCTAGGGTTACATAGAGTCGGTTACAATGGGAGGAGATCTACATATCGTATCGCCAAGCTTGCCTTCCACGCCAAGGAAAGTCATATCCGGACACGGGACGAAGTCTTCAATCTTGTATCTTCATAGTCCGGGAGTCCGGCCAAAGGTCATAGTCCGGCCATCCGGACACCCCCTAATCCGGGACTCCCTCACCTAGTATCCACTATGTTCTGAGATTGATGTTGCTATGACTTTGCTACGCTTAATGCTTGTCACTAGGGCCCGAGTGCCATGATTTCAGATCTGAACCTATTATGTTTTCATGAGTATATGTGTGTTCTTGATCCTATCTTGCAAGTCTATAGTCACCTATTATGTGTTATGATCCGACAACCCCGAAGTGACAATAATCGGGATACTTCTCGGTGATGACCATAGTTTGAGGATTCATGTATTCACTATGTGTTAATGCTTTGGTCCGGTTCTCTATTAAAAGGAGGCCTTAATATCCCTTAGTTTCCACTAGCACCCCGCTGCAACAAGAGGGTGGGACAAAAGACGTCATACAAGTTCTTTTCCATAAGCATGTGTGACTATTTACGAAATACATTCCTACATTACATTGATGAATTGGAGCTAGTTCTATATCACCCTATGTTATAACTATTGCATGAGGAATCGCACCCGGCATAATTATCCATCACTGATCCATTGTCTACGAGCTTTTCATATTTTGTTCTTCACTTATTTACTTTTCCGTTGCTACTGTTACAACTACTACAAAAACCAAAAAACATTTATCTTTGCTGTTGTTACCGTTACCATTATTATCATACCACCTTTGCTACTAAGTTATCCAGGTGTGGTTGAATTGACAACTCAACTGCTAATACTCAAGAATATTCTTTCGCTCCCCTTGTGTCGAATCAATAAATTTGGGTTGTACTTCACCCTCGAAAGTTGTTGCGATCCCCTACACTTGTGGGTTACCACGCGCCCATCGCCCCTCTCAGACCTTGTTTCGTGAGCGGGAGAAAAGCGTTCTCGGAATGGACCGAGGTTTGCCTAGTGGCCTTGGTTTATCACCGGTAGACCGTCCGTCCAATTTGTTCCATTTGGAGGTCGTTTGATGCCCCAACGGTTAATTAACCGAAACCCCTCTCTCTTTGCAGCCCAGCGCCTCTTCACCACAGCCCATGAGCCCATTCAAACCCCCTTCTTGCTCTCGGTCGTTCGATCGTGATCGTGTGGGCAAAAACCTCTCCCCATTTGGACACTCCTAGCTCCCTCTACCTATAAATATGTGCATCCCCTGAAATTTCGCGCAGTCCAAACCCTAGCCTCGCTCCTCGCGCCACCGAACAAAAATTCCCCCGCCGCCGGACATGTCAGCTCCGCCGCGCCGCCGCCCGAGCGAACCATCGCCTGCCACGTGTCGCCTTCACCGCCACCCGTTCCGCGCGCCGCCGTGGCCCGCCAGGCCCGTCGCAGACCCGCGGGGCCCATCCGCCGCCTCCCACGCCCCGTCTCGCCCCATGTCGGTGCCCCTCCGCCGCCCCGCCGCCGGTGCGCCGCCGCGCCACCGACCGGAAGCCGCCCCGCGCGCCCCTGAGCTCCTCCTGCCGGCGACCGTCGCCGCCAACAGTGAGCGCCGGGACTCGCCCCTGGGCCCTGCGCTCGACCCCGCCACCTCGCGCCCGCTCGCCGGCGACCGCCGCCGTCCGCCGGCCTCGCCGATCTCCTCCGCCTCCACGTGCCTCCCCGCGCCGCCCCACGTCGGGATCCGGCCGGATCCGCCCTTCCCGGCCTCCTCCGGCTTCTTCCCCAAGCTCCGGACTCCTCCCCATCAACTCTGGCGAGCTCTCAGGCGAACCTTGAAGTCCGTGCCCGAAGCCCAAGATCGAGATCCAAAACCGAAGGTTGACCCCGAATTTTGCTAGTCCCCGTAATTTTGCATTCTGGTGCCATGTTCATCATGCCATAACTTCATGTGTGTTGCTCCGATTTGTGCATATAATATGTCAAAATGTTCATTGTGAGATACTTTTCATTTTGTTCCATTGTGCCATGTTTGTTTGAGGCCATCTTGATGCCCTAATAATCGTTGCAAGAGTGCTAGATGATGTTAACCTGCTGAAATTGTTATAACTTGTTGTTTTGTCTTTTTTATTGCATTTTGTGTGTACATCCTATGAGCTTGATGTCTATATGAGTTTTGAGCTACATAATTCCATCTTTACAGTGGTGCAATCCATGTATTTTTGTGTGTCCTGTAGTGAGTGCATCAAGCTTGTGAAGTATGGTACTTGTTGTTGCTGTTTTGCTAGGTTGTAACTGCTATATCATGATGTTAGGTAAACCTGCCGCTACAAGTCATTCTATGCATATTCTGGAGATGTTCACTAAGGATGTTTTGTTACACATGTCATGATCTATCCAATCATGCCCTTGGTTGCATTTATAGCCTGCTTTAGCTTATTGTAATCTTGCTCCAAAGTTGCTAAATAATGTTGTTGTCAGCCTGTTAACATTAAGTCCAGTTTTGCCATGTGCTTTGCTAGTGATCCATGCACCCTATGACCATGCTATTGCCATTATTAGCTCCATAAATGTGTCTTATTACTGTTGGTCACCTTGTCATGCCATGTATTGCTTTGTGGTGAGTTTTACAAGCTCACCAACATGCCTACTTATCATTGTTCCTGCCATGTTCTGTTTTTCTGAATCTGTCATATCACTTCATGTTTGCATGGATGCTACCATCTTTTCTGTTGATCTCTGGAATTATTTCAGTAAAGGTGTTTTGATCTTTGTATTTATCTATAGCATTCCATGCCTTTGTTTTCCATGATAAGTTTCCGTAACATGTTCTTTGATAGCTCTAAACATTGCAACCTGATGTTATTTCTGCTAAGTCTGTAAACTGTTATTATTTGCAATCTTGCCATGTTCTTTTGAGCATGTTCTATTGATTTCTGGAGATAGCTCAGTGTTTATGTTTTGTCATGCTTTACCTATACATCATGTCCATGCATTTTTTTATGTTAAGGTGTTGTAGCATATTGTTTTGATGCTTGCTAGACGCCTAGTTGCTGTTTTGGACAGATTGTTGTTATATCTTGTTTGGAGTGTATGTGTTGCATCGTTGCTCCGTTTTGAGCATGCTCTATATGAAACTTGCTTAGAATTGCATGTAGCTTCATATTATCATGTTGCATCCATGTTTTGAGAGTGTTTGCTTGATGTTTGAATGTATTTTGCATCAATGCCATGCTTGACTTGTTTTGCTCATATCTTCTAGGCCGTAGCTCCGAACTAAATGAACTTTATATGTAACTTGACTTGAATTTCGTGTAGATCATCTTAGTGCATCTTAACTTGCTGTTTAACTACTTGAACATATGGTTTATTCAGTTCTGGACCAATTTCGAAATCTGCATCTGAGGACTTACCGGAATTGTTATATGTTGTTTCTGGCCTCATTTAAACTTGCCTTGATATGTTGTTCTTGTATGCATCATCTCTTGCCATGAGTAGCCTCATCTAGCCTTGTCATGCATCATGTTTGATTGTGCATCATGCCATGTTTGTGTTGTGTGTTTACCATGTTGTTTGCTCCTTTCCGGTTGTGCTTCTTCTCGATAGTTCCTGTTTCATTGCGATCCTTGTGGGCTTTCAGGCAAGATGACCGTCACCCTGGATCTCACTACTATCATTGCTATGCTAGTTTGCTTCGTTCTATCGCTATGTTGGGCTACCTAACACTTGTTTTATCAAGCCTCTCAAACTGCCATGTCAGCCTCTAACCTTTTCACCCTTCCTAGCAAACCGTTGCTTGGCTATGTTACCGCTTTGCTCAGCCCCTCTTATAGCGTTGTTAGTTGCAGCTGAAGTTGAAGATTTCTCCATGATGGACAGGATGATGTTGGGATATCACAATATATCTTATTTAATTAATGCATCTATATACTTGGTAAAGGGTGGAAGCCTTGGCCTTATGCCTGGTGTTTTGTTCCACTCTTGCCGCCCTAGTTTCTGTCATACCGGTGTTATGTTCCTTGATTTTGCGTTCCTTACGCGGTTGGGTGATTTATGGGACCCCTTGACAGTTCGCTTTGAATAAAACTCCTCCAGCAAGGCCCAACCTTGGTTTTACCATTTTCCTACCTAAGCCTTTTTCCCTTGGGTTTCCGGAGCCCGAGGGTCATCTTTATTACAACCCCCCCCCCTCGGGCCAGTGCTCCTCCGAGTGTTGGTCCGAGTTAGAGCCACTTGCAGCGCCACCTCGGGGAAACTTGAGGTCTGGTTTTAGTTGTACGTAGTGTTCATCCGGTGTGCCCTAAGAACGAGATATGTGCAGCTCCTATCGGGATTTGTCGGCGCATCGGGCGGCTTTGCTGGTCTTGTTTTACCATTGCTGAAATGTCTTGTAAACCGGGATTCCGAGACTGATCGGGTCTTCCTGGGAGAAGGAATATCCTTCTTGACCGTGAGAGCTTGTGATGGGCTAAGTTGGGACACCCCTACAGGGTATAAACTTTTGAGAGCCGTGCCCACGGTTATGTGGCAGATGGGAATTTGTTAACGTCCGGTTGTAGAGAACTTGACACCAGATTCGAATTAAAACGCATCAACCGCGTGTGTAGCCGTGATGGTCTCTTTTCGGCGGAGTCCGGGAAGTGAACACGGATTTGGGTTATGTTTGACATAAGTAGGTGTTCAGGATCACTTCTTGATCATTCCTAGCTTCACGACCGTTCCGTTTGCTTCTCTTCTCGCTCTTATTTGCGTATGTTAGCCAGCATATATGCTTAGTCGCTGATACAACCTCACCACTTATCCTTTCCCTTACCCCTTTAAGCTTTGCTAGTCTTGATACCCATGGTAATGGGATTGTTGAGTCCTCGTGGCTCACAGATTACTACAACAACAGGTACAGGTTATGCGATGATCTTGACGCGAGAGCGATGTTACTTGTTTTGGAGTTCTTCTTATGCTTCTTCTTCGATCAGGGGATAGGTTCCAGGTTGGCAGCCTGGGCTAGCAGGGTGGATGTCGTTTGAGTTTCTGTTTGTGTTTCATCCGTAGTCGGATGTTGATCTCTTGTATGATGTTGATCTATTCTTGGGGCGTTTGCGCCTTATGTATGTATCCCCAACTATTATGTAATGGTTTGATGTAATGATATCCACCTTGCAAAAGCGTCTTCAAGATGCGCTTCTATCCTTGGTGGGACCTTCGAGTTCCTTTAGGATAGGGTCGCATCTTGGGCGTGACAGTTAGCTTGGGTTAGATGCATCTAACACACCCAAAAAAACTAACCCATCCAAGAGGTGCTTATTTGGGTTAGTTCTTCTCGAGACAATTAAAAAACATATTTTTCTCTCGCTCTCCCGGCAGCAGCCTCGCCCTATCCTCCCGTTCCAACCCCGTCATCTCCACACGGCCCGTCCACCCGCCGGTAAGCAGTCACGGCTCCTTGCGTGGGCCGTCCCCGTTGTCCTCCGCCAGCGCGGCTCCATGCGTAGGGATGGCGGATTCGGCCGATGGGCTACGGCGACAGGCCAACGCGGCTCCTTGTTGGGTGCGTCCCCGTCTGTCTCAGACAGCGCAGCTCTCGACCAATTGAGTGAGAAAGAGCATTTGTTGTCAATCTAACCCTACCATCCAAACACCACTTTGGTTAGAGTTAGTTCCGGGTTAGAATCTAACTCTAACCTCTAACTTAGAGTATCCAAACAGGGCCCATGTCACCCATTAAGTCAACGCCTTCTATTCGACCGGGCGTTATGACTTGTGGGACCTACATGTCAGTCTGCACAAAAATCCCCGAGTGACCTCCTACCTCCGGCCCCTCAACCTAGTCATCCTCGGCCATGGGACGCAACTACCGCCGCCGTTAGAAGGCGAGGTCAAAACCGCCGGCGGTGCAGAGCCCATCTTGCGGCAGCGCGGATGCCAGCTCCGTCCGGCGCTCGCGACCGCTAGCTAGCCAAGATAGCTCCGTCTAGTTGCTTGTCTGCAAGGTTTGCTAGCTAGATTGGCACGGCGGCGCGGCGGCTTGCTCGCGCGCGCCGCGCTAAGGCCAGCCATCTGGCTCAAGCGAAGGCCAGCGCGGCGGCTTTCTCGCTCGTGAGTCACGCTCAGGCCAGCCTGACAACCCGTGCGAAGGACAGCGCGGCGTCCGGCCCGTCCGGCGGAGTGGCGGCCAACTAGCTCATCACCGACGCCACGGACGAACACACATCAGTACTGTTTGAAGTAATGTTCAGGAAAAATAATGATTTGAGGGGGAATAACAGGATAGAAGGACAGATGTGGGTCCCTCGTGTCAACGGTCAAACAAAATTTGTTGGTTTAAGCTGCCTCGTCAACACGGACGTGTGGGCCAACCCTGTCATAAATGGGTTTAAACGAACCTAATCGGTACTAGGTAGTAGTTTTTGGCGTGGGTTAAGAAATTTTGGGTATGCTTTTGCTATTTTTTGTACAATAGATTCTTCCTAGGGCTGGTTGAAAGTGGTAGTTTTTTGTTAAATACTCTACATATTGTAAGTAGGAGTGAAAGTTAAGCTTTGGAAGCCAATAAGCAAGGCTAGTTACATAGTGCATATGTGTACATGATTGAAAGTAAATATCAACCATGAGTGACTAACATCTTGATGGAAAACTCGAAACTATGGAATACTTGGAAAAAAATTGCATGGTTGGAAATACTAGCAATGTTCATGTGCGTTGCAATGAATCATAATTAGAATAATACTTATTCACAAACTTGATACAAAACACTCTAATTTTGATATACATATATCACTAGAGATATATTATGTTTCAATTAGAATATATTCCTTGGGCTTTTTGGGTGAGGTCAGGGAGGGATGTGGTTGGTTTTAAGATACTAATTATGGGTTTTTCTACAAATTGGTAGACAAGTGGGATGTTGGTGAGAAAAGGAAACAACTTACCTCACAGTCGTTAGATATAGATCTAATGGTCAGAAACGACGGATGGCAGACACACCATCATCACCAACTTAGTCTTCTATAGGAGTACTAGCAAGATCCGTCCATTGCACGGAACATCAAGATGCATTTTTTTATAAAACACTTGTTGTGATTGACCCATGTGGGACTAATCCCATGTGTAAAAACTAATGATATTTCGAGAAATAGGAGATAAGGTGAAGAGAAGTGGGGCATGGTGGTGATTGGTGCTCAGACTAAGCGGAGGCATGGGGATTGACGACGCCGGCAGCGGCCACCAGGCCAGTTTGTTCCAGAGGCTTCCTTTCTTAATTGCTCAACAATGAGGTTCTTGGAGATAAGGATGAACAAGGGAAGGCCTTGTCTGCAAATGTGGAGAGGGGTGCGGGTATCTTTTAGTTTAATTTCCATCTGTCAGGTATAGATCGGACTGTCTATATTGCAAGATGGCACGCGTACCATCATCGCCAACTCGGTTTTTTATAAGAGAATAAATATAAGTATGGAGATACAAACGTATTATCGATACTTGTTTCCGTAACTAGCATCTACATTCTATTCAATGCCTCAGCATGTGGGGCCTTAGCACAATGACATCTTGACTGTGTAAAACAAAGGTTTTCCCGTCGTCGGTAAGGAGGGGGTGACGGCGGCGCGCTTTTTAGCTTGCTCTAGTCCTAGTAGTCATACTAGGTGGTCTAATCATGTGTAGATTTATTCTTTTTCACGTCTCGTGTTCGCCGTACTGCCACGACTGTTGATGAATAGACGGTATGTTATTCATAGGGAAACCCTTGTTGAGAGTGTTTGAGAGAGAGAGAGAGTGTGTGTGTGTGTGTCTGTGTGAGTCTGTGATATGTCTAGAGACTGAGGCAATGATAACAGATTCTTTGTGTCTATGTGTGTGGAGGATAGAGAGAGACATGTACATGAGGCTTTGTGTTGTGTAACGTGGAGACACATATACATAATTAGAGAGTCAGTGTGTGAGATACACATCCGGACATGGGGAGAGATGAGGATCTAGATAAATGGGTGTTTGTGTGTGTCTGTGTGTGCTTGTGCGTGCGTTTATGTGTGAGAGGGAGTGTGTGTATGTGGAGTAGAGAGACCACTAATGATGTAAACCTAGTATAAGGGAATGGGGAATGGTGTGACATGTGTAGTAGCAGGATAGCATGGGTGCGGGCGGGGCGAGCAGACTGTTTGGAAGAGATATCGAGTGTGTGTGGGAGAGGGGTGTGAGAGCGAGAGAGAGAGAGAGAGCTAGCAACGGAGAGAGAGAGAGAGAGAGAGAGAGAGGGTGTGGAAGAGAGGGGGCGACAAAGGGGTCGTTTGTGTCCATAAATGGCGTATAGATAGGGAGACAATGTTGATGTTGTTCGAAATTGGCCTATGTATGGAGACGCAAGGGAAGCGAGTCATCGTGTGTGTGATAGGGACTTCATGAGAGATCTAGAATAGATGGTATAGAGAACAATGTGCGAGATCGAGAACGATGATACATTAGGGAGCTATGGAAAGTGTCACGACATATATGTATACAGGGAAGGAGCTGGGGTGGGTCCGCATGTGGGAGAGATAGAAAGAGGAGAGTGGTGCACAAGGATACAAAGTGTGCTTGTTTGAAGTGGGGGTGGTGTGTGAGGTGAGTGTGTGAGAACCACATAACTAGGGAGATAGACGTTTGGGGCGACGTTTTGTGTGTATGGGAAAGATACGCTCTACATAGTGCGTGTGCTTGGGAAGGAGAGATGTAGGGAGACCTAGAGAGTGGGGGAAGAGATGTGTGCATGCCCGAGAGAAAAAGTGATAGAGATCTATATTGGGGTCCGAACTTAAGAAGGGTGAAAATGAGGGGTGTTAATGTGCTCCTGTGTTGGTGTTTGGGGGAGAGAATGACTTCTCTGTGTGTGAGGGGCGACGAGGGGGGGTGGCTTCAGATAAAGAGTGAGGTGTCTATATTTGAGGGACTTTAGCGTAATTGAGATATACATGGTCAATGGTGTGTGCACTCATGGTTGATCAATTCGTTTCACGGTTTGGACTATGAGATAACGATACTTTTGAACATGCGTGACATACCTTGATGTACCAGAATTACAAACCTAAGATTGGAATTTTGGAATTCGACTCCATCATTATCTTTAATTCATTTAAACGGAGGTACATTTTTTAAGCCGGGATTTCGTGATTTCAAATTCATATATCAAACCTAGAGATATACACATACGGGCATGTTCAAACTTTATAATCATCCACTTTATTCATACACATACACATTTTTGCTTTTGTCATCATATTTAGGATAAACACATTTGGAATTTCATTTGAATTTGACCGTATGATGGTATTTGCGTATACTAGCTCAATGATCCATATTTGAATTGAATGGACAATCTAAGTTTCAAGTTGGAGACATTGATTTTCAAAACTTGCATTTTTTTTGCATGTAAAACAAACAAATTATCGGCCATGATATCATAGTCGGCCGTACAAGAGCGGAATATAATTGGAGGTGCCAAAAGCTTTCAAACTTCCTGCTCACATCGAAATATCTCGCGCCCGAAAGTTTAACCCTGCGGTATTCCTGTTTTACCCCTGCCACATGAACGGAAAAGGGCTGCTTTGGTAACTCCATTGTTTTCCCCTCTTTGCCCCCAACAATCTTCCCCAGAGCCCCTCCCCTTCCCCTCCCCGACCCCCCCAACCACGACAAGCCGCCGAATCTAGTCCTCCGCTGCAGCGGTGGACCTCACACCCCACCGGATCTACCTTCCACACCTTGGAACCCCAACTGCCAACTCACCACTTCACCGGAGCCGCTTCAGCGACTGACTTGTCCATCGCTCCAGATCTCCTTGACCGCCATCATGGTCCACCGCACCGGATCTACATAATTGATGCCCTCGTCCACCACAGTGTAGGCCCTTCACTGACTCCCTCATCCGCCCCTTCACTGGCCCTTCATACAATCCCTCGTCCGACGCAACAGATCCGCCTCACTGAAAGCACTGTAAAACACGCCCGCCGAAGCCTTCGTCCACTGCACCGGACCCACTCCACGGACGCCATATTCAACTCCACCGGCCCTGCTTTACCGACACTGCAGCCTCATCGGGTTATTTCGATTTGTACTCCTTCAGCTTTTCTGTTTATCGTGCAACTGTTCACTTACCACAGATGAGATTTCCTGTATGTCAACAGGCGCCGCAACCGTAGCACCGGAGCCACTTCAGCGATGGCGACAGCCGGCCCAAACTCAACTGCAACACGAGCACCATTGACGATCCTTAGCTATCAAGTATGACAACAATACCCATACGCCGCCAAGAATCAGGTACTATTATCCAACCGCCGGCGCCTATGTTCACTTTCTTAGCATAAGCACCGCACCTTTGAATTTCTTTAGGGCATCATTCAATTTTTCATGAGACGCGTTATTCTTCTTGCACCTATAGGGCCATACTTCTGGCAGTGAACATGTTACATGTGCTAAATTACATACCAGTGCACATATAGTTAATATGCTTTAGTTTTGTCCTAAGTATTACTATACTTCCTTGATATCACTGCCTGCTATTTTACTTCCAGCATGCTATATTTATGATAATGGTGTTGTTCTAATGCCACCTGGTTGTTCCATCAGACAACTTAATGTTCTCTATGCTTAATTACACATGAGCAAACTAGCATGTGGTTCCGCTGCTTTTTGTTTGTTTTACCCTACATTTTCTTATGCTAGGTATTACATCACTGCTCCGAGCCTCTGTTCGTTACCTGTTTGTGTGTTCTTTATCTTCCCAAGTTGCATGACTAATTTGATGCTTCTATTAATTATGGAGCTGCCAACCCCATCAAGCAAAATATTTGTTCTTTTGGGGCTGGCACCTCAAAAGAGCATAAAAATAGAGGGAAGCGGATATATTGTCGTGTATGCACACACCCTTCTTTCATTAGTTTAGATGAACCATTGATGATCAATTCGGACCAGTGCATGCAATTAAAATTAATTTTACCTAAATAGAGGGTGCAGAATAAACTACAACAACTAAATTTGCAACCACGGGATGTTGAGGATATCTTCAAAGAACATTGGAACAATAGCGAGGCTTCACAGTAACATATGGTAAGCCAGTATGTTTTAGTACATGTGAAATGTAATGCGAGTGGGTTGCTTTCTTGGCTTGTGCCCTCAACCTGTAATCCTATAGAATTACAAATAGTTCCGTTGTCTTCTTTGCTGAATTTCTTGATTCGACTGCTACTTTGTTACTTGTTACGCTATACCTGAGTTGGCGAATACGTCAGCAGTGCCTGTTGCACTATTGTAAAGAAATGCATGCCTAGTTCATTTGAGTCCTTAACTTTTCATCTAAACTTCATCACAAGACTATCTTCGTACTTTATATAAGGCCACACTGTTAAGTGCTTTCTCATATTATTCGACTTCTTAGATGCCTTGGCAACTTAAATATAGCGGTGGTACACTCCCTTTCAACTAGGGATGTCAACTGGGTCTCGTTTAATCCCGATTAAAGTCCACTAGTGGTATGATAGTTCAAAAGAGTTTTTATTTTTTGAGGAAAATGAACTAGGGAGCTAGCAAAAACTAACTAGATGGGACTGGCGGATGTCGTTTATTTGCCACTTACATCCCTAGTTTCATCTGACCATTTTAATTTCTTTTCGGCTGATGCTGCTTCGAACCATTTAAATATAGCTTGCCATGCTTAGCAATAATTCGTATGTCGTTTACCATGTAAGCTTACTACCTGGATAATGCGATAACTATCTCTTACTTAGGTCCAGCGGAAACCTTTCAGGATGCCGTTCACACTAGGACACAATGTAAAACCCCATAATCTATTTGTGGAAGCAGTGCGCCATCCATGTTATCAGATGGTAGCAGTTCAAGGCAATACCGCCGGAGAGCAGTCTGAGCAGAGATATTATAGTTCTTGAGGCTCTACTAGAGGCAGAAAGAGATGGCGTGGCTGCCATGAATGAGTTAATCATTATCTTGAGGCTGGAAATTATGGAGTTAGCGGCACACATTATGCAAGCAACCTAAGAATTGGAGGAAGTAAGAATGTTGCATTTGAAGACGGAGGAGGTCCTGTTGTTTCTACTATCTGAAGCCCAGGGTAATCCCGGTTCTGCTTTAGATACCAGTTGAAATTGTCATTAGTTTATTGTACTTGCATGTTGTGTCATGTCTCTGAATGGATTATGTTGTAAGACCCCCTATGTTGTCCATGTGTTATAATGATCCGAATTTTTTAGGAGAGGTAATCCTCAGTACTTGTATGATTGACATAAGGTGAATTGTTTTTCGTGTGAGCATGTTGTACTGGATGAAATAACTATTTGACTCAAAGTGTATCCAACCTACTGAATTCGAAGATCACGGCATTTCTAAATCATAATCATATATAAAGGTGGAATAAATCTTTGTTGTGGTTTTGAAGAAATAAATAACAAAACATAGAATTATCTATGGATATTCCTAATCGAATACAAATTGGATTTGAATTTAGTTTGCCAGGGCCCAGGGCAAACATGAATGCTAATTCTCCCAAGTTTTGAATGAAGCGGCTAAACACCCACTATAATTTGTGGGCTGCCCGAAGCAAGATTTTGCGAGATGGAAATTACTTTCTACCCCTCACACTTGACATCCTTATCGACCGGATTTACACTGCTGTCGATAGGGGTAGAGTAGTAACTTCAATCAGACATGACATGACGGCCTCTGAGCCCATTCAGACATAGTGGGCGCCAAACATGGGCGGCAAAACACATTTGATTCCAGCTCGTCCAAAAGACATGTGTCTCTCCCTCCATTTCCCCATTCATACATGGTGGGTGGCAAAACAAACTCTCCTCGTCTGAAATCGATGTAGGCTAATATTTTAAATAGGGGCAGATGTGTAACTTCCCTCAGACGTGACACAACCACCCTACCTGTCCGCCCCGTTCATACACCGTGGGCGCCAACCGTGGGCGGCAAAACACCATCTCCTCGCCCGAAATAGTTACCAGCAAATATTTGGGAGATGCAAGATTACCGTCCTATCCCCAACCGACGTGATGTCCGAAATTTTAAACGGGGGATAAGTTTGTAACTTTCCCACATCTCAGAGAAGCGCGTCCCAAAGTTTGAGATCCCCCCTCCCCTACATTTCCCCAATCATACACCGTCAGCGCCACGACAACCTCCCCACTGCGACCAGCCTCCTCCATCCGCCACCCCATCCACTACCTTGCCGGAGCCGCTACCCCTACCCCGTCGTGCACTGCAAGATATGGACATCTCTCATCCATGGTGCTGGACCAGGATCCTTTCATCGCGTCCTCTCGCTTCATTGGCGCCGTCGTCCACCTTGCCGTTGCCACTCCTACGACCGCCTCGTCCATGGCAACATGATTTATCCCCCGACCTAGCCATCTGCCGTCTAAAGTCTTCTTCCCGCCGCCGACAGCCATCGCACCCGCAGCACCGTCAACGTATCAGCAGAGGCCTACACATCATCGCAAGAGAGGTGGTACTCTTTCATATGTGCTTAAGTTATTGATCTCACCCGAAAAATAGATCGTAGTTTGTTTGTTGTACTTTTCTTGTCTGTACCAAATCGTAGTGGCTAGTTGAAAGCAAACATTGGTTGTGAAGTAGCTTTGTCCGGTTTGCACCTTCAGATCTGCCATGGCACATGCACTATACTTGTAAAGCTTATGGTTTCCCCTCTTTATATTCACTACCATCATCATAGGTGATTGGTGTCGTGCTAGCGCTGCTCCTCAAGACCTCAACCCAAAGCTTACGTGTTGAAATACGAATCTGATATGATGCTCATATCACTAAAACAGAGAATGTTTAATTGGTCACCTAATGTTCCTATATTCGTTTCGAAAAGCATGTGCGCCACCCACTGATCCAGCTAGTTCCACTTTCCTTATTTTACTCTTGATGCTTAGGGTTTTCCCCTTTGATCTACTCTACTATGATCTGCGTAGGTGCTTTCTGTCGTACTAACATTACTCCACCCTTCAAGCTAAACAACACAATACTCAAAATTTGAAAGCTTAGTTGTTCAAATATGATTGTGATATGATGCTAATATTAGTTAATAGACACATTTAATTGGTTAGCTAAAGGTACCACTTGAGTTTCCAAATGCATGTCGCGACATATAGAGAGACAGCAGAATTGCATTTCTTTGTCACTTGTTGACTGTACTTTCTTGTCCATACCAAATCTTAGTTGTTATTTCAAAGCAAACATCGGATGCTAACTACCCTTTGCACAGTTTGTAGCTTCAGATCTGCCATCCCACTGCCACGGTCAACACTATACTCACCATGCTTATGGTTTCCCCATTTTATGATGACCACGATCAACATATGTGGTTCGTGTCGTAATAGCACTGCTCCACCCATCGAGCTAAACATGCTTAGTTGTACAAATTCATATCTAATATTATGTTGGTATTAGTAAAACTGAGAGATGTTTAATTGGTCAGCTAAATGTTCCTACTTTAGTTTCGAAATGCATGTGAGCCACAATGGAGAGACCGGAAAGAATAGTATTTCTCTGTGCGCTCTGGTTCATCATGGGTGGCCAACCGACATTGTATTGAAAGACTTGTAATCTTCAATCTTCTTGCTCTTATGCTCTTCTTTAAGATGATCCTCTTCTCTTGTGGTCGACTGGTTAGGTCGAGTTGGTCTCCCTTAGTATATTTTGAATCTGTTAGGTCAGGTCGACTTGTTCTTCTTTACTATATGTTGAAGCTGTCATCTACGAAGAGTCATCACTTCTCGAGCTCTCATATTCTGAGTAGTAGGCCACATTATATTAATGCACACACCAAATTACAGCATGCATGGCATCTCTTAAAATAATTGCAGAGATAGCACAAAGGGGTTTACAGGGAGGCAGTATTGGATTAGAATAACTTCTGCATTACAAAGATAATCTCACTTGTTTTTATGTTTTCATGCATGAGAGGAATATTGCGGAACAATCCACTGGCTAACAAACTTGGCATGGTGGAGGATGGCCTATCTTATTCACCCATCAAGGTGCTTGCTCTAACTTGGCAAGGTTGTATTGGTCGCACATATTTTGCATCTGACTTCTTGCATTACTTCTACTTTGTTACACCATCTGCTTAGTTTAAGCATCATATATGAGTATATGCCATACCTATCCAATTTTCTGTACCTATTCGATGTGTCGTCATACTATGTTTTTCAATCAAATGTTGTTCTTTCATAATAGATGTCCAAAAGGAAGAGGGTGAGTGCAGATCCTCAAGGCGTACAAACTAGGTATTTGGAAAAGGTAGTGATACCTGTTAAATCAGATAGATCAACAGCCACAGAAAACACAGGCCCAACTGTACCACACTTTACCCCTATTCCAGTGGCCAAACCCCTATTAGAACTGCTGAGAGCCCAGCTTCAGGTACTGTCTATGATATCAATTCAAAATTTGAAATCCTAAATTTCTGCATGTGCCTTACCTTCACTCTTGTATCAAAACTAATTTCAGATGAATCTCCTTGCTCAAAGGATCATACAATCTCACAATAATATAGGGCTCTACATTGCTCTTGTCAGTACCTCTCTCCCTTTTGCCTTGTAACGATGTACTTAATTAATTGCTATTTGATTATGTATCATCAGTCTGCACCTGAGCTTCATTATCCTCTGTTTCTTCCAATATTATTTGATATATATTTACTCTTTGCAAAATGTAGAATAATTGCAATGCTTATAAAGAATTTTCTTTGGGGAATTTATTGAATTATCCTTCCATCAACATAGAGAAGGGCTTTGTCCAGCCCATGTTAACACGGAATATAAGTTCATCCTTCTAAGCCTTTAAACTTTGTTCTAGTATAGATTTTGATAGGCATCATTTCCTCCACTGTTGTTTGCTTTGCTGTTTACATATGATTGGATGTTTGCAACAACTACCAGTTTCAAATTGTAGTTGTAAAAACATGTTCCTTATGCAGAACAGATCCATTTATTTGCTTATATAATTGTGAAACATGTTACGTGTGTCCTTGTTTCTCTTTCAGAGTCGTATCTCTTATGCCAGGCAGAACTTTAGGGAAGATAGTGAGCCAAACCATCTTGAGGACAGCGAGATGACCCCATGGTCCTGTCTTGATGAAGACAGTGAGTTGAAGCTACTCACCAACAGGTGTGAGACAACCTCTGTGCAGTCGCTGCCTCAATCAGTTCGACTTCTTCAGTCTCAACTTAAAGCGGAAAGGCTTGCTTCAGCTCAGCTCCAACTTGGAGTCAATGACGTAATGAAGATGTTAGATGACTGCCTTGCACACTATCATGCCATACAGCTACGGGTGAAGCATCTATCGTTGACACAACTGAGGTCTAATCAGCTTCTTCGGCTGTTTGGGGGCGCCGACCTGGCCAGGCCTAGTGCCTTCTAAGGTGCTCTCAGTTTTGTATATTCTTTTGTCGGCGCGTTTATTTGCACTGGTGACAAACTTTGATGCCAAGTGGATGTAATATGTGTAATAGCCGTGATAGCCTAGCGTAAGTTGCTTGCTTATTTATTTCCTTGTTGTCTTGTTTATTTGTTTGCTTGTAGTCAGTGCAGTTCTTTTTCCACGGTTTGCTAGTGGCCGCAATAACCTATTTTTTAAAACTAGGCCACAATAACCATGGGCTACATATTTACTGTAGTGACACTGGGCCTCCTATGAGCCGTAGAAACAACGGGCCTTCTACAGGCCATAGAAACAATGGGCCTTCTACGGGCCGTAGAAACAATGGGCCTTCTACGGGTCATATCACCAATGGGCCTTATACGGGCCGTATGATCGATTGGCCAAACATGGGCCAATAACAGACCGCATTATGGCTGTAAACGGGGTAGAGTTGGAATCGTCCATTCATGGTCTGACCATAACGGGCCATCGTTAATAGGCCATATTTAATAACGCTATGAAAACGGCCCAACATATTAACGGGCCACAAACGGGCCGACTGTAACCAACCAAATGCTGGAAATGCGCCCAAGAATAAATGGGCCCTGAGAAGGCCGAAAGATAACATGGGGTGCAAACGGCCCAATGGATTAATGGGCCGTTAATGGGTATAAAGTGATACAATGTTCATTACGGGCCTGTCGGATTGTGGGATCCGCAAACCCTTGAGAGGTTCAAACTCTAGGGTGCATGCAGAGATATCAACCTACCTAGCCTGCCTACTCGCTATCCTCCTAAGCCTAGCGTGTTAAGCTCAAAGAGACATAGAGACACAACAGTTTATCCTGGTTCGGGCCACCTTGCGGTGTAATACCCTACTCCAGCGTTTTGGTGGATTGCCTCAAAGGGCTGAGGATGAACTAGTATAGTGGATGAACAAGCCTCAGGAGGTGAGGTGTTCTTGAGCTGGTGAGGTGGTCGGATGAGATTGGATCTCGTCCCCCTCTATGGTGGTGGCTAAGTCCTATTTATAGTGGCCTTGGTCCTCTTCCCAAATGTTGGCGGGAAGGGATCCCACAATGGCCGGATTTGAAAGGGGACAAGTAGTACAGCTTATCCTGACTAAAGTAGTCTTCGCCTGTGAAAAGCCTCTGGTCATGACACTGTGGTGGGCTCGTCGATGACCTCCGTCCTGCCGTCCTGGCGATCTTGGTCTCGTTGCACCAGAATGGTAACCTTTGGCTGACACCTCGGGATTCCGCGCCTATGGCTTGCCTCCTTTGTACCGAAGAGGAAACCTGCACTCTACGCCCGCCTGGCACCCACCTGGCCTTGGTCGTCATGGCTCACACAAGTTGAGCCTCATGAGGTAGCCTTGCCTAGAACTCTCCGCCCCTCGGGAGCTAGCCTGAGGAGGCCGGTCCCCTCAGGGGTCTTGGTGTCGCCCGCCTTGCAAGGCTTGGCCCCTCGTGAGGGTCTTGTGTTGTTGATGCTGAAGCCGGGCCATACCAGGCTGTCGATGGAGCCACTATGTGAGCCCCAGGCAGGCAGGGCTGGATACCCCAAATCCGGGACGCCGACAGTAGCTCCCGGGCCCAAGGCGCCCTCGGACTTGGCTTCCAGGCAAAGCCAAAGGGCAAGTGCGGAGCACCACGGGGCCTAATCGCCTGCGGCCTTGAAAATATGTGGCGGTTGATGGGACATGGGCGTCTCCACTTCCCCAAGCCGCCTTGATATCTTGCAGGCCCTGTAGTCGCTCGTTGCCAATGCATCTCGCTCCTCGCAGATTGCCGTGCTCGGACTTGTTTCCTCCTTCCCGACCTTGCCACTACGTCCATAGATCCAGCACCGGCGCCTTGCCCTTCTTGTGGAATTCGTCACGGTCCCCAAGCCGAGGAAGAAGAAGAGGAAGCCGCTCGCCCCGGCCGGTCCTCCACCGACCCAGGAGCTAGCCCTTGAGTAGTCGACAGTGATCAAACGGGAGTGGGCTGGACAAGGTTCTCCATGCACTCGCTGCCGATTTGAATGAGGGGAAGGCGACAACCATCTGCCCTGCATCTTGGCGAGTGAGAGAGATGAGTGCCACCAAGATCCCCATCTATCTCCACGCTCTTCTCGTGGGGTTGATTCCTCCCTTCTCCCCTTTCTTCAATGTTGTGTTATCGCTTTACCAGATCCACCTATTGCATTTGGACCCCCGCTCTGTTATCCTTCTTGCCGTCTTCACCTTCCTCTGCGAGGCCATGGTCGGCATCACTCCTTCCATGGCCTTGTATCGCCATTTCTTCTTGCTTCGGTTTGTCGATGCCCGCCAATGCTCTAGGTCCGCGACCTTTGAAGTTGTGGCTGCAACCGCTGGTTTGGGGGTCGACTTCGAGCTCTCGCCTGCTGCCAAGGGATTCCAGAAGCAGTGGCTTCTTATGGATGCCCGCGCGTTCGACCCCCAGCTCGAAACTCCTGGGGCACCAGCCTCGCCCAGCTCCGGTTGGTTCCATGAGAGGCTCTCCGACCAGCGTCTTGCTTTCATCTAGAAGAGATTGGCGAGGCTTCAGGAACTAGAAGTGACGGCACCGATGGTGGTGAAGGAATTCGTCAAGTAGTGCATTGCTCCCCTCCAGCGCCATTCTCTCCCAATGTGGGACTTCGCAGGCGTCCAAGATCCGATTACGCTGCAGAGGCCATCGCTGGCTGCTGACACCCTAAGCATGGTGCTCAAACTCCTAACGGGCAAGCCTGAGCCCCACTACAAGAAATATGTCAACTTATGACCTTCTATCAGTGACCCTGGAAGAATTGGTCATAGATTTATGACCATTTGAGACCAATTGGTCAAAAGCTGTTCGAGGGGCTCCAAACCCTAAACCATTGCGACCATTTTGGTCAGAAAGGTCATAATTTCCTTACATGAAATGGTCATAAAGCTAACAGTGCTAGTCTGCTGCCTTATTTCTAATTGTTAACGACTAATATAGATGGTCATAGCCTTGTAAATTGTGGTGGGTTGCTATGACTAGGCGCCACCTCATCAGTTTTGCCTATGTGTCATGTCCATGTGGCAGTTTTTGCCCTAGGTTGTGAAGCAACCTATATTTCTGTCATTCCCAAAATTCCCAAAAAAATCTCATAAATTCTTTGGGTCATATCTTCGTCAAATATGTAAAAACATTCCTTGCCTAGTTCAAAAATAATTCAAAAATATTCATTTTCCTATTCTGTTCAGAGTAACAGTTTGTGAAGGAAGTACCACTTTGGCATGTCCAAATAGTATCCATTTTCTACAATGCTTTCCTATGCCCAAATAACCATCCTCCACCAAATGCCAGCTCAATCCATTCATTATTTTGAGCCGAGCTTCAACATTCGTATTTATGTCCAGTGTGGTGGTTTGCAAAGCAAGTACCACCTAGGCTCCTCCTTTTGAGCTGAATTTTTTTGAAAACGGTCTTCTTAGTAACTGATCATCCTCAGCCAAAACTCATGCCCATTAGCCATGTACATTTCCCATACCGCTAATCAAACACTTGGCTGCTAATTCATGTTTGAGCATCGATTGGTCTCCTCGTGAGAATCTTATGTTGTAATTTTCTTCCTAGCACCAACCTGGGGAGTGCCCAACCCACTAGACATGCCTAGGCCGCCCAGAACACATGGCAACGCCACGGTCACGCGGTGACCACGCGGTGGGTATGCGAGTTTACGCGCTCTAGAGTTGGGGCCCTCGGCCACCGCCCAAACCTCGACGTATCGCCACCAAACCATGTATTTATGATTAAATAGGTCCTTATGTAACTAGAAATGATTTTTGGAAAAAAATAAATAGCAAACTATGAGGCAGCTGCAGTTCAAATTTGACCCGCTTCCAACTGAATCAGCAGAAATTTGTCTTTTTCACGAGAGGTGGATCAAAAAAATTTACACCAGACCATTTTGTCAATTGTGCATTAAATATGGCCTAGTATTTTATAAAAATGATTTGGTCCAGTTTTGCAACAATTATTTGGTAGTTCCTTCACAAAAAAACCTCCTTTCGGGTACTCGAAAAATGGAAAATGGTTTTTTCGTCCAACGAAAATGAAAACTTCCTTAGGAAACATTGTTTGCTATTCCAATATGCACCCTTGTGCACAATATGAGATCATTTGAACAAACTATGCCATGAATGTGGCCATAAGATTGATCATTTGGCTTGAAAGCCATGAATCTTCACACTTGATAGCTCATTTCTGAGAACACTTTTTTAAAATAATTACCGTATTACAAGTTTATTATTTTTCCTGGAAACTTGGTCACATATAATGACACAATGCGAAGGTTTTCCAATTTTTTGATTTTTTTGAATATTTTATGCCCGTTTCAAAATGCGGTCAAAACGGCGGGCTTGACCGTTCCTAACTAGTGGTTGAATCTTGGAAAACTTTTGGTGTTTCTCTGATTAAATAGATACTTATGTACCTAGAAATGATTTAAAAAAATATAGCAAACTATGAGGCAGCTGCAGTTCAAATTTGACCCGCTTCTAGCTGAATCAGCGGAAATTTGTCTTTTTCACGAGAGGTGGATCAAAACTTTTTACACCCAACCATTTTGTCAATTGTGCATTAAATATGTCCTAGTATTTTAGAAAATTGATTTGGTCCAATTTTGCAACAATTATTTGGTAGTTCCTTCACAAAAAAACCTCCTTTCAAGCACTCAGAAAATGAAAAATGGTTTTTTCGTCCAAAGAAAATGAAAACTTCCTTAGGCAACATTGTTTGCCATTCCAATATGCACCCTTGTGCACAATATGAGATCATTTGAGCAAACTATGCCATGAATGTGGCCATAAGATTGATCATTTGGCTTGAAAGCCATTGATCTCCATACATGATAGCTCGTTTCTGAGAACACTTTTTTAAAATAATTGTCGTATTACAAGTTTGTTATTTTTCCTAGGAACTTGGCCACATATGATGACGCAATGTGAAGGTTTCCCAATTTTTTGATTTTTTTGAATTTTCTATGCCCGTTTCAAAATCAAAACGGCGGGCTTAACTGTTCCTAGCTAGTGGTTGAATCTTGGAATTTTTTTGGTGTTTCTCTGATTAAATAGATACTTATGTACCTAGAAATGATTTTTTTTAAAAATAAATAGCAAACTATGAGGCAACTGCAGTTCAAATTTGACCCGCTTCAAGCTGAATCGGCAGAAATTTGCCTTTTTCACGAGAGGTGGATCAAAAATTTTTACACCCAACCATTTTGTAAATTGTGCATTAAATATGGCCTAGTATTTTATAAAAATGATTTGGTCCAATTTTGCAACAATTATTTGGTAGTTCCTTCACAAAAAAACCTCCTTTCGGGCACTCGAAAAATGGAAAATGGTTTTTTCGTCCAACGAAAATGAAAACTTCCTTAGGCAACATTGTTTGCCATTCTAATATGCACCCTCGTCCACAATATGAGATCATTTGAACAAACTATGCCATGAATGTGGCCATAAGATTGATCATTTGGCTTGAAAGCCATTGATCTCCACACATGATAGCTCGTTTCTGAGAACACTTTTTTAAAATAAGTACCATATTACAAGTTTATTATTTTTCCTGGAAACTTGGTCACATATAATGACATAATGCCAAGGTTTCCCAATTTTTTTGAATTTTTTGAATTTTTTATGCCCGTTTCAAAATGCGGTCAAAATGGCGGGCTTGACCGTTCCTAGCTAGTGGTTGAATCTTGGAAAACTTTTGATGTTTCTCTGATTAAATACATACTTATGTACCTAGAAATGATTTTTGGAAAAAATAAATAGCAAACTACGAGGCAGCTGCAGTTCAAATTTGACCCGCTTCCAGCTGAATCGGTGGGAATTTGTCTTTTTCACCAGAGGTGGATCAAAACTTTTGACACCCAACCATTTTGTCAATTGTGCATTAAATATGTCCTAGTATTTTGTAAAAATGATTTGGTACAATTTTGCAACAAATATATGGTAGGTCCTTCACAAAAAAACCTCATTTCGTGCACTCAAAAAATGATTAAAAATAGCTAGAAATATGAAAAATGCATACAAATTGGTCCTAATCCATAAAATGTGTTCTTACTCTAGTGAAAGCTTGTGTGGTGCCCTTTTGCATAATATTTTTTGATAGCTACTACATAAAATCCCTCTATTTTTAGTATTTGAAAACTATTTTACATCACTGATTTTCTGAACCAATCGTAACTCTGTCCACGGATCGATGACATGACGTCCATCCATCCATCCATCCATCTCTCCATCCCACATCCATCCATCCATCTATCTACAGAAAAGAAGAAAAAAAGAAAGAAAAGGAGATACCCCCCACCCGCAGCCCAAACCCTAGCTCAGATCCCCTCCCCGGTCGCCCCTTCCTCCCTCGTCCCCATCTCCTCCTCCCTTCCAGATCGCCGCCGCCACCTCCTCCTTTCCAGATCGCCGCCTCCACCTCCCTCTGTCCGAGCTCCCCGACGGCCATGGCCTCCCCCACGCCCTCCTCCTCTCTCCCATCCCCTTCCCTCACCATGAGCCCTTCTTCCCCTACCCAGATCCACTAACCTCTCCTCCCTTCCTTCCGCCCGCCCGCCGCCTCCCTCTCTCTCCCCGATCCAGATCGACGCCGCCACCCCTCTCTAACCCTACCATCCCCTTGCCGGCGGCGGCGCCCTCCCTCCCTCGCCATCTCCTCCTCCCCTCCTCATGGCCGCCTCCACCACGCCGCAAACCCCGACGACGGCCTCATGTAGATCCCATCCTGCTCCCGTCCGGATCACGGCACGGATCCCATCCACTAATCTCGTAGAAGCTAGTGTAGCCACCCCACCTGCTCTCCTCTACTCCGGGATCCATCCATCCACTAGGTTTCTGCGGCCAGATCCGCCACCCTATCCCTCCCTGCGTCCAAGCCGGTGACGGATGCGGTCGACGAGACCGGCGACCCGCAGCTCAGCGCTCCGTACGCGTCCGACATCTACTCCTACCTCCGATCCATGGAGGTATGCACCGTTCTTCCTCGGTCACATCGGTTTAATCAATTTCCTCGTTCGTCGCAAGGTTCAGGCGAGACGGCGGCCGGCGGCAGATTACATCGAGAGGGTGCAGGTGGACGTCACCCCCAATATGTGCGGCATCCTCGTCGACTGGCTCGTTGAGGTCGCCGAGGAGTACAAGCTCATCTCCGACACGCTCTACCTCACTGTCTCCTACATCGACCGCTTCCTCTCATCCAACTACCTCAACCGTCAGAAGCTGCAGCTCCTCGGCGTCTCTGCCATGCTCATTGCCTCGTAAGCTCCCGTTTTATCCTCATTTCTGTGCCGAGTGTTCAGTTAAATCAAGATATGAGCCTGACTTCAGATCCGTTGTGTGGATCCAGTAAGTACGAGGAGATCAGCCCCCCAAATGTGGAGGACTTCTACTACATCACCGACAACACCTACATGAAGCAGGAGGTGTGTGTTCTTCTCTTGCTTGCTTGGTTCATTTGTGAGATCTTGCAATTGGACGACCCTAGCTAGAATGCTGATCTGGGTTCTTGTGGGCATGTGCAGCTATTAAGATGGAGAGGGATGTACTAAACAATCTCAAGTTTGAGATGGGAAATCCTACCGCTAAGACCTTCCTAAGGTATATCACAAACCAAATTATTCTGAATGGCCGTTGCCAACCCTGTTTGTTGCTACGAATGTGTTCCTAACTCTTGTGTTCTGTTTGCTTCCTTCCCTATTTGCAGGATGTTCATCAAATCTGGCCAAGAAGAGAAGGTAATGGTCCACTACTCTCATACTACCTTTGAGCCACACTGCTGTTAAATTGGTTGATGTTCATCCTGTGCATCGTTGTCTCCTCTGCTCCGGGTTCTATTCACTAAATAACTTCCCATGTTAGTAAAATTACAGCATAAATAACTTCCCATGTAGTTCTTCTATTTTTAGTTTGGGTTCAAGTGATTGGTAGGCCTAGTTGCTGACGGTTTATGGGACTGACTACAACACGAAGGATGGAACAGGGGTATGTGCAGCAGTTTTCATAACCGACCACACATTATCAGGGGCAGAATGCACTTAATTTTAATCAGTTCCACTGACACCTAGCAATCCCTTAGCAATCCCTTCTTCTTTTCAAGTCTAGAATGCATTTTTTACTTGAATTCAGTAGACCATATGTGCACACTTTGGCTGGCGTATGTACTGCTATCTATCTCATTTGGCTATCAAAATGTGCATGTCTTCATAGAAAAGAGATAACTGTGTACTATGTCTTGCTGCAAACTGAGGTTGATATCTCCCATTCGCAAACAAAAGAGAGGTTGATGTTTCAATATGTGTTCACTATTGTTTGGTACTACATCTTAAGACTGTTCGCTTATTGCCTTCCTCTAAGCTTAATTTAATTGGAGCTGCGCCAATTTAGAAAGGCTTCCGCATCTCTGTCTACCACATCTGTGAATGTGTGAATCATGTCTCTATGCAATACCTGATATGATAACATGACTTGAACTAGAACTATTGGCTCCTTTACTTGCTCTGGTTTGGTTAAGACTGATGATACCATGGATGCACATTACTATTAAGTTTAAAAGTTCTGTTGAAACAAGGTGGAAGCATGTTCTTTCTAGCAAATGTTCTAGGTGCTGCCACACTTATATTTTAATTTCCTGTTTTTTTCATTGTTGCTGCTCTGTATAACAAATGTACTACTATCTATCTCATGGTGATCACTAAACTAAGGAGGCTTAACCTGATAATAACTTATTTTATGTTAATAGCCTACAATGTTGTCTTGGAGCTTATTGTCCAAAATAATACCTCTACTTTTTGTGTCCTTCAGGAATGCGTATCCTTCAGGACAACTCAAGCCCCTCCTCCTCTCCTGTACATGAATGTGAGATGCTGCGCATGCAAGATCTGAGCCAAATGGCATATTGTAATCTTTTTATTGCTGGTTTTTATGTACGATGTCATGAAGATGTACGTTTGAAATGTTGCTTTGATAGCAAAATTGTATTCCTGTGTACATGCTGCTTTGACAGCAAAATTATGAAAATTCTCAACAATATATCTGTGTAAAATTGTATTCCTGTGTACTGCGCCTGAAAAGGCTACAGCTAACTGATGATGACAACTGGTACCCATCTGACTAGTGGACCCTTCTTTTGGGAAAAAAAGAAAAACTAAATTCGTTTAGACAAAAAGGCCACAACCCAACAATAAAAAGGCTGCAATATTGGGCTTGGCCCATGTACCCAACCAAAAATTGACAGACAAAAAAAACACAAATAGGTTGAATTGTTGGGCTCGTCCCATGTAGAAAATCGAATTGGACCAGGCTGAATCTTGTGCCACATCAGCTTGCCATGCTAGATGCCTACGTGGCCTGGGGGAGGTTGCTAGTGACCAAAACACCACAGTAGGAATCCTTTGGTCATAAACATCTTTGACCATTCCAGAAGAAAGGTCGCTATAGTCAGTTTACAACGGCCAACTTTTGACCTTCTGTTTTTTGTCACAAAAAGGTCATAAATGGAAATTTGTGACCTTTCAGTGACCAATAGTGGTGGTCATAAGTTGACATATTTCTTGTAGTGCCTGCTGACTTTCAGAGGGGTGGTTTCCTTCTCTATCTGTGCTCGAACAAGGCTGCCTTTGCTGGGCAGATGCCTTCGTTCGACGAGTGGGGGCTGCTTCCAGAGAGCCTCGAGGGGCCCCGCAACAACCCCATCTTCGTGGCTCCTCTCCTGATTGATCCTGTCGCGTGCTCCCCGAGTGTGGAGGCAGGGGGCGCGCCTCCAGCAACTGTCGAGAGCTCCTCCGGAGGCTCGGCCCCGCTAGTGGCTCAGGAGGCCGAGGCTTCTAGGGCCCTGGAGAGAGCTGCTGCAGGACCGATGCGACCCCAAGCTTCGAAGGCAGAGGCTCCTGATGCCCAGGGTGGTGGCTCCAGATCAGCTGCTGACGGTGAGGAGCCCACCAACGGCTCCGGAGCCGTGAGCTAGAAGGTCCCGCCGAGTGCCCCTGCTCTCAGGACTCCCGCACCGGATGCCCCGCCGAGCGCTCCCCCTCCTGGGGATCGCCTGTTGGGGTCTGGTCGGCCCCGCCTATGCCTTGAGTCACTCCTAAAGAGGAAGAGGTCCCCGTGCTGCAACGATGGCACCCGTCGTCCGTTGAAGCCGAGGAGATACGTGGCTGTTGATGGGTAAGTACGTTTTCTCTTGATCTCCTTGCGCGTCGCGTTTCCTCACGACTGAGGTCTTGTAGGGCTCCCATGAAGGCGAAGCCTCAGGAAGTAGGCGTCCCCAAGGATTCCATCTTAACGCCCGCATACAGCCCCCGGTGCCCTGATTTTGCGCAAGGCGCGGGGCCGTCTCTGGTCGCCACAGGGGTGCCCCGAAACCGGGCTCCCTGCTCCTTCTGCCCGCGATTCAGCCAGTGAGACGGGGGATGCACCGCTGATCCTCCCTCTTGTTATTGCCGGCAGGGGGTGCCCCCCGGGCGGCCTTCGTCTTCAGGTTGTGGGGCTACACCACCCAGCCCACGGCCGGCGGCTCGCGAGGCACCCAGCTCCTCCTGAGCGGCCTCCGGGGTCGACAAAGGTCTTGGCGACGAGTTTGCGCTCGCCCGCGGGCGCAATACCGTGCACTTAGGGCTCTTTGGTGATGCGATGCGCGTGATGATCCATCTTGGCGGGGAGCTTGCCAACATCGACACCAGGCTTGAGGCAGAGAACCGCCGCCTGGAGCATGAGTGGCAGTGGCTGAAGGTTGCCATTAACCTTTGGAAGCTTCAGCTTGATGAAGCCGAAGCGTGCGCAGCGGCCTCGCTCACGACACCTCGCGAAGCTTGCGCCCGCGCCATTGAAGAGGCCGAGGCAGCCAACCACTGCCGTGATGCTGCCGAGGAGCGGGAGCGAGATCTTCTGTCTTCAAATGCGGCTCTCTAGTGCAAAGTCGAGTAGCGTCGCCTCCTTATGGCCTCCTGACTGGATGCAGTGGCCCTTGCCTGGTCGGAGCTCCTGAGGCGCCATGAAGACTTGATGCTGGAGACCGTGAAGCATAGCTTGGCGTTGGAGAGGCTGGAGGTGAGGGAGCAACAGGCTACTGCGGCTGAGGACGCCATCACCGCTCGAGAATCTCAGGTCCAGCTGGAGGTGGAGGAGAGGGTGGAGAATGCATGGGCTGAGTTGGCTGGGAGGCACCGCCTGGACCAAGAGCTACTCAAGGCTGAGCTCGAGGGCTGGACCTCTGCCCTGAAGACTGAGCTACAGTCTGTGGAGCAGCGTGATAGTGCTGCCCGAGAAGCCCTAATTTCTTTTGAATCTGCTTTGGCCTCCATCTGAGCCGAGCTGTCTTCTCTCCAGCAGCAGATCAAGGAAACCACGTCACTGGCGGAGAGGACCGCGGGGGAAGTGAATCGCCACCAGACGCTGCAGTGCGAGCATGCCTCGATGCTTCAGGGCCTCAGACTCAGAGCCAATTCCTCCTTGGGCACCATCTGCGACAAGAGCGCCCCTCACCCGCACAAGAACGACTATGCCAGCCACCTGAACTTCTTCACCGACATCGTGACCCGCCTGGAGGCTCGGGCTGCAAGGTCTCACGAGCTTGTAGAGGAGAGGAGCCGTGGTCTTCTTGGGCACGCGTTCTCGCGTGTCTTCAGCCACCTCCTCAACCGCGATCCCCACTTTGACTTTGATGTTGTGTTAGTCCCCGTGCCCCCGGTTCTCCAGGACAACCTGGCCGGGTGGGTGGATGACCATGTGGACGCCTTGGTAGAAGAATTCGCCTCGGAGGACGACACTATCGTGATCGCGGCCGAAGAAGTTGGCGTCGATGATGATGACGAGGAGGATGGCAACCTCGACGCAAGCAGCGCGGACAGAGGTGATGAAGAAGGGGCATCCAGCTAGGTCCATGTTTCTTCTGCTTTGACCTGTATGACGAAAACTTGAACACATCCCTGTGAGAGCATTTTGAGAAAGGGGTGCCCCTATATGATGTGTGAGATTGCTAAATGCTTTTGAAGTAGCACCCGAAGCGGGGGGCCCGCATGGCTGCGGGCCGCTGAGCAGAGTAGTTGTTTATGACTTATCTTGGGTTTCCTGGGTCTTGAGTGAGGCCTGGCATCGTGGTTGCGCTCCTTCTCCTGAGGCGAGCCTGCTGCGGGCTCGCGAGGTTCTATGCCTCTCGAGGGGCCTGCCGGCCTGCTGTAGAGTACCTCGTGAGAAGCCAACTGCTAGACCGTGGCGAGGTGGGCACACGAGGCGGCCGCACCCTTGAGCCCCCTGGGGGAGCGATCGGTACCGGCGCGTACACCGTACCCAGCCCCCGCTCGTGAGACGCTTGAGGGCAGGGTAGTTGTCACGAGCTCCAGAAAGAACACAAGAACTGAAGGTAAGAGAGCGGCACAAAACGAGAAAACTCCCCCCATTTTTATAAATGCACGAAAAACAAACTTCTTCAAAAAGTCGGCAAGCAAGTACAAAAAGGAGGCAAAAAGCAGACGGTCGCGTCCGGCGCCTAGCTAGTCTTCAGTCTTCAGTCTTCTCACCAGCGCGGAGCTAAGTTCTTCCACTAGCTGGGCATAGTCATTGGGGACAGTGTCGACGGCCAGCACAGAGCATGGTGCTTCCCCTAGGACGTGGGTGGGAGCCCCCATGAGGCCCCGGAGTGGCAATCAGGAGACTCCGGGGCGTGTATAGCCCCACTCATTATTACGTGAGAGTGTCACGAGCGGAGACCTTCACAGGACGGAACCTTGTTTCATATCGCACGACGAGGACCCTGCCGTGCGCCACCCCTGACCACCGTTGGGGAGACCGGAAACCAGGACAAGACCAAGGGGCCAGGGGGACGCTGGCGGCGTCCTCGGCAACCATAGGCCCCCCACTAGGGAGAAGGGCTCGCCGGCGCTTTCCCCGGCAGGGAAACTACCTCCAGGCAGGGCCCTGCTCTGTGTGGAGCAAGGAGGGCCCTCCTGCCGGGCTTCCCCCGCGTTGCTCCCAATGTCCTACGTGCTCCTGCGGGGGATCCGTCGTCCTGAGAGTCCTGGTGGCAGCGGCACCTTGGTTCACCTGCGATCCATGGTCAACGTAAGCATGCTCCTGCAGCATTAGCTGTATCCAGAGGCTGTCACCGTAGGAGATGTTTGCGGGTCTTGGTGGCGGCTCGAAGGAGAGCTCAGCCTCGTGTATATCCAGTGCCCAGCCTGGCATGGGGGATCGGCTGGGGCCCTCTCCCCGCGTGTGCCTTGGATTGATCGAGACGGGGGCGTAGGATTTCGAGCTGTTCGCACCAGAAGCGCCGCCCGGCTGCCTCGTGTTCCCGCCTTCTTCAGTCGCCCTCTGGTCCTGTTCGCCAGGGGCCGGCACTCCAGCGCGGCCCCGGGTGATGTCTCTTGGAGCAGCCCCGCGCCGAGGGGGCACGTTCGGGGTGGCGCGGGCTGCTCCACGGGGCTGGTCGGCGTCGACAGGCTCACTAGGGCCCCTGGGAGGGGGCACGCGGTTGTGTCGGGGGTGAGAGCGCGCCCCCACCACCGCCTGCGACATGGGCAGGGTGCAAAACAGCGCCACCCCCCTCCACGCTGCATCCAGCAACTTGGCAACTCGTTCCAGCCGGGCGTCGCGGCCACTTTCCAATAGCCTGCACCACAAGAGCTCTTGGGTCACGATGATCGCTGCCCGCATGTTCGCCTGTTCCCTGCACGTGTGCGGAGTGGTTGATGGAGTGTAGTTCGTAGATCGCGCGGTGGCGCGGTTGCAGCACGGCACCAGTGGAGAAGGTTGCACCGCGCGCCCTCCGCGGCCGGTTGCCCCGGCGGAACACGGGCCGCGAGAAGAGCGGAGTGGAGGTCTTTCTCATCGGTGGGCACTGCCGAGGAGGCCTGGACGACCCAGTGCTTGATGTGCGCTCTCGGTGTGTCGTCCATGGCATCGGTGGAGCGGCAGAGGACTGGTCAACAGAAGAGAAGATCCGACGCACCCCTGCCTGGCGAGCCAAAAGTCGGATTGTGGGATCCGCAAACCCTTGAGAGGTTCGAACTCTAGGGTGCGTGCGAAGATCTCAACCTACCCAGCCTGCCTACTCGCGATACTCCTAAGCCTAGCGCGTTGAGCTCAAAGAGACACAACAGTTTATCCTGGCTCGGGCCACCTTGTGGTGTAATACCCTACTCCAGCATTTTGGTGGATTGCCTCGAAGGCTGAGGATGAACTAGTATAGTGGATGAACAAGCCTCAGGAGGTGAGGTGTTCTTGAGCTGGTGAGGTGGTCGGATGAGATTGGATCCCGTCCCCCTCTATGGTGGTGGCTAAGTCCTATTTATTGTGGCCTTGGTCCTCTTCCCAAATGTGGGCGGGAAGGGATCCCACAATGGCCGGATTTGAAAGGGGACAAGTGATACATTGTTCATTACGGGCCAGTTTCACCACGGGCCGTTAAGAGGCCAAGAGTTATATAGGGCCTCATATGGGCCGAAAGACGTCATGGGCCATACATGGGCCAGAAGTGAAAACAGGCTGGAATCATATTGGGTGGCCCAGATGACGCTACTGGGCCTAATTCGGAGGGTGTAACGGGCCTTGGGTTAGCGGGCTGTAAATGGGCTATATGCGAACAGGCCGTTAACAGGCTTTACATGTGCCAGCCCACCGCCTTTTGACCAAGTCAAACGGGCCGGCCTTTTCAAAGGAATGGGCCTCTGTTGGGCCATGCCACGTGTCGACGTATCATAGGCGCCTTTGGTCCAATGAGTGGATGACATCTGTCCCAACGATGAGCCGACATGTGTTTCCTCCAGCCAATGATGATTTTACACGTGGAAAATCCCCATTGGCCGGGGCTGTTAACAGCTTATCGGATCCAAAACCGGACCCGATTGCTTAACGGTGTTCCGTTACGGTGGATGCCACATGTCAGTCACCCTTGACGAAAGCACTTCTGTGACGCGCTATGTATCGTCATGGAAGTGGACACTTCCGTGATGATAATTTTGGTAATGTCATGGAACACTTCTACGACAGCACAGGTATGACTATCTTGATTTTGTCATAAAATCGTCATGGATATACAACATGCCAAAAAACACGACCTACTGTGACAAACATGTATCATCACGGAAGTGTTTTTTTGTAGTGCTACGAAGGAATTACTCACTCCCGGTGGGGAGCATCATGGAATTGGCGATGGAGATGTGTTGGTGATGACGAAGATCGAAGATGTCCTTCTCCGGAGCCCCAAACGGACTCCAGATCTGGCCTCCCAATGAAGAACAGGGCTTGGCGGCAGCTCCGTCTCGTGAAACACGATAATTCTTTCTCCTTGATTTTTTTCTCTAGAAATATGGGATTTTATAGCATCGGTTTGAGGGTCAGCGGGACCACCAGGTGGGGCAGCACCCACCTGGGCGCGCCTGGGGGGCTGGCACGCCCTGGTGGGTTGTGCACACCCAGGTGCCCCCCTCAGGTCCTTCATGGTTCCATAAATTCTCTTATTTGATATAAAAAATCCTCGCGAAGTTTCGTTCCATTCCGAGAACTTCTATTTCTGCAAAAAAATAACACTATGGTAGTTCTGCTAAAAACAGTGTCAGTCCAGGGTTAGTTTCATTCAAATCATGCAAATTAGAGTCCGAAACAAGAGGAAAAGAGTTAGGAAAAGTATATACATTAGAGACGTATCAACTCCCCCAAGCTTAAACATTTGCTTGTCCTCAAGCAATTCAGTTGATAAACCGAAAGTGAAAAAGAAAAACTTTTACAAACTCTTTTGCTCTTGTTTCATAAATAAGCTTAATAGCACACATGTTTTCGGCAAAGATTATAACTAACCATGTCGACAATAACTCTTAAAAAATATATTAACTCATATCAATGACATAATCAACTAGAGAGCAATAATAATATATCTCAAGTAGCAACACTTTCTCAAAACAACCATGATATAATATGAGAATAGTGGTATCTCGCTAGCCCTTTCTGAGACCGCAAAACATAAATGCAAAGCACACCCAAAGTTCAAGCAGCGACTAAACGTTGTAATTCATGGTAGAAAATATCCAGTCATGATGCACCCAACATTAGCTATGCACAATGCATCAGCATGACAGCAGTGCTCTCAGGTTCTGGCGCTTATTTGAGAAGGTGATGACACAACATAAAAGTAAATAGATAGTCCCCTCGCAGAGGGAATTAGTGATTTGCAGAGGTGCCAGAGCTCATGTTTTAAAACAAAGGTAAATGATATTTTGAGACATGCACCCTTCTTATTCACTTCACGACCATCAGTAATCAATATCTTCCATGCTAAACACGCTAGTGGCGGTTCCCAAGCAGAAAGGTAAAGGTTATGACTCCATTGGGAGTTTTTGTTTGATTATTTGTAAGCTCTTCTCATTTTGCAGTTTGGGACTGGGCATCCCTATTACCGCCCTTTTCCTCGTGCGATGGCGAGTGAATAAACACTCGACCTGAGAATAACCCGCTTAGCATGGAAGATACCGACTACCTCCTGTCATTCCACGAACTATCCAGGCACACAAAAAGGACATTTATTTGAAGTTTTTAGAGGTAGCACATGAAAACTTACTTAGGACGGCAGGGTAATACTGAATATAGGTAGGTATGGTGGACTCATCTGGAATAACTTGGGTTTCAGGTTTTTGATGTACAAGCAGAGTTCCCACTTAGTACATGCGAAGGCTAGCAAATAGGTTGAGAAGCGGCCAGCTAGAGAGCGACAACGGTCATGAACATGCATTACGCATAAGTAACATTTGACACTAACATGAGTAGGATATGAATACAATGAACATAAATATCATAAAGGCTATGTTGGTTTCGATTCAACTACATGCATGAGCATGTGCCAAGTCAAGCCACTCGAACATTCAAAGGAGGATATCATATCATCATACTACATCACAATCATTTTAACGCAATGTTGATATCAAGGATAAGTCATTATTCACTCCTAGATACTTATGCATGTCATGAGAAACTATAATCTCTAATTGTCATTGCAAACATGTTTGATCATAATAGGATGAAGCATGGATACTAGGTTAAACATATTTACAAAAATAGAACAAGTCAAGTTCATACCCATTTCTCTCAGCCATGGCCAGTTCATCTAATATCTTCATTATTGCCTTTCACTTGCACGACTGAACGATTTGAAATAATAATAGTGCAAGAGTGTCGTGGACTAAGCTGGAAACCGCAAACATTTTATCCAAGAGGAGAAGACAAGATAATATGGGCTCTTTGTTAGATCAACATAATGCAAATGAGAGCCACTCAACATTTTCATCGTGGTATTCTCCTCCGTATGACTCGATAAAAGAAAAAGAAAGTCAGAGAAACACACTAACATATTTCTGGAGTTTTTGGTTTTTTGAAAGAAGGCAAACGAAAAAGGGAAAAGCAAAAATGAGAAAAACAATTTACACGAGAAAGCTCCCAACAAGTAAAAGAAGAACAAGGAAATATTTTTGGGTTTTCTTTTTAGTGCTACAACAATTTAAACTACGAAGAAAATTCAAAAAGAAGCAAGAAACATATTTTTGGGATTTTCTCAAGGTTTTTCAAACACAGAAGAAGAAAGCGAGAAAATAAATTAAATATGGATGATACAATGAAAAAATGTGGACACCGATAACTGGAATGAAATGTGTGAGCATGAATGTAATGTCGGTGGAAATACGTACTCCCCCAAGCTTAGGATTTTGGCCTAGCTTGGTAATCAGTCAGTAGCCTAGATGGTAGTTGGTGTGGTAGCTTACGGAGGCCCTCGGCGTTGATCCCTCAGCCCACCGTGCTGCCTCCACTGTTGTGTTGTGAGCTCGAGCCTCGCTCTCCAGAACATAATATCTTCCCTTCATGTGATAGTCCGAAAGAGCAGGTGCAGGCAAATACGTGTGCACAACAGAGGTTTGGTTAAACAACAAATTATATGTGAAGTCATGAATTTTTCCCTTGAGGATCTTATGGCTTTTTAAAGCCTCAAAATCTAAATACTGCGTGGGTAGGATAGGGTCAAAGGGCAAAGGTGAAACACCTGGCTCTCGTGCTAAACGCATGGCATAAATTCCGCCATAAAAATAGCCACTTCAAGAGTTGTGCTGCAGTCTGCGTGCAACAAGCGCTGCAAGATTATAAACCTTTTCATCGGTGAGAGTGGCACATACAAGGCTCAAGTCTGGAGCACAAACTGTACTACAGTCTTGCTTCCCTACTATGCATTTTCCATTAAACAATGTGAAGTACTGAATTGCAGGAAAATGTATGTTCTTTATTCTACCTTGTGCCGCTCCCCTAGTTTCACCAAAGCAAAGACTAGTTAAGAAAGACTCAAACTCAGACCTAGGTGGCTCATCGAGTAAACCCTAGAATGGGATTTTGCAGACATGAGCAAACCTTTCTAGAGAAATGGTAAATGGATTATCATAAAGTTTAAAAGACACCCTAGACTCCCGGGGGAAGAATTTAAAGTATTCGACAAATGATTCAATAAGGATGAGGCATTGGTCGCACTTATCTGAAATGTAGGGACCGAGTTTGGCATTGTGAACTAATTGCTCAAATTCCTCCTTAGGCCCACTCTCGCCATGTAATCGTCACATGGCCACAAGCATGTTTTGGTTGTGGAACTTCGAATGGATTTTTCACTTGGTTCAGCGTAGGACCGGCGAATGGAGCTGCTACTAGAGGATGCCTCTGAGGATCTCCTCCTCGAAGAACTCCTTCCAAAGAAGTTCATAATGTTCGAGTACAATTTTTTTAAAAAAATTGGTCATGAAAAATTTATTAACAAAACTTCACAAGATTGATAGCAACTACTCATAGGGATATATGGAGGCCATAGCAAGCATTCAAACTACTTAGAACTCTAAGAATTCAACATGCAAGATCATCTACAGTAGCACTAAGAGTAGCTAATTATTCAAAATATAAACCACTAACACAAAAACTAATTGGACACATGGAGGAGTCACATACCAAGCAACAAATCTCCGAAACAGTTTCGGAAACAGAGCTTCAAGCAAAGAGATCGAAATCTGCGGTTTCGGGGGCAAGAACACGAGAGAGCGTGTGTTGGTGATTTTTTTTTCTGGGTGAATGGAGTGGTGTGGGAGGAAGAAGTAAGTGAGGGGGCCCACCGGGTGGGCAGCACCCACCAGGGCGCGCTTGGGGATGTTGGCGCGCCCAGGTGGGTTGTGCCCACCTGGTGCACCTCCCACAGGTATTATTTGCACCAGAAATTCATAAATATTCAGAAAAAAGCGTGTCAGATTTTTAGAGCATTCTGAGAACTTTTATTTTTGGGCCATTTTTTATTGCACAGAAAAAGCAGAAAACAGACAAAGTATGGCATTTTATTTTATTTAACTAATAAAAATAGAAAACAAAAGGTAGGGACACAAGGTAGTGCTTACTAAATTCATCAACTTCATACCTCTCAAAAATGATCCATTAATAAGGTTGATCAAGTATTATTTGTAACGCCCCGGATCCGATGCGCTAGGTGTCTGCCAGTTATTTGCCGTTGTTGCCATGTCATTTGCTTGTGTGTTGCATTTTTCCATGTCATCATGTGCATTTCATTTTGCATACGTGATCGTCTCATGCATCCGAGCTTTTTCCCCGTTGTCCGTTTTGCAATCCGGCACTCCTATGCTCTCCGGCGTTCCCCTTTTCGTCTCTCGTTGTGAGAGGGTGTTAAACTTTCTCGGAATGGCCCGAGGTTTGCCAAGCGGCCTTGGTATAGCACCGGTAGACCGCCTGTCAAGTTTCGTGCCATTTGGAGGTCGTTTGATACTCCAACGGTTAACCGGGTAACCGCAAAAGCCTCTTTCGTCTTGCAGCCCAACACCCCTTCAAACTGGCCCAAAACCCATCTAACTCCCCTCCATTCTCTCGGTCGTTCGATCACGATCGTGTGGGCGAAAACCGCTCCTTATTTGGACTCTCCTAGCTCCCTCTACCTATAAATATGTGCTTCCCCCAAAAATCTCGCAGTCCAAACCCTAAAACTTCCCTCCGCGCCGCGCCGGACATGTCCGCCGACGGCCGGACACATCCAGCCGCCGTCCCGCGCCCAATCCGCTGCCTTCACGTGTCCCCGTGCACCTCCACCGCCGCGTCCCGCGCACCGGCCGCGCTGCCGCCACCGGACTTCGCCGGAGCGCCGCGCCGCCTTCGTCTCCCCGCCGCCGACCATGCGCGTCGCCGCCCTGTTCCGCTCCGCCGCCGAGCATCGGCGCCGGTGCCGCCCCACCACGGCGCCTCGCCCTCACTCCTCCTGTGCCCCGCGCCTCCGTGACCCCGCCGGCCGGCGAGCCCTGCCGCCCGCATCGCCTGAGCCGGCCACCGCGGACCGCGCTGCCCCGCCTCAGCTCCCGGCCGCCCCGCGTCTCCTCCTCCGGCCGTCGCCCCGGTCTTCTCCGGCCTCCCCGCACCCTCTCCGGCCATCTCCGGCCACCTCCACGTCCATCTCCGGCGAGGTCCGGGAAGATGGACAAGATCCACCAGTGCAACGAACCAAACACGGCGCCCCATCCCGATCCGCTCTGTCCCGGAACCGTCCCGTCCCGGGTTGACTTTTCGGAGGTGATACTACCACCAAGTCCCCAGATCTGTGTAATTATCATGCTATGTTTTACATGCCGTATCTCTGCATCCGTAGCTCCGTTTCGTGCGTGTAATATGTCAAATTGTTCGCCTCGACGAGTACATCATTTCATTCCATTGCATCATATTCATTTGAGGTCATCTAGATGCCTGAATCATCGTTGTAAGAGTGCTTCATGATGTTTTCTGCTGTCTGTTATCAGAACGAGCTCTTTTGTCATTTTTGCCATGATTGATGTGTGCATCCTATGAGGTTGATGTCTACATGTGTTTTGAATTATGCCATGTCTTCTTTACAGAGGTGCTTACCATGTATTTTTGTGATCAAGGTGGTGACTAGCACAAGCATGCAAACTAGGCATCGTGATGTTGCTGATTTTAGCCCCTGTTCTGCTGTTATTTTGATGCCATGTAAACTTGATGCTACAAAGAGATCCATGCATATTTTGAGATACTTCAGTAAGTGTGTTTTGAACATGTGGTTATTGTCTATCCATTCATGCCTCTGGTTGTAATTATGGGGTAGTCTAGCATGTCATTTTCACGCTCTACTTTTGCTCCAAAATGTTTCCTGGTAGATTGTTTACATGTTATTCAATTTGGCCAAGCTTGTTGTAGTTGATCCTTGCATGCTATGGACTTGTTCTTGGCTTGGTTTGTTTCACAAACATGACTTCTTGATGATGCTATGCTTATATTGCCATGCAATGACTTGTGGTGAGTGAATCGAGCTTGTTAAGTAGTGTACTTGCTGTTGCTGTTTTGCTAGGCTGAATCTGTTATTCCGTGATGACATGTAAACATGTTGCTACTAATCATTCTATGCATAATATGGAGATGTTCTATAAACATGTTTTGATCTACATGTCATCCTCTAACCATCCATGCCCCTGGTTGCATTTATAGCTTGCTGTAGATTGTTCATATCTTGCTCCAAAGTTGCTTGATAATGTTGTTGTCAGCATGTTAACATTAAGTTCACTTGTTGTCATGTGTTTTCCTAGTGATCCATGCACCCTATGGACTTGCTCTTGCCATGCTTAGCTTCACAAACATGTCTTCTTACTGTTGGGTGCCTTGCCATGCCATGTTTTGCTCTGTAGTGAGTTGCACAAGCTCATCTACATGCCTTCATAATTATGTTCCTGGCATGTTTAAATCTGTATTATAACTTGCCATGTTTACATGGGTTCCATCATATTTTCTGATCCTTTTTGGCTGATGGTCAGTAAGGGACTTTTGATCAATGCAATTAGTAGATTCATTCCATGCCTTTGTTTGCCATGATAAGTTCCTGTAACATGTTGTTTGATAGCTCTAAACATTGCAACCTGATGTTATTTTCTGCAAAGTCTGAAATTGTTATAACTTGCAATCTTACCATGTGTGTTTGAGCATGTTCTAGTGATTTCTGGATATAGCTCAGTGTTCATGTTTTGTAATGCTTTACCTGTACATCATGCCCATGTCTTTTGTTTTCATGTTGGGGTGATGTAGCATGTTGTTTTGACGCTTGCAATATGCCTAGTTGCTGTTTTGGACAGATTGTTGCTATAACTTGTATAGTGTGCATGTGTTGAACCGTCGCTCCGTTTTGAGTGTGCTCTATATGAAACTTGCTTAGAATTGCATGTAGTTTCATATTATCATGTTGCATCCTTGTTTGAGGTGGTTGCTTGATGTTTGGGTGCATTTTGCATCAATGCCATGTTTAACTTGTTTTGCTCATATCTTCTAGGTCGTAGCTCCGAATTAAATGAACTTTATATGTAACTTGACTAGAATCTCGTGTAGATCATCTTGGTGCATCTTAACTTTCTGTTTATCAACTTGAACATAAGGTTTATTCAGATCTGGACCAATTTCGAAATATGCATATGAGGACTTACCGGAATTGTTATATGTTATTCCCGGCCTCATTTAAACTTGCCTTACTGTGTTGCTCTTGTTTGCATCATCTCTTGCCATGAGTAGCTTCATGTAGTTTTGTCATGCATCATGCTTGTTGTGCATCATGTCTTGTTCATGTGTGGTGTGTTTACTATGTTGTGTGCTTGTTCTCGATAGTTCCTGTTCCGTTGCGATCATGAGGATTCGTTCGTCTACGGTTCGTTTGGCTGCATCTTCTTCATGGACTCGTTCTTCTTCCTAGCGGGATTTCAGGCAAGATGACTGCTACCCTGGATCTCACTACTATCATTGCTATGCTAGTTGCTTCGTTCTATCGCTATGCTGCGCTACCTATCACCTGTTTATCAAGCCTCCCATATTTCCATGAACCTCTAACCTTTGACACCTTTCCTATGCAAACCATTGATTGGCTATGTTACCGCTTATGCTCAGCCCTCTTATAGCGTTGCTAGTTGCAGGTGAAGTTGAAGATTTCTCCATGGTGGACAGGATTTTGGTTGGGATATCACAATATCTCGTATATTATTAATGCATCTATATACTTGGTAAAGGTGGAAGGCTCGGCCTTATGCCTGGTGTTTTGTTCCACTCTTGCCACCCTAGTTTCCGTCATACCGGTGTTATGTTCCCGGATTTTGCGTTCCTTACGCGGTCGGGTGATTTATGGGACCCCCTTGACAGTTCGCTTTGAATAAAACTCCTCCAGCAAGGCCCAACCTTGGTTTTACCATTTGCCTCACCTAGCCCTTTTTCCCTTGGGAGTCGCGCTCTCGAGGGTCATCTTTATTTTATCCCCCCCCCCGGGCCAGTGCTCGTCGTGAGTGTTGGTCCAACCTGTCAACCGCCGGTGGCCACCAGGGGCAACTCTGGGCTGGCCTACCGGAAGTTTGGACAATCCGGTGTGCCCTGAGAACGAGATATGTGCAGCTCCTATCGGGATTTGTCGGCACATCGGGCGGCTTTGCTGGTCTTGTTTTACCATTGTCGAAATGTCTTGTAAACCGGGATTCCGAGTCTGATCGGGTCTTCCTGGGAGAAGGTCTATTCCTTCGTTGATCGCAAGAGCTTATCATGGGCTAAGTTGGGACACCCCTGCAGGGTATAATCTTTCGAAAGCCGTGCCTGCGGTTATAGGCAGATGGGAATTTGTTAATGTCCGGTTGTAGATAACTTGACACCAGATCCGAATTAAAACGCATCAACCGTGTGTGTAGCCGTGATGGTCTCTTCTCGGCGGAGTCCGGGAAGTGAACACGGTTTCTGGGTTATGATTGACGTAAGTAGGAGTTCAGGATCACTTCTTGATCATTACTAGTTGACGACCGTTCCTTTTGCTCTCTTCTCACTCTTATTTGCGTATGTTAGCCACCATATATGCTTAGTCGCTGCTGCAGCCTCACCACTTTACCCCTTCCTTTCCTTTAAGCTTTGCTAGTCTTGATACCCATGGTAATGGGATTGCTGAGTCCTCGTGGCTCACAGATTACTACAACAACAGTTGCAGGTACAGGTTATGCGATGATCATGACGCGAGAGCGATGCTTGCTTGTTTGGAGTTCTTCTTCTGCTTCTTCTTCGATCAGGGGATAGGTTCCAGGTCGGCAGCCTGGGCTAGCAGGGTGGATGTCGTTTGAGTTTCTGTTTGTGTTTCATCCGTAGTCGGATGATGCTCTTATGTATTGTGATGTTGTATTCGTGTGGCATTGTATGCCTCTTGTATGTATCCCCATCTATTATGTAATGTTGATGTAATGATATCCACCTTGCAAAAGCGTTTCAATATGCGGGTCTATCCTTGGTGGGACCTTCGAGTTCCTTTTGGATAGGGTCGCATATTGGGCGTGACAAGTTGGTATCAGAGCCTCGACCGACCTTAGGAGCCCCCTTGATTGATCGTGTAGTTTGGCCGTTGTTGAGTCTAGAAGAAAACTGTTTTCGGAGTCTTGTTATATCCGAGAGTAGGAATTCTTTTTACTCCTCAGCCCCTTCGTCGCTCTGGTAAGGAATCTTGACGTAGGTGTTTTGAATTACTTCTCTTCCCCTTCAAATTTTTCTTTAGGGTCACGCAGTTGGTTTTTCGATCGTTGTTCCTCAGCTCTTTGCATCCGGTGCATTTCTCGTCAAGTTGACTCGAGCCTCTTCATCTTTGAGTTCAATCCTCAGTTGTTTTCTTTTCCCACCCCCCCCCTTCTTCTTCTCGGAACCGGAGTCCGTAATCGAGTATCCATCCTACTCGTACGAAGTCATTGCTTTCTCTCCTCAATGATTTCAACCGGTGTTTTTCTCTTCAAGATATTCGTCGATTTCCCCTTCCAAGTTGCATTTGTTTTCCCGCCCTCCCACCCTCTTATTCCCGGAGCTTGAATCCCTTTCGACCATCAATTTCATTCGTGCGAAGGTTCTTCAGTCTTCCCTCAATCATTTCAATCGGGGAATTCTTGTCTCGGTGGACATTCTTCATCTCTTTTCTTCTCCGGTGGACCCAATTCAAGTTTTTCGGGTTGATCATATTCTTTCCCTCGGATCAAGTGTTATCCTTGCTCGTTCGCTTCTCGCTAGTTTATCCTCCCGGAGTGCTCAAGACATCTCAAGAGATTCGTATATGTTCCAATTAATTAGAGGTTGTCACCTCATCCAAATATTTCAATTGTTCCGGTGCATCATCTATCTCTTCAACAATCCTTGCTAACTGTGTTTTTCTCTTCAGTGGGCCCTAACCCACAGGTCTTTTTCCAGGATCTTACCTGACTCTTCTAATTCCCCGGAGTGATACTCAATTCTTTTAGGTGTGACGTAAGAATGGATCCCATTAGTGTCATGCCTTCTCCAAGATCTCGTTCAAATTCTTGTCATTGTTGGCTCAACCTCTTTGCTTTTCATTCTACCGGAGTACCTCAGTTATTTTGGTGTTATTTCTCGTCGGCATTTGAAGATCGAAGAAGAGTTCCTCTTAAATCTTGTTCATTCTCCCGAAGATTCGTGGTTCTAGCTTCATGTTATCAGTCTCGAATTATTCCATTTGTCAGATATTCTTTTCTCAACCATCCGGAGTTTTTCAGAAGTTGTTTCTCATTTCTTTTCACCGGAGGCCATCGTTCCAGAAGAATTCTTCGCCCTCATCATTCCAGCTATCGTCCTCTAATTATCCCGGTGCCTCGTTCAAGTGTTCTTTAATCAGCTCATGATCTCTTTATTCTTTTGCATCTAAATCCCCTCAAGCATATTTGTTCTTCTAATTCTTCCCGGTGATTCTTTCTCTTTCATCAGTCATTTTCATTTCTAGCGGTGGTTCATTCAAGATTCTTTTTCCTTGTTCATCATATTGATTCATTCGTTCTTTTCAATCCTGCCGGTGGTTCATGAAGACCTTCTCAAGTTTGCGACATGTCACTTCTCAATCCTTTTCAAGAAGAATAAGTAATATGCAAAAATCCATTGTTTGTCATCAATTTAATTTGATGAAGGATAAGCATACAATAAATCTTATTCTTATTCATCCAAGTGAGTAATCCCTTCCTTCCGAGTTTGTTCTTGATGAATAAATTCTAGTTCCAACTGTTTTAATCTTTTCTTTCCGGAGTTCAATTTCCTCAGCCATTTTGTCGGAACCTCCATCTAAATCACCGCAAGGCTCATCTTATTCTTTCATCCTTCATTCTATCTCATCATCCTTTTGTTACCGGAGTTCTTCATGGTGGTTCTTCATGATTTAATTCATTCGTCAAGAGTTCATCAAGATTTTGTTGGTGGAGTTCAAGTATCTTTTCTTATCGCGTCTCAAAGTGCAATTAATTCCCCGTATTCTTTTGAAGTGGAGTTTTGCATTTCTTCGTTCTTCTCAGCTATCCAATCATTTCTGTTTGTGGTCGGTTATCACCGCATATTTTTCTGAGATGTTATCCATAAGTCCACAACAAGCTTATCCTTTCCTTGTTGGTTTTCTCAACAACTCCATTCAATCCTTCCTTCTAAGTTCTTTTAATTTCTCTTTCAATTCTTTCTGGAGGTTTTGTGTCATGTCTTCATCAAGTATCTTTCCATCCTCTCTAGTTCGTGTTCTATTCTTCCCTTGTTTCAGCCGGAGTGCTGCCTAAATCCTTTCAGTCCTATTCATTTCTTATCTCGTTCGAACCGAAGTTGTTTCATAGTCTATCTGATTCCGTGAGTTTTCGATTCTCGTCATTCTCATCGTTCCTCTCTTCTTCTCGAGTGCTCTCGATTCTTTGCTTCTTCTCTTGAGTTCTTGTTTCACCTCATCCATTTTCCCTTCCGTCTCGGTCCTAAGATCTCGGGACGAGATCTCTTGTTAGTGGAGGAGTGTTTTAACGCCCCGGATCCGATGCGCCAGGTGTCTGCCAGTTATTTGCCGTTGTTGCCATGTCATTTGCTTGCGTGTTGCATTTTGCCATGTCATCATGTGCATTTCATTTTGCGTACGTGTTCGTCTCATGCATCCGAGCTTTTTCCCCGTTGTCCGTTTTGCAATTCGGCACTCCTATGCTCTCCGGCGTTCCCCTTTTCGTCTCTCATTGTGAGCGGGTGTTAAACTTTCTCGGAATGGCCCGAGGTTTGCCAAGCGGCCTTGGTATAGCACCGGTAGACCGCCTGTCAAGTTTCGTGCCATTTGGAGGTCGTTTCATACTCCAACGGTTAACCGGGTAACCGCAAAAGCCTCTTTAGTCTTGCAGCCCAACACCCCTTCAAACTGGCCCAAAACCCATCTAACTCTCCTCCATGCTCTCAGTCGTTCGATCACGATCGTGTGGGCGAAAACCGCTCCTCATTTGGACTCCCCTAGCTCCCTCTACCTATAAATATGTGCTTCCCCCAAAAATCTCGCAGTCCAAACCCTAAAACTTCCCTCCGCGCCGCGCCGGACATGTCCGCCGACGGCCGGACACGTCCCGCCGCCGTCCCGCGCCCAATCCACTGCTGTGTCCCCGTGCACCTCCGCCGCCGCGTCCCGCGCACCGGCCGCGCTGCCGCCACCGGACTTCGCCGGAGCTCCGCGCCGCCTTCGTCTCCCCGCCGCCGACCGTGCGCGTCGCCGCCCTGTTCCGCTCCGCCGCCGAGCATCGGCGCCGGTGCCGCCCCGCCACGGCGCCTCGCCCTCACTCCTCCTGTGCCCCGCGCCTCCGTGACCCCGCCGGCCGGCGAGCCCTGCTGCCCGCGTCGCCTGAGCCGGCCACCGTGGACCGCGCCGCCCTGCCTCAGCTCCCGGCCGCCCCGCGTCTCCTCCTCCGGCTGTCGCCCCGGTCATCTCCGGCCTCCCCGCGCCCTCTCGGGCCATCTCCGGCCACCTCCACGTCCATCTCCGGCGAGGTCCGGGAAGATGGACGAGATCCACCAGTGCAACGAACCAAACACGGCGCCCCATCCTGATCCGCTCCGTCCCGGAACCGCCCCGTCCCGGGTTGACTTTTCGGAGGTGATAATACCACTAAGTCCCCAGATCTGTGTAATTATCATACTATGTTTGACATGCCGTATCTCTGCATCCGTAGCTCCGTTTCGTGCGTGTAATGTGTCAAATTGTTCGCCTCGACGAGTACATCATTTCATTCCATTGCATCATATTCATTTGAGGTCATCTAGATGCCTGAATCATCGTTGTAAGAGTGCTTCATGATGTTTTCTGCTGTCTGTTATCAGAACGAGCTCTTTTGTCATTTTTGCCATGATTGATGTGTGCATTCTATGAGGTTGATGTCTACATGTGTTTTGAACTATGCCATGTCTTATTTACAGAGGTACTTACCATATATTTTTGTGATCAAGGTGGTGACTAGCACAAGCATGCAAACTAGGCATCGTGATGTTGCTGATTTTAGCCCCTGTTCTGCTGTTATTTTGATGCCATGTAAACTTGATGCTACAGAGAGATCCATGCATATTTTGAGATACTTCAGTAAGAGTGTTTTGAACATGTGGTTATTGTCTATCCATTCATGCCTCTGGTTGTAATTATGGGGTAGTCTAGCATGTCATTTTCGTGCTCTACTTTTGCTTCAAAATGTTTCCTGGCAGATTGTTTACATGTTATTCAATTTGGCCAAGCTTGTTGTCGTTGATCCTTGCATGCTATGGACTTGTTCTTGGCTTGGTTTGTTTCACAAACATGTCTTCTTGATGATGCTATGCTTATCCTACCATGCAATGACTTGTGGTGAGTGAATCGAGCTTGTTAAGTAGTGTCCTTGCTGTCGCTGTTTTGCGAGGCTGAATCTGTTATTTCGTGATGCCATGTAAACATGTTGCTACTAATCATTCTATGCATAATATGGAGATGTTCTATAAACATGTTTTGATCTACATGTCATCCTCTAACCATCCATGCCCCTGGTTGCATTTATAGCTTGTTGTAGATTGTTCATATCTTGCTCCAAAGTTGCTTGATAATGTTGTTGTCAGCCTGTTAACATTAAGTTCACTTGTTGTCATGTGTTTTCCTAGTGATCCATGCACCCTATGGACTTGCTCTTGCCATGCTTAGCTTTACAAACATGTCTTCTTACTGTTGGGTGCCTGGCCATGCCATGTTTTACTCTGTAGTGAGTTGCACAAGCTCATCTACATGCCTTCATAATTATGTTCCTGCCATGTTTAAATCTGTATTATAACTTGCCATGTTTACATGGGTGCCATCATATTTTCTGATCATTTTTGGCTTATGGTCAGTAAGGGACTTTTGATCAATGCAATTAGTAGATTCATGCCATGCCTTTGTTTGCCATGATAAGTTCCTGTAACATGTTGTTTGATAGCTCTAAACATTGCAACCTGATGTTATTTTCTGCAAAGTCTGAAATTGTTATAACTTGCAATCTTACCATGTGTGTTTGAGCATGTTCTAGTGATTTCTGGATATAGCTCAGTGTTCATGTTTTGTAATGCTTTACCTTTACATCATGCCCATGTCTTTTGTTTTCATGTTGGGGTGCTGTAGCATGTTGTTTTGATGCTTGCAATATGCCTAGTTGCTGTTTTGGACAGATTGTTGCTATAACTTGTATAGTGTGCATGTGTTGAACCGTCGCTCCGTTTTGAGTGTGCTCTATATGAAACTTGCTTAGAATTGCATGTAGTTTCATATTATCATGTTGCATCCTTGTTTTGAGGTGTTTGCTTGATGTTTGGGTGCATTTTGCATCAATGCCATGTTTAACTTGTTTTGCTCATATCTTCTAGGCCGTAGCTCCGAATTAAATGAACTTTATATGTAACTTGACTAGAATCTCGTGTAGATCATCTTGGTGCATCTTAACTTGCTGTTTATCAACTTGAACATAAGGTTTATTCAGATCTGGACCAATTTCGAAATATGCATATGAGGACTTACCGGAATTGTTATATGTTGTTCCCGGCCTCATTTAAACTTGCCTTGATGTGTTGCTCTTGTTTGCATCATCTCTTGCCATGAGTAGCTTCATGTAGTTTGTCATGCATCATGCTTGTTGTGCATCATGTCTTGTTCATGTGTGGTGTGTTTACTATGTTGTGTGCTTCTTCTCGATAGTTCCTGTTCCGTTGCGATCGTGAGGATTCGTTCGTCTACGGTTCGTTTGGCTGCATCTTCTTCATGGACTCGTTCTTCTTCCTAGCGGGATTTCAGGCAAGATGACCGCTACCCTGGATCTCACTACTATCATTGCTATGCCAGTTGCTTCGTTCTATCACTATGCTATGCTACCTATCACCTGTTTATCAAGCCTCCCATATTGCCATGAACCTCTAACCTTTGACACCTTTCCTATGCGAACCATTGATTGGCTATGTTACCGCTTTTGCTCAGCCCTCTTATAGCGTTGCTAGTTGCAGGTGAAGTTGAAGATTTCTCCATGGTGGACAGGATTTTGGTTGGGATATCATAATATCTCTTATATTATTAATGCATCTATATACTTGGTAAAGGGTGGAAGGCTCGGCCTTATGCCTGGTGTTTTGTTCCACTCTTGCCGCCCGAGTTTCCGTCATACCGGTTTTATGTTCCCGGATTTTGCGTTCCTTACGCGGTCGGGTGAGTTATGGGACCCCCTTGACAGTTCGCTTTGAATAAAACTCCTCCAGCAAGGCCCAACCTTGGTTTTACCATTTGCCTCACCTAGCCCTTTTTCCCTTGGGAGTCACGCTCTCGAGGGTCATCTTTATTTTATCCCCCCCCCCGGGCCAGTGCTCGTCGTGAGTGTTGGTCCAACCTATCAACCGCCGGTGGCCACCAGGGGCAACTCTGGGTTGGCCTACCGGAAGCTTGGACAATCCGGTGTGCCCTGAGAACGAGATATGTGCAGCTCCTATCGGGATTTGTCGGCACATCCGGGCGGCTTTGCTGGTCTTGTTTTACCATTGTCGAAATGTCCTGTAAACCGGGATTCCGAGTCTGATCGGGTCTTCCTGGGAGAAGGTCTATTCCTTCGTTGATCGCGAGAGCTTATCATGGGCTAAGTTGGGACACCCCTGCAGGGTATAATCTTTCGAAAGCCGTGCCTGCGGTTATAGGCAGATGGGAATTTGTTAATGTCCGGTTGTAGATAACTTGACACCAGATCCGAATTAAAACGCATCAACCGTGTGTGTAGCCGTGATGGTCTCTTCTCGGCGGAGTCCGGGAAGTGAACACGGTTTCTGGGTTATGATTGACGTAAGTAGGTGTTCATGATCACTTCTTGATCATTACTAGTTTACGCCCGTTGCTTTTGCTCTCTTCTCGCTCTTATTTGCGTATGTTAGCCACCATATGTGCTTAGTCGTTGCTGCAGCCTCACCACTTTACCCCTTCCTTTCCTATTAAGCTTTGCTAGTCTTGATACCCATGGTAATGGGATTGCTGAGTCCTCGTGGCTCACAGATTACTACAACAACAGTTGCAGGTACAGGTTATGCGATGATCATGACGGGAGAGCGATGCTTGCTTGTTTGGAGTTCTTCTTCTGCTTCTTCTTCGATCAGGGGATAGGTTCCAGGTCGACAACCTGGGATAGCAGGGTGGATGTCGTTTGAGTTTCTATTTGTGTTTCATCCATAGCCGGATGATGCTCTGATGTATTGTGATGTTGTATTCGTGTGGCATTGTATGCCTCTTGTATGTATCCCCATTTATTATGTAATGTTGATGTAATGATATCCACCTTGCAAAAGCGTTTCAATATGCAGGTCTATCCTTGGTGGGACCATCGAGTTCCTTTTGGATAGGGTCGCATATTGGGCATGACATTATTAACAACCACTTTCGATTAGCATGAAACTGAAGAACTTTCATGAATCACTAAGTTACCTCAATGGGGATATGAATGTCCCCCACAATAAGTATTTCATATTTCTTTTTGACAATAGGTAGAGGTAGTTAAAAACTTCCAATAGTGATTGTCAGAGATTTTTCAATAACATCAATACCATTCACTTGGAATTGTTTCTTCGGAAACTGCACCGTATGCTCATTACCATTGATATGAAATGTAACCTTGCTTTTATTGCAATCAATAATAGCCCCCGCAGTATTCAAGAAGGGTCTACCAAGGATAATCGACATGTTTTCATCCTCGGGCATCTCAAGTATAACAAAGTCAGTCAAAATAGTAACATTAGCAACAACAACGGGCACATCCTCACAAATATCGATAGGTATGGCAGTTGATTTATCAGCCATTTGCAATGATATTTTAGTAGGTGTGAGTTTATTCAAATCAAGTCTTTTACATAAAGAGAAAGGCATAACACTAACACCAGCTCCCAAATCACATAAATCAGTTTTAACATAATTTCTTTTAATGGAGCAAGGTATAGTGTGTATTCCTGGATCTCCAAGGTTTCTAGGTACTCCATCTTTGAACGTGTAATTAGCAAGCATAGTGGAGATCTTAGCTTCCGATATTTTTCTCTTATTGGTGATGATGTCTTTCATATACTTTGCATAAGGAGGCATTTTCAAGATATCAGCCAAGCGAGTGCGCAAAAAGACCGGCATAATCATTTCAGCAAAGCGTTCAAATTCGTCTTCATCTTTCTTTTTAGTTGACTTAGGTGGAAAGGGCATAGGCTTTTGAACCCACGGTTCTCTTTCTTACCATGTTTTCTAGCAACAGAGTCTCTTTTGTCATATCTTTTATTCTTAGATTGTGGGTTATCAAGATCAACAACTGGTTCTATCTCAACATCATTATCTGGTTCTTTATCATTAGGTTGAGCGTTTTCATGAACCTCATCATTATCTTTTTCATTATCAGAAGGTAGGTGTTCATTACCAGATTGAGTTTCAGCATCAGAGATAGAAACTTCATTATCATTATTAGGAGGTTTTTCTGCTTCAGGTTCACTAGAGGTAGGCAAAGTCTTATCATTTTTCTTCTTCTTTTTCTTTTTAGAAGAACTAGGTGTAGTGGTGATGTTCCTTTGTGAATCTTGCTCAATTCTCTTTGGGTGTCTCTCAGGATAAAGTGGTTCCTGAGTCATTTTACCTCCTCTAGTTGCTACTCTAACAGCAAAGTCACTTATATTATTGTTCATTTCATCAAGTAACTCTCTTTGAGATTTATCAACTTGTTCTAATTGAGTTTGAACCATAGAGGCATGTTTTCCAACACCTATAACATCATTTGAGATTCTAAATAGCAAGTCACTTAAGCAAGCAAACATATCAGAGTTGTATTTCAGTTGTTTCATAACATTTGCATTGAAGTGATCTTGCTTTCTAATGTAATTATCAAACTCATAAAGGCATTGACTAGGATGCTTATTACGAGGATCATCACTATCATTGAATTTCATTAAAGATTTTACCTCTACCACCTTGGGTGGTGGTGGTGATTCAAGCCCATGTATTTCTTTGATAGGTGGTAAATTTTTAACATCCTCGGCCTTATTACCTTTTTCCTTCATGGATTTCTTTGCCTCTTGCATATCTTCAGGACTGAGATATAAGATACCCCTCTTCTTCGGAGTGGGTTTTGTAGGTGTTCCAGGAGGAGTCCAATCATCATGATTTTTCAATATGTTATTCAATAATTCTCCAGCTTGCCCAATAGTTCGTTCCCTGAAAACACAACCGGCACAACTATCTAGGAAGTCCCTAGAAGCATTGATTAGTCCATTATAGAAGATATCAAGTATTTCATTTTTCTTAAGAGGATGATCAGGCAAAGCATTAAGCAATTGGAGAAGTCTACCCCAAGCTTGTGGGAGACTCTCTCCTTCAATTTGCACAAAGTTAAATATTTCCTGCAAGGCAGCTTATTTCTTATGAGCAGGGAAATATTTTTCACGGTGTAATAGATCATATCCTGGGGACTACGCACACAACGAGGAGCAAGAGTATTGTACCAAGCTTTAGCATCACCCTTTAAGGAGAACAGAAATAACTTGAGAATATAGTAATAGCGAATCTTCTCATCATGAGCAAAAAGGGTAGGTATATCATTCAACTTAGTAAGATGTGCAACAACAATTTCAGTTTCATAACCATGGAAAGGATCAGATTCAACCAAATTGATTAACTATGGGTCGACAGAGAATTCATAATCCTTATCAGCAATAACAATAGGTGAAGTGGCAAACTCGGGATCACATTTCATTTTAGCATTCAGAGATATTTCTTTATACAATAATTTATCTAGATTATCTCTATCCTTAGAAGCAAGAATATCTCTAGTTGCCTCCTCACTCATAATATAACCTTTCGGTACCTTTGGTAATTCATATCTAGGAGGACTAGTTCTAGTAGGTGTTTCAGTAGATTCAGTTTCAAGTTCATCATCCGATTCAACAATATTATGTTATCTTACTCTAGCAATTTGTTCATCAAGAAATTCACCTAGTGGCACATCATCAAGCAAGGTACTAGCATCATCATGAGTAACATTCATAGCAGAAGTAGCATCATCGATAACTTGCGACATATCAGAATTAATAGCATGTTGTGGAGTTGCAAGTTTACTTATAACAGAAGGTGAATCTAAAGCAGAACTGGATGGCAGTTCCTTACCTCCCCTTATCTTTGAGGGAAAAATCATAGTCTTAGCACCCTTCAGATTCTTCATAGTGATAATATGATAATAATCCCAAATGAGTCAACCAATATAGCTATGCTCCCCGGCAACGGAGCCAGAAAAAGGTCTTGATAACCCACAAGTATAGGGATCACAATAGTTTTCGAGATAGAGTATTCAACCCAAATTTATAGATTTGACACAAGGGGAGCCAAAGAATATTTGAAGGTATTAGCAGCTGAGTTGTCAATTCAACCACACCTGGAGATTAATTATCTACAACAAAGTGATTAGTAGCACAGTAGCATGATAGTTTTGATGATAGTAGCAGCAACAACAATAACGGTAACAGTGATAGCAGTGATATTGTAGCAGTAACGATAGTAGTAGCAATAGTAGTAACTTAGCAAGAACAATATAATATAAATCCATAGGCATTGGATCGCTGACTCTTTTAACCTAGGGAGATATGCCACTAGCTCCAGTTCATAAATATAATGTAGGAATGTATTCTGTAAATAGTCATACGTGCTTATGGAAAGAACTTGCATGACATCTTTTGTCCTACCCTCCCATGGCAGCGGGGTCCTGTTGGAAACTGAGGGATATTAAGGCCTCCTTTTAATAGAGAACCGGAACAAAGCATTAACACACGGTGAATAGATGAACTCCTCAAACTACGGTCATCACCGGGACGGGTCCCGACTATTATCACTCCAGGGTTTCCGGATCATAACACATAGTAGGTGACTATAACTTGCAAGATCGGATCTAGAACATGGATATAATGGTGATAACATAAACGGTTCAGATCTGAAATCATGGCACCCCGGGCCCAAAGTGACAAGCATTAAGCATGGCAAAGTCATAGCAACATCAATCTCAGAACATAGTCGATACTAGGGATCAAGCCCTAACAAAACTAACTCGATTACATGATTAATATCATCCAACTCCTCACCGACCAGTGAGTCTACGAAGGAATTACTCACTCCCGGTGGGGAGCATCATGGAATTGGCGATGGAGATGTGTTGGTGATGGCAAAGATGAAGATCCCCCTCCCCGGAGCCCCAAACAGACTCCAGATCTGCCCTCCCGAGGAAGAACAGGGCTTGGTGGTGGCTCCGTCTCATGAAACGCGATAATTCTTTCTCCCTGAATTTTTTTTGGAAATATGGGATTTTATAGTGTAGGTTTGAGGGTAAGCGGGGCCATCAGGTGGGCAGCACCCACATGGGCATGCCCGGGGGGCTGGCACACCCTGGTGGGTTGTGCCCACCCAAGTGCCCCCCTCAGGTCCTTCCCGGTTCTAGAAATTCTCTTATTTGATATAAAAAATCCTCCCAAAGTTTCGTTCCATTCCATGAACTTTTATTTCTGCACAAAAGTAACACCATGGTAGTTCTGCTGAAAAAGCGTCAGTCCGGGGTTAGTTTCATTCAAATCATGCAAATTAGAGTCCAAAACAAGAGTAAAAGCGTTAGGAAAAGAAGATACATTGCAGACATATCAGGCACCAGCTGTCCGCATTCATGGCGTCCGTCCACATGCCATCATTAAGTAGGCTCGCCACCCGAGGAACTGATACGTCTCCAACGTATCCATAATTTTATTGTTCCATGCTGTTATATTATCATTATTGGATGTTTTACAATCATTTTATAGTCATTTTATATCATTTTTGTACTCACCTATTGACATAGTGCCCAGTGCCAGTTGTTGTTTTCTGCATGTTTTTTACATCGCAGGAAATCAATATCAAACGGAGTCCAAACACAACGAAACTCCTGGAGGATTTGTTGGGCCAAAAGACATCTAGTGGGCCAAGGAAGCACCTGGGGGTGGCTCGAGGGGAGCAACACCCACCAGGGCGCGCCAGGAGGCCTAGGCACGCCCTGGTGGGTTGTGCACACCTCGGGTGCCCCCTGAACTGCCTCTTTGCTCTATAAATACCCCAATATTCCAGAAACCCTAGGGGAGTCGACGAAAATCAATTCCAGTCGCCGCAGAGTCCAGGACCACCAGATCCAATCTAGAAACCGTCATGGAGGGGTTCACCACTTCCATTGGTGCTTCTCCTATGATGCGTGAGTAGTTCTTTGTAGACCTATGGGTCCATAGTTAGTAGCTAGATGGCTTCCTCTCTCTCTCTCTCTCTCTCTCTCTCTCTCTCTTGATTATCAATACAATGGTCTCTTGGCTATCCATATGATGTAAGTTTTTTTGCGGTGTGTTTGCTGGGATCCGATGAACTTTGAGTTTATGATCAGATCTATGTTTTTATCCATGAAAGTTATTTGAGTCTTCTTTGATCTCTTATATGCATGATTGCTTATAGCCTCGTATTTCTTCTCCAATATGTGGGTTTTGTTTTTCCAACTTGATCTATTTATCTTGCAATGGGAAGAGGTGCTTTGTAGTGGGTTCAATCTTATGGTGCTTGATCCTAGTGACAGAAGGGGAACCGACACGTATGTATCGTTGCCACTAAGGATAACAAGATGAGATCTATATCTCCTCAATAGATAAACGAATCTTGTCTACATCATGTCATCATTCTTATTGCATTACTCCGTTTTCCCGTGAATTTAATACACTAGATGCATGCTGGATAGCGGTCGACGTGTGGAGTAATAGTAGTATATGCAGGTAGGAGTATGTCTACTAATCTTGGACGTGACGCCTATATAATGGTCATTGCCTCGATATCGTCATGATTATTCAAAGTTCTATCAATTGTCCAACAGTAATTGTTTTCCCACCGTTTGCTATTTTTCTCGAGAAAAGCCACTAGTGAAACCTACGGGCCCCGGGTCTCTTTTCATCATATTTGCCTTTGTGATCTATTTGCCCTTGCATTTGGTGGGGGTGCAAAGACAGCCAGGAGGTTTTCCTAGAAGCAGCCACCCTTTAAAGAGTGTGTAATAGCTCACTGATCGAGTGCCCTTGCGCTGAAGATGAACGGGGTTAAGCGATCTAGCGAAGCTGTGGGATGTCAAAATGCATCGGTAGGGGAGCGTTCCTCCTTAGAGGGAAGCAACCGCGAAAGCGGGGGTCGACGAAGCGGAAGCGAGAATGTCGGCTTGAGTAACGAAAACATTGGTGAGAATCCAATGCCCCGAAAACCCAAGGTTTCCTCCGCAAGGTTCGTCCATGGAGGGTGAGTCAGGGCCTAAGATCAGGGTTTCAGATCTATTAAACCAATAATACAAAAATATCTTGTTGCAATTTATTTGTTCCGCGATCTATTTATCCTATCTACCACTTTTACTCAGGTTTTTTGCCTATCTTGAGGCGACGTACCCGGAAGGGATTGACAACCCCTTTTAAAGGTCGGGTTGCGAGTATTTGTTATTTGTGTGCAGGTGCTATTTACGTGGTGTGACGAGGTTCTCCTGCTGGTTCGATAACCTTGGTATCATCACTAAGGGAAATACCTACCGGCACTATACTACAACATCCCTTCCTCTTTGGGGAAATACCTATGTAGTTCTACCAGACATCAAAAGGAATTTCTAGCGCCGTTGTCGGGGAGGATCTTCAACATCAACCATGTTCCTAATCACAAATATCATCTCCTCGCAATTTGCATTATTTTCCATTTACCTCTCGTTTTCCTCTCCCCCACTTCACAAAAATTTGCCGTTTTATTTTCCCTTTTTTTTCATTCACCATTTTCTCGTCAGATTTGTTTTCCGTGTGCAACCTTGTTTATCACCTTTTGTCATTATGGATTTCTCTTCTTCTATTGCATGTACCCCTGAGAACTAGGTTCTCAACTTTAAACAAAGGGGAGGAGAAAATTTAAAAGATGCTTGGTATAGGATTTGCAATGCTCATAATAGATCTACCCGTAAGCAATCTACCGTTGTTCTTCTTCATTGTTTTTATGTGGGCATTACCACTTGGTACAGATTCGTCCATGATATGATTACCGGTGGGAATTTCTTGATGTGTCGTTCTCTTTATGCTTTTAATGCTTTGGGAAATTTAGTGGGCTCACCACCACTCGTAATCAATGAAACAATATTGACTCTCGAGCATGTTATGGAAAGACTAGATGCTATTGAAAGAAAATGCTTACCGTAGAACATATTGAAAACTTGGATGGAAAAATGCAAAGTTATGCTACTAAAGTTGGGTCAAAAGCAGGAGATGTTTTTTAAGTTGCTAAGATAAAAGGGAACTATAATCCATGAAAGAATAGAAGAGAGCCCGTGTAGGACTGATAAACTGGAAGAAATTTTTTCTAATCTAGGTACGGCTTTTGCTTCCGCTAAAACCCCGTGAAAAATAGTAAGACTACTCAAGTCACTAAAAACAAAGGTGCAACTTCTAGCAATGATAAAGGAGATCTTAAGATGATTAGTATCCATCCCAACTTTATTGAAGTCATAAGAGACCCTTTTTGTGAAAATAAGTTTCTCAATCTCATGCCTAGAAGTATTATCGCTGAGAATTTATATGCAAAATCCTTGAAAATCCTAAGTGTTCGATCAAAGAATTGGACAAAGATGACAACACTTAGATCCTACGTGTTATGCCTATCCAGGGGCGTAAAACGATAGAGCTTGTTGGGAGGCAACCCAATGAATAAAATTTATTTTTGCTTTTTTCTTTCTCTTCTTGAGTGTTAGCACAATTATACTACTGTTATGATTGTGTTTTTGTGTTTTGATTAGTGTTTGTGCCAAGCAAAGCCTTTGGGAAGATTTGAGTGAAAGTTTATTTGATCTTGCTGAAAAATAGAAACTTTTGTGCTCACGAGATTATTTGTCATTTTTATTAGGAGAGTGCTTTTGAGTTGATTCCTTTTGTAGAAGATTAATAGACAAATTCCTCACGACCACAAATTTATTTCAGAATGTTTGGATTTAGATAAGTATTCCAAATATTCAGATTGCTACAGACTGTTCTGTTTTTGACAGATTCTGTTTTCTTTGCGTTGTGTGCTTGTTTTGATGATTCTATGGTTTTCTTTGATGAGTTTTTGCCATAGAAAAGTTGGAATACAGTAGATATAATGCAAAAAATAAAATAAGAATAGGTTTGATACATTACTTATAGTAGTGGTTTGGTTTCTTATACTAATGGATCTCACGAAGGTTTTGTTTGAGTTTTGTGTGATTGAAGTTTTCAAGTTTCAGGTTATCTTACGATGGATGAAGGAATAAGGATAAGCAAAAGGCTAAGCTTGGGGATGCCCGAGGCAGCCCAAGATAATATTCAAAGAAGTAGCAAGCAACTAAGCTTGGGATGCCCCCGAGTAGCATCCCCGCTTTCTTCTAACAACCATCGATATTTTACTTGAAACTATATTTTTATTCGTCACCTAATATGAATTTTGCTTGGAGCGTCTTGTATGATATGAGTCTTTGCTTGTTTTGCTTTGTGTCTTACATGTTTAGTCCTTGACGGACACACCTTTTTGAGAAAGCCAAAAAAATATGCTATGCTTGCTCCTATGCTTCACTTAAATTTTTAGAGCCATGGATTTGCTCTAGTACTTCACTTATATATTTTTTAGCACGGTGTGCTTTGTTAATTTTGAAGAAATGCTCTCATGCTTCACTTAGATTTATTTGGGAGTTAGTAATTTTTTAAGAAATTCTCTCTTGCTTCACTTAGATTATTTTGAGAGAAAGAAAAAAATCATGCTCGTGATCTTCACTTATATTTGCTTGAGCTTATCAAAAGCAACATATGAAAATAGTCCCAAACTGATAGATATCCAAGGAGGATATAATAAAAACTTTCATGAAGATCATTGGACAAAATTAACTTGATTCTTAGTAATGGTTTTGAGATATGATGATATGATATGTGAGACATGTTGATGAGTAATTGTGCTTTAGTAAGAATATTGATGTTAAGCTCTGTGATTCCCTATGCAAGCACGAAAGTCAATAGTTATGCAATGAAATTTATATCCTACTTATGGTGCATTATTCGGTGTTAATTATGCTTAATGCTTGGGTACGAGAATTTTCGCTTTTTTGTTGGTTGCTTCTCAATCTTTTTGCTAGCCTTCATTTTGCACTAAGTATGATCACTACTTGTGCATTCAAAACCCTTTAAACCAGTTTTGCCATATGAGTCCACTATACCGACCTATATGCGGTATTTCCATGCTATTCTAAGAAAATTTGCATGTGCCATCTCTAGTGTTCAAAATAAATTTCTCTTTTGTGTGCTCTACTGCTCACGAAGCGGTAAAAGGTAGCCAATATTTTCCATGCTAGATGTGTTATTCTCATTATGTGTGTTTATTCATTTGTCATTGCACGAGAGTATGGCAAAGGTACTAGGGATGCCCAGTCCCGAAATGAATAATGAATTTACTTTATCTTGCCAAATAATAAATTCCTTGGAACGTGTTTGTATGGAGGGCACCCGTGGATACGGTCAGCCATGGAAAGTGAAAGTAATGGTGGAAAAAGGAATAAACTTTATTTTCTGTTTGCGAACCGCCTATGATGTATCTAGCATGGAAAGTGTTGGGATGCTCCAAGTTGTTTTCATTGGTGGGAAAAGTATGTCTCTCAAAAATATTTTTTATCTCTCAATTTAAGCTTTGAGCTCTGGCACCTCTACAAATCACTACTTCCCTCTACGAAGGGCCTTTCTTTTACTTATGAAATTTTTATTTTGAACTTGAGTCTCCATCTTCTCTTATAAAGCACCAACTAAGGGGCACTATGATCATATTTGAGCATTGGGTGTAGCTAATATTCGAGTGTGTTTCATGAATGGATCGATGATTGAGCATGATAGGCTAGGGATAACTTGCCTTAGTGTTGATATTTTGAAGGACATGGTTGCTTGTTGGTATGCTTGAGTATTGAAGTCTTCATGTCAAAACTAGACTATTGCTTTGAATCATATAAAAGTCCATATGTCCATGCTATAAACAAAGAAATGTGATGAACATGTTAGGCAGCATTCCACATCAACAATTATGTTTTTATCATTTACCTACTCGAGGACGAGCACGAGTTAAGCTTGGGGATGTTGATACGCCTCCAACGTATCTCTATTTTTTGTTGTTCCATGCTGTTATATTATCATTCTTGGATGTTTTACAACCATTTTATAGTCATTTTATATCATTTTTGGTACTAACCTATTGACATAGTGCCCAGTGCCAGTTGGTGTTTTCTACATGTTTTTTACATCGCAGGAAATCAATATCAAATGTAGTCCAAACGCAATGAAACTCCTGGAGGATTTTATTAGGCCAGAAGACATCCAGTGGGCCAAGGAAGCACCTGGGGGTGGCTCAAGGGAAGCAGCACCCACCAGGGCGCACCAGGAGGCCCAGGCGCGCCCTAGTGGGTTGTGTCCACCTCGGGTGCCCCCTGAACCGCCTCTTTGCTCTATAAATACCCCAATACTCCAGAAACCCTAGGTGAGTCGACGAAAATCAATTCCAGCCACCGCAGAGTCCAGAACCACCAGATCCAATCTAGACACTGTCATGGAGGGGTTCACCACTTCCATTGGTGCCTCTTCTATGATGCGTGAGTAGTTCTTTGTAGACCTACGGGTCCATAGTTAGTAGCTAGATGGCTTCCTCTCTCTCTCTCTCTCTCTCTCTCTCTCTTGATTATCAATACAATGGTCTCTTGGAGATTCATATGATGTAAGTCTTTTTGCGATGTGTTTGTTGGGATCCGATGAACTTTGAGTTTATGATCAGATCTATGTTTTTATCCATGAAAGTTATTTGAGTCTTCTTTGATCTCGTATATGCATGCTTGCTTATAGCATCGTATTTCTTCTCCGGTATTTCGGTTTTGTTTGGCCAACTTGATCTATTTATCTTGCAATGGGAAGAGGTGCTTTTTAGTGGGTTCGACCTTACGGTGCTTGATCCAAGTGACAGAAGGCGAACCGACACGTATGTATCGTTGCTACTAAGGATAACAAGATGAGATATATATCTCCGCAATAGATAAATGGATCTCGTCTACATCATGTCATTGTTTTTATTGCATTACTCCGTTTTCCCATGACTCAATACACTAGATGCATGCTGGATAGCAGTCGATGTGTAGAGTAATAGTAGTAGATGCAGGCAGGAGTCGGTCTACTAATCTTGGACGTGATGCCTATATAATGATCATTGCCTGGATATCGTCATGATTATTTGAAGTTCTATCAATTGCCCAACATTAATTGTTTTCCCAGGTTTGCTATTTTTCTCGAGAGAAGCCACTAGTGAAACCTATGGCCCTCGGGTCTCTTTTCATCATATTTTCCTTGTCGATCTATTTTCTCTTGCATTTATTTTCAAATCTATTGAACCAAAAATACAAAAATACCTTGCTGCAATTTATTTGTTCCATGAGCTAGTTATCCTATCTACCACTTTTACCTCACGTTTTTTGCCTATCTTGAGGCGCCGTACCCGGAAGGGATTGACAGCCCCTTTTACATGTCGGGTTGCGAGTACTTGTTATTTGTGTGCAGGTGTTGTTTATGTGGTGTGAGGAGGTTCTCCTACTGGTTCGATAACCTTGGTCTCATCACTGAGGGAAATACCTACCGTCGCTATACTACATCATCCCTTCCTCTTTGGGGAAATACCGACGTAGCTCTAGCAAACATCAGGAACCAACTCCGGTGACTCACTAGCGCACCTTGACACTTGGCCTCACCAGAATGCCCTACTTAAAGCGACAACGCCCAGCTAAACTCCACACCAGAGCGCATCCTCCTCCCTGACACCACATCCACCATGACCGCGAGCGAGAGCGCTCCGCAAGAGAGCTTGTCTTCAGGGATGAAGATCGAGGTCGCTTCCCTTGCTTAACTCGCCGCTTGTAATGCAATGCCAGCGTAGCCGGACACATACGCGGCCGCACAAGCGGTGGCTGCACCGACGACCGACAACAAGAGCACAGCCAGCCACGCGTCCTACGTCCCGCCGTCCAATGTTCGGTGGCGCATGTGGCATGTGAATAGCGACGGACCGTCCACGTCCACCGGCAGCTCCGAGGTCAGGGACTCCTCTGAGGATGAGTAGGGCATGGGAGGCGACAGGGTCTGGTGTTCCAAGTGGGTCGGTCCATCTCCTGGGTTCTACTCTTCCTTGCCGGAGACCGCACCTTCACTTCCCTGGTCTTGAACCCACCACCATTCATGGAGATGGCAGATGGAGGGTGTCGTCGCTGATGCGGAAGTACAAAGGAAAGTGGACGTCAGTCATCGCCGTAGGATAGGTTTAGGGTCCGGTTTGTTTTCTTTTTTGTCCTAAAAGTTTGAAATTGTAAGGAAAATATGTCATGTTTGCATGAATCTTGTCCAGTGTATATGAACTTTCACAACAGTAGTAAGATATATTGTATGAAAATATATTGAACGATGACTCTAATCATATTTACTTGGTATTGTGGTTGTCATTGTTTTTGTGTGTATAAACCTGGTTTAAGTTTAGAAGGTTTGACCGGAGACAAAGCTAATATGTGAAGTAAATAAAAACATAGGGTTTACATACACAATTTTTCTTAGGCACTCCAATAGTACATCCACTACACATTCACGCATTTCACATCTTTCTCTCACTCTGTCTGACAAACCAACTAAGCCATGTCCTAAAAAATGTCCTCAGAAAACCAACTAAGCCAAACTACAAGCATATCGTGCGGGAAAAGACACAGCTGTGCCATTTTAGTCGGGAATAATATTGATGGATCGCGTAAAGCGCCAAGTTTAAAAGGAAAAGGTGGTACACTTACAACACGCCTGTCGCGGTTGCATTGCACCCCTCACATGGTCAGTCCTGCACACCGCTAACCCAAAGGGAACGCGCTTCGGCTTGCCTCTTTACCGACACATGGGACCGCATTTGGAGAAACCGACCATGCACCAAACTCCCCCACCCACCATGTGAAAATTCCACCCAAATCCCAAATTCAACTCCCCTTAGGACAACTAGCCAATAATATTCCCCAAACCCCCCTCCCCCTTCCCCCATCCACTCCATTCACTACTCTAAAGTGGTCGTCCCTACCGCACCCATACATCGGTGTCACGGTTCATCAAGGGGATGCACGACGATCCTCTCGCTCCCACAGTACGCTCTCATAAACTCCGTCCTCCAGCCATGCCGCTTCCACTGGCGACGTTCTTGTGTAGACGCACGGTGGTCAGCTTCTCCCATGGTACGTGCATACTAGACTGAGGCCCCATGAATGTCGGAGTAGCTCTAAATGTTAGTTGATAGACGTTGTTAATATCACTACTTGCCGAAATAGTTTACAATCAATATGCTCTGCTTAAAAAGCTTCCTTGCCATGTTCTGTAGTCAATCTGATTTGCTGAGATGGCATGCCACGCCCGACTAGTTGCTAAAATATCCTGCCATATATTAGGACCATGTATGTATTGTGAAGTAGATTGCCATGGTCTAGTAGCCAATCTATTAGGTGAAATAGCTTGACATCATTTTATACTCAATCTTTGTTGCTAAGAAGGCCTTCGATAGCTGTGTGCTCGGGCTCATTGGTTGCTGAAATAGCCTGCATAATTTAGCACTCAATATGTTTGATGAATTAGCTTTACATATATTTCATTACTTAGATCTCCTTGTTCAAATATCTTGCCATAGCTTTACACATCGACCTAGGTATTTTTCTGGACTTTATAAAAAAGCATATATGTTTTCCTATAATATCTAGTAGAAGAACTAATTTTTATGTCTAACAGATGGACATGACTTGGATAACTTCTGCTGGAAGATTCTCCCCTGCATATGTCAAGGGGGTTGAAAACTTCATGAATTTTATCATAGCTGAGTACGGTGGTCTGAAATCATATGTGCGTTGCCCGTGTAGCAGTTCTATGAATTTAGTTTCAAGACCCCAGTCAACTGTGCAAAATCATCTACACTTGTATGGGATGTCGGTCACATATACTAGGTCGGTCCGCATGCTGGAACAATGCAACGTGGCAGTCACCGCATGAAATAAGCTGTCAGTATTCTCAGCTATGGTCACCTTTCTTCAGGTGAAGACATCTGAGCGGATGACAAACAAATTATTTGATGTGATGTTGGCTTCTTTCCGCAAATCTTACCCAGATGCGTTTGAGCTGCCACACACCTACGGTAAAATGAAAAATTTCCTTTGTGCAGTTGGAATTGGATATGATATGATCCATATTTTTGATAATAATTGTGTTCTGGTCCGGAAGGATTATGCCAACTTCAGTGAATGCCCAAAATGCAAATCATCACGACGGAAAGATGGTGATGCTGTGAAGAGGATTCCTTGTAAGGTTCTAACATATTTTCCAATTATACCAAGATTGTAGAGGTTGTTTCAAGATGCTCAAACAAGAGAGTATGTGTTGTGGCATTCTAGGAACCAGGAGTACAAAGATTACAATGTAATGAGCCATCTGTTGGGGAACGTAGCAAAAATTCAAAATTTTCCTACGAATCACCAAGATCTATCTATGGAGAAACCAGCAACGGGGGAAAGGAGAGTGCATCTACATACCCTTGCAGATCGCTAAGCGGAAGCGTTCAAGAGAACGGGGTTGAAGGAGTCGTACTCGTCGTGATCCAAATCACCGAAGATCCTAGTGCCGAACGGACGGCACCTCCGCGTTCAACACATGTACAACCCGGTGACGTCTCCCATGCCTTGATCCGGCAAGGACAGAGGGAGAGGTTGAGGAAGACTCCATCCAGCAGCAGCACAACGGCGTGGTGGTGATGGAGGAGCGTGGTAGTCCAGCAGGGCTTCGCCAAGCACTGCGAGATATGAGGAGAAAGAGAGGTAGGGCTGCGCCAACAGGAGAAGAAACTCATGTGTTGGGCAGCCCCCAGGCCTCAAGTATTTATAGGGGGAGGGGAGGGGGCTGCGCCCCCTCTAGGGTTCCCTCCCCAGGGGTGGCGGCAGCCCCCAGATCCCATCTGGGTGGCGGCCAGAAGGGGAGAGGGGGGAGGCGCACCTAGGGTGGGCCTTAGGGCCCATCTGCCCTAGGGTTTGCCCCCCTTCCCCACTTCCCTACGCCTTGGGCCCTGTGGGGGGCGCACCAGCCCACCTGGGGCTGGTCCCCTCCCACACTTGGCCCATGCAGCCCTCCGGGGTTGGTGGCCCCACTTGGTGGACCCCCGGGACCCTCCCGGTGGTGCCGGTACGTTACCGAAAAAACCCAAAACTTTTCCGGTGACCAAAACAGGACTTCCCATATATAAGTCTTTACCTCCGGACCATTCCAGAACTCCTCGTGATGTCTGGGATCTCATCCGGGACTCCGAACAACATTCGGTAACCACATACTAACTTCCTTTATAACCCTAGCGTCATCAAACCTTAAGTGTGTAGACCCTACGGGTTCGGGAGACATGTAGACATGACCGAGACGTTCTCCGATAAATAACCAACAGAGGGATCTGGATACCCATGTTGGCTCCCACATGTTCCACGATGATCTCATCGGATGAACCACGATGTCAAGGACTCAATCCATCCCGTATACAATTCCCTTTGTCTAGCGGTATTGTACTTGCCCGAGATTCGATCGTCGGTATCCCGATACCTTGTTCAATCTCGTTACCGGCAAGTCTCTTTACTCGTTCCGTAACACATCATCCCGTGATCAACCACTTGGTCACATTGTGCACATTATGATGATGTCCTACCGAGTGGGCCCAAAGATACCTCTCCATTAACCGGAGTGACAAATCCCAGTCTCGATTCGTGCCAACCCAACAGACACTTTCGGAGATACCTGTAGTGCATCTTTATAGCCACCCAGTTACGTTGTGACGTTTGGTACACCCAAAGCATTCCTACGGTATCCGGGAGTTGCACAATCGCATGGTCTAAGGAAATGATACTTGACATTAGAAAAGCTTTAGCATACGAACTACGATCTTTGTGCTAGGCTTAGGATTGGGTCTTGTCCATCACATCATTCTCCTAATGATGTGATCCCGTTATCAACAACATACAATGTCCATGGTCAGGAAACTGTAACCATCTGTTGATCAACGAGCTAGTCAACTAGAGGCTTACTAGGGACATGGTGTTGTCTATGTACCCACACATGTATCTGAGTTTCCTATCAATACAATTATAGCATGGATAATAAACGATTATCATGAACAAGGAAATATAATAATAATAACCAATTTATTATTGCCTCTAGGGCATATTTCCAACAGTCTCCCACTTGCACTAGAGTCAATAATCTAGTTCACATCGCCATGTGATTAACACTCACAGGTCACATCGTCATGTGACCAACATCCAAAGAGTTTACTAGTTCACATCATCATGTGATTAAGACTCAATGAGTTCTGGGGTTTGATCATGTTTTGCTTGTGAGAGAGGTTTTAGTCAACGGGTCTGCAACATTTAGATCTGTATGTACTTCGCAATTCTCTATGTCATAGTAAATGCTGCTTCCACGCTCCACTTGGAGCTATTCCAAATGGTTGCTCCACTATACGTATCCGGTTTGCTACTCAGAGTCATTCGGATAGGTGTTAAAGCTTGCATCGACGTAACCCTTTACGCCGAACTCTTTGTCACCTCCATAATCGAGAAACATGTCCTTATTTACTCCAATGACAATTTTTGACCGCTGTCTAATGATCCCCATTTCTGGATCATGGCAAGGCACACTTCCGGTGCAGTACACAGCATAGCATACTATAGACCCTACATCTGAAGCATAGGGGACGACCTTCGTCCTTTGTCTCTCTTCTGCCGTGGTCGAGCTTTTACTCTTAACTTCATACCTTACAACTCAGGCAAGAACTCCTTCTTTGACTGATCCATCTTGAACACCTTCAAGATCATGTCAAGGTATGTGCTCATTTGAAAGTAATATTAAGCATTTTTTGATCTATCCTCATAGATCTTGATGCTCAATGTTCACGTAGCTTAATCCAGGTCTTCCATCGAAAAACACTTTTCAAATAACCCTATATGCTTTCCAGAAATTCTACATCATTTCCGATCAACAATATGTCAACAACATATACTCATCAGAAATGTGATAGTGCTCCCACTCACTTCTTTGGAAATACAAGTTTCTCATAAACTTTGTATAAACCCAAAATTCTTTGATCATCTCATCAAAGCGTACATTCCAACTCCGAGATGCTTACTCCGGTCCTTAGAAGGATTGCTGGAGCTTTGCATATTTGATAGCGTCTTTCAGGATTGTCAAAAACCTTCTGGTTGTATCACATACAACCTTTCCTCAAGAAATTGTCGAGGAAACAATGTTTTTTGACATTCTATCTGCAAGATTTCATAAATAATGCAGTAACTGCTAATCCATTTCCAACAGACTCTTAGCATCGCTACGACTGAGAAAGCCTCACCATAGTCAACTCCTTGAACTTGTCGGAAAACATCTTAACGACAAGTCGAGCTTTCTTAATGGTGATTCTTACCATCATTGTCTGTCTTTCCTTTTAAAATCCATCTGTACCCACCGGCCTTACGACCATCAAGTATTTCTTCCAAAGCCATGGATCCTTTCTCGGATTTTATGGCCTCGAGCCATTCGTCGGAATCCGGGCCCACCATCGCTTCTCCATAGCTCGTAGGTTCATTGTTGTCTAGCAACATGACCTGTAAGACAGGATCACGTATTACTCTGAAGCAGTACACATCCTCGTCGACCTACGAGGTTTGGTAGTGACTTGATCCGAAGTTTCATGATCACTATCATAAGCTTCTACTTCAATTGGTGTAGGTGCCACAGGAACAACTTCCTGTGCCCTGCTACACACTAGTTGAAGTGATGGTTCAACAACCTCATCAAGTCTCCACCATCCTCCCACTCAATTCTTTCGAGAGAAACTTTTCCTCGAGAAAGGACCCGTTTCTAGAAACAATCCCTATTGATTTCGGATCTGAATTAGGAGGTATACCCAACTATTTTGGGTGTCCTATGAAGATGCATTTTATCCGCTTTGGGTTCGAGCTTATCAACCTGAAACTTTTTCACATAAGCGTCGCAGCCCCAAACTTTTAAGAAACGACAACTTAGGTTTCTCCAAACCATAGTTCAAACGGTGTCGTCTCAACGGAATTACGTGGTGCCTTATTAAAGTGTGTGTGGTTGTCTCTAATGCCTAACCCATGAACGATAGTGGTAATTCGATAAGAGACATCATGGTACGCACCATATCCAATAGGGTGCAACTATGATGTTCGGACACACCATCACACTATGGTGTTCCAGGCGGTATTAATTGTGAAACAATTTCCACAATGTCTTAATTGTGTGCCAAAGCTTGTAACTCAGATACTCATCTCTATGATCATATCATAGACATTTTATCCTCTTGTCACAATGACCTTCAACTTCACTCTGAAATTACTTGAACCATTCAATAATTCAGACTTGTGTTTCATCAAGTAAATATACAGTATCTACTTAAATCATCTATGAAGTAAAACATAACGATATTCACTGCATGCCTCAGCACTCATTGGATTGCACACATCAAAGTGTGTTACTTCCAACAAGTTGCTATCTTGTTCCATCTTACTGAAAACGAGGCTTTTCAGTCATCTTGCCTACGTGGTATGATTTGCATATCTCAAGTGATTTAAAATCAAGTGAGTCCAAATGATCCATCTGCATGGAGTTTCTTCATGCGTATACACCAATAGACATGGTTTGCATGTCTCAAACTTTTCAAAAACGAGTGAGTCCAAAGATCCATCAACATGGAGCTTCATCATGCGTTTTACACCAATATGACTTACATGGCAGTGCCACAAGTAAGTGGTACTATCATTACTATCTTATATCTTTTGGCATGAAAATCTGTATCACTACGATCGAGATTTAATAAACCATTATTTTAGGTGTAAGACCATTGAAGGTATTATTCAAATAAACAAAGTAATCATTATTCTCCTTAAATGAATACCCGTATTGCGATAGACATAATCCAATCATGTCTAAGCTCAACGCGAATACCAAATAACAATTATTTAGGTTTAACACCAATCTCGATGGTAGAGGGAGCGTGCGATGCTTGATCACATCAACCTTGGAAACACTTCCAACACGTATCGTCAGCTCACCTTTAGCTAGTCTCCGTTTATTCTGTAGCTTTTATTTCGAGTTACTAACACTTAGCAACCGAACCGGTATCTAATACCCTGGTGCTACTAGGAGTACTAGTAAAGTACACATTAACATAATGTATATCCAATATACTTCTATCGACCTTGCCAGCCTTCTTATCTACCAAGTATCTAGGGTAATTCTGCTCCATGGCTGTTCCCCTTATTACAGAAGCACTTAGTCTCGGGTTTGGGTTCAACCTTGGGTTTCTTCACTGGAGCAGCAACTGATTTGCCGTTTCATGAAGTGTCCCTTCTTGCCCTTGCCCTTCTTGAAACTAGTGGTTTCACCAACCATCAACAATTGATGCTCCTTCTTGATTTCTACTTTCGCGGTGTCAAACATCGTGAATACCTCAAGGATCATCTATCCCTGATATGTTATAGTTCATCACGAAGCTCTAGCGGCTTGGTGGCAATGACTTTGGAGAAACATCACTATCTCATCTGGAAGATCAACTCCCACTCGATTCAAGTGATTGTTGCACTCAGACAATCTGAGCACAAGCTCAACGATTGAGCTTTTCTCTGTTAGTTTGCAGGCTAAGAAAATTGTCAGAGGTCTTATACCTCTTGACGTGGGCACGAGCCTGAAATCCCAATTTCAGCCCTCGAAACATCTCATATGTTCCGCGACGTTTCAAAAACGTCTTTGGTGCCTCAACTCTAAACCGTTTAACTGAACTATCACGTAGTTATCAAAACGTGTATGTCCGATGTTCGCAACATCCACAGACGACGATTGGGGTTCAGCACACTAAGCGGTGCATTAAGGACATAAGCTTTCTACTGTCTGCATAATCGCTACTGTCAACTTTCAACTATATTTTCTCTAGGAACATATCTAAACAGTGGAACTAAAGCGCGAGCTTACGACATAATTTGCAAAGATCTTTTGACTATGTTCATGATAATTAAGTTCATCTCATGAACTCCCACTCAGATAGACATCCCTCTAGTCATCTAAGTGATTACATGATCCGAGTCAACTAGGCCATGTCCGATCATCACGTGAGACGGACTAGTCATCATCGGTGAACATCTTCATGTTGATCGTATCTACTATACGACTCATGCTCGACCTTTCGGTCTCTTGTGTTCCGAGGCCATGTCTGTACATGCTAGGCTCGTCAAGTTAACCTAAGTGTTTCGCGTGTGTAAATCTGGCTTACACCCGTTGTATGTGAACGTAAGAATCTATCACACCCAATCATCACGTGGTGCTTCGAAACGACGAACTTTCGCAACGGTGCACAGTTAGGGGGAACACTTTCTTGAAATTTTAATGACGGATCATCTTATTTACTACCGTCGTTCTAAGCAAATAAGATGTATAAACATGATAAACATCACATGCAATCAAATAGTGACATGATATGGCCAATATCATTTTGCTCCTTTTGATCTCCATCTTCGGGGCTCCATGATCATCATCGTCACCGGCATGACACCATGATCTCCATCATCATGATCTCCATCATTGTGTCTTCATGAAGTTGTCTCGCCAACTATTACTTCTACTACTATGGCTACCGGTTAGCAATAAAGTAAAGTAATCACATGGCGTTGTTCAATGACACGCAGGTCATACAATAAACTAAGACAACTCCTATGGCTCCTGCCGGTTGTCATACTCATAGACATGCAAGTCGTGATTCCTATTACAAGAACATGATCAATCTCATACATCACATATATTCATCACATTCTTCTTGGCCATATCACATCACCTAGCATACCCTGCAAAAACAAGTTAGACGTCCTCTAATTGTTGTTTGCATGTTTTACGTGGCTGCTATGGGTTTCTAGCAAGAACGTTTCTTACCTACGCAAAACCACAACGTGATATGCCAATTGCTATTTACCCTTCATAAGCACCCTTTTCATCGAATCCGTTCCGACTAAAGTGGGAGAGACTGGCACCCGCTAGCCACCTTAGCACCAAGTGCATGTCAGTCGGTGCAACCTGTCTCACGTAAGTGTACGTGTAAGGTCGGTCCGGGCCGCTTCATCCCACAATACCATTGAAACAAAATTGGACTAGTAACAGTAAGCATATTGAACAAAATCAATGCCCACAACTACTTCGTGTTCTACTCATGCAAAGAATCTACGCAATAGACCTAGCTCATGATGCCACTGTTGGGGAACGTAGCAGAAATTCAAAATTTTCCTACGAATCACCAAGATCTATCTATGGAGAAACCAGCAACGGGGGAAAGGAGAATGCATCTACATACCATTGTAGATCGCTAAGCGGAAGCGTTCAAGAGAACGGGGTTGAAGGAGTCGTACTCATCGTGATCCAAATCACCGGAGATCCTAGTGCCAAACGGACGACACCTCCGCGTTCAACACACGTACAACCCGGTGGCGTCTCCCATGCCTTGATCCAGCAAGGAGAGAGGGAGAGGTTGACGAATACTCCATCCAGCAGCAGCACAATGGCGTGGTGGTGATGGAGGAGCGTGGTAGTCCAGCAGGGCTTCGCCAAGCACCGCGAGATATGAGGAGAAAGAGAGGTAGGGTTGCGCCAACAGGAGAAGAAACTCATGTGTTCGGCAGCCCCCAGGCCTCAAGTATTTATAGGGGGAGGGGAGGGGGCTGCGCCCCCTCTAGGGTTCCCTCCCCAGGGGTGGCGTCATCCCCCAGATCCCATCTGGGTGGCGGCCAGAAGGGGAGAGGGGGGAGGCGCACCTAGGGTGGGCCTTAGGGCCCATCTGCCCTAGGGTTTGCCCCCCTTCCCCACTTCCCTGCGCCTTGGGCCCTGTGGGGGGCGCACCAGCCCACCTGGGGCTGGTCCCCTCCCACACTTGGCCCATGCAGCCCTCCGGGGTTGTTGGCCCCACTTGGTGGACCCCCGGGACCCTCCCGGTGGTCCCGATACATTACCGAAAAAACCCGAAACTTTCCCGGTGACCAAAATAGGACTTCCCATATATAAATCTTTACCTCCTGACCATTCCGGAACTCCTCGTGCCGTCCGGGATCTCATCCGAGACTCCGAACAACATTCGGTAACCACATACTAACTTCTTTTATAACCCTAGCTTCATCGAACCTTAAGTGTGTAGACCCTACGGGTTCGGGAGACATGTAGACATGACCGAGACGTTCTCCGGTAAATAACCAACAGCGGGATCTGGATACCCATGTTGGCTCCCACATGTTCCACGATGATCTCATCGGATGAACCATGATGTCAAGGACTCAATCCATCCCGTATACAATTCCCTTTGTCTAGCGGTATTGTACTTGCCCGAGATTCAATCGTCGGTATCCCGATACCTTGTTCAATCTCGTTACCGGCAAGTCTCTTTACTCGTTCTGTAACACATCATCCCGTGATCAACCCCTTGGTCACATTGTGCACATTATGATGATGTCCTACCGAGTGGGCCCAGAGATACCTCTCTGTTAACCGGAGTGACAAATCCTAGTCTCAATTCGTGCCAACCCAACAGACACTTTCGGAGATACCTGTAGTGCACCTTTGTAGCCACCCAATTACGTTGTGATGTTTGGTACACCCAAAGCATTCCTACGGTATCCGGGAGTTGCACAATCTCATGGTCTTAGGAAATGATACTTGACATTAGAAAAGCTTTAGCATACGAACTACGATCTTTGTGCTAGGCTTAGGATTGGGTCTTGTCCATCACATCATTCTCCTAATGATGTGACCCCATTATCAATGACATACAATGTCCATGGTCAGGAAACCGTAACCATCTGTTGATCAACGAGCTAGTCAACTAGAGGCTTACTAGGGACATGGTGTTGTCTATGTACCCACACATGTATCTGAGTTTCCTATCAATACAATTATAGCATGGATAATAAACGATTATCATGAACAAGGAAATATAATAATAATAACCAATTTATTATTGCCTCTAGGGCATATTTCCAACACCATCCATCTCATGGTAGTGACTGGACAAGCTTCAATCTGAAACATAAAAAGTTTGTTCCTGAGCCAAGTAATATTAGACTTGGCTTAGCTACAGATGGATTCAACCAATTTGGCCACCAGAGCGCCACATATAGCATGTGGCCAGTGCTTGTTATCCCTTACAACATGCCACCAAATGTCTGCACCAAAGAATCAAACTACATGATGGCCTTGCTCATCCTAGGTCCAAAAGGTCCTAGAAAGGATTTTGATTTATTCATGGAGCCTCTTGTGGAGGAACTTCAAAAGCTATAGAGGGGTGTTATCACTTGAGACCTATATAGCAATACTAGATGATTTCTTTCTGCGTGTTGTTATAATTTGGTGCATCCATGATTATCTGGCTTTGATCACTATGTCAAGGTGAATGACACATGTTTACAATGCATGTGTTCAATATGACAAGATTCCCATGTCATACGCAATACTTAGCAAGATCTGTTACATTGGACATCGTCGTTTCCTTGCCAAGGACAAGCCATGTCCTAGAAAATGTCGAAGACTTGTGTTTGATGCAGCTCATGAAAGTTATGATGTGCCAAAGAGATTCACCAGCGATGACTTGGAGGAGGAATTACAGAAGGTTCGAAATATTACACAAGGAAACCATCCTGATAATGGTAGAGGGAAAGGAAGCATGGGAGGGCAGAAGAGAGATTATTATTTACCTACAGGTCCACTTTGTGGGTCTTGGAGTATTGGAAAGATTTGGATCTGTTGCATAATCTTGATGTGATGCACATCAAGAATATATATGTGACAACATTATCGGCACACTTCTTAATATTGAAGGCACGATGAAAGATACCTTAAAATCTAGGATTGATTTGACACATCGGGGTGTCAGATCTGATTTGCATGTGAAATTTGATGGTGCATCACGGGATATGGCACCAGCTGTGTACGTCTTGGACAAGGTAAAAAGAAAAGAATTCTGCAAGGTCCTGTCATGTGTGAGATTCCCACATGGATGTGCTTCCAGCCCTGAAAGGAGAGTCAGTGCAGACGGAAGCAAGGTATAAGGGTTGAAAACTCATGACTGCCACATCCTACTTTAAAGGGTTTTACATGTTATACTTAGAGGATTGGGTCGCCCTGACTTATACAGAGCAGTTGAATTGTTGGGACAATTCTTAAGGGAACTCTGCACTAGAAATATCATGATAGATGTTGTGAAGCTTCTTAAAGACAAGATACCAACTATCCTCTGCGACCTTGAGAAGATATATCCTCCAGCCTTCTTTGATGTCATGGTGCATTTGGTTGTTCATCTACCTGATGAGGCACTACTTAGAGGTCCAGTATAGTATGGCTAGATGTACCCTATAGAAAGGCGACTAGGAACTTTCAAGGGCTATGTTAGGAACAGAGCTAGACCTGAGGGTTCCATTACAGAGGCCTACATTGCTACAGAAGCATTGACATTCTGCTCAAAATACATTGAAACGGCTGATTAGCTTAGCAAAAAGGAGGGTGAAAACAATCTTGAGCTCATTGTTTTTGATTGGTTTGTTCGAGTAACAGGGAAGAGTCAACAAGATGACAAACCTAAATATTTGGACAAAATGGTTTGGTATGTGTTGAATAACTATCCTGAGATTCTACCTTATATCGAGTAAGTGCTAAGTACTATAGCTTATACATCATAATCTACTGAACTTGCAGCTCATTCTTATATATTTAGATATTTGACGCGATCACTATGTTGTGCAGTATCTATGAAGAGGATTTACTGGCGCAAATCCAAGAAACATTGAAAAATGGGTTAGGGCAGGATTTGCAAAATGGTTGAAGAGCCGTGTAAGCTTTTGAATTGCACTATTAATTATTTTAATATATTGGGTACATAAGATGATCAGCTTTTATATTTTCTAACCATAGGTTAACAAGATGCGGGAGGATGGGCAGGCAGTTAATGATGACCTTTACGCACTAGCAATGGGTCCTGATACTCGGGTAAGACATTATGAATCTTGTGTTTTTGGAGATGTGCGCTACAACACCCTTGCACGCGATGAAGGCAGGAAGACACAAAATAGTGCCGTCATGAGCACGGATATGCACGAGTATGTGAGAACTGAAATGTATGCTAACATAACAGACATTGTTCAGTTGCAGTATATCTCAAGTTTCGAGGTTCATTGATGTGTGGTTCTGTTTAGCTATCGTTGGTATAACGAGTTTTCCAGGATCGCAAAGCCTAAAGCTGATGATTATTTCAAATTCATCAATGTCAAGGCGGCGTACCGCACTGATGAGCCTTATATTTTGGCAAATCAAGCAACACAAATATTTTTCTTGGAATACACATTTGCACATAACGATGACTGGAGAGTATTGCAAAAGTTTGAGCAGAACAATTTGTTTAATGAAGTTGCACAACAAGATGATGCTTACACTTCTGCTGATGTAGAAGATTCCACAGATGTTTATAGTATCTTTGAGAACGATCACATCAATAAGGTTGGCCAAAAGATTCTGTGTCGGGCTGTGGACGTAGAAGAGTTGATCAAGAAGCCACATTCAAGGACATTGAGGATGAAGAAGAAGATGACATTGGGGTGATTACGGTTCAGACTAATACGCATAGCAAAGATGTTGACGTTGCTGCTGCGCATGATGATTAGATTGCTTTTGTCATATTTGCTTGTGAGAAGATGGCTTTTTATCTACTATGTGAAATTGTGTTTGCTATGACAACTGAAACTTGATGAAGTTGTTGTTTAGCATTTTGTTGTGAGAACATCACTTATTATGTATGTTGATTTGTGTTTGGTGATTGTATGACGACTAAAACATGATGGCATTGTTGCTTAGTTGTACTCATATTTGGTTTTGAAACTTATATTTGATGACATAATTTGTTGTTGGACTGCAATTTGCTCTACGTCTTGCAATGGGAACAAAGCTGGCCCGACAGGGCCTCTGCTAATTTATTTATTTATTAGCAAAAGGGCTTGTGCTAATTCATTTATTTATTACCAAAAGGGGATAGCCCTCGATTTTCGCTAAAAGAAATTATTAGATGTTCACAACACTACACCCAGCCTGCTAAACAGGTTTCATTCATTACTAGTTTCAGCAAAGTGCTCATGACATAGCCACTGGATACATCACGAGTGCTACATACACTGCAAATAAACAGACAGTCATCCTATAGAGCACAACGATCTTGCCCGTTATCTTCACAAGCTCTTTCATCTCATCATTGCTGCCAAGGCTGTTCAACAACTATTGCTTGGTCATGATCAGATGAACTGCATCTTTAACCTTCTGCTCTGCATCTTCCTCTTCTGACGTTCCTTCAGTTACTTGTCCAACACCCCAACATGCTGGTATTGGGATTCCTCGGCTAACCAAATAATCAACATCAATTCATTTCACCACATCAGCAACTTCATAGAAATACATATCACAAGAATCTTCCCTTTTCTGCATGAATCAAATTGGAAGATCATCAACCAAATTACTAAAGAAGTCGGCAACTGAAAGCAGGCGAACAACTTAGGCATGTTATTACCCCATGATTCGGACATTTGTAGAAGACTCGACCAGGGTTGAGGATTGTAGTTGAGACGCGATGGATGACTCTACGTGATTTGCAGCAGTGGCACCACACCAACGGCAGTGGTGTACAATGAGAAACCTACTGCGGTGAGTGGGTCGGCGGGGGTGCGATGAGACCCACATGCGGTGGTATGGGTGGCGACTTTGCGCACATCTGGTTGTTGCCTCGATTGCCTACTGAAGAGCAGGTGGATGAGCTAGCGGAAATGGTTGCTACTGTCGGTGCTTCTGATGCTAGATAGAGTAACTAAAGAACAGGATAAGGGGCCATTGGATATGTTAGTTTCATTACTTGCAGATTAGCATAACACAATATATAGGCTAGGTTTGGATTTGAACCAGTTACAGGAGGATGTCTCTCTTTTTTCTAAAACTCAGCAACATCTCTTTACTGGTACTCTAGCTTGTTCTGTACACATTCTCAAGTCTTTGATTTTTGGGAATGTTATCTGGTGAACGTTCCCTGGGAGGAGGACGGCAAACGAGCACATTTTCCTTGCGGTTTTTAGTTGCGACATGTCGGGGAAACTGATCCACGAACACCTATGGGACCAGCGGACCGAGCCCCTTTCGGTTCGGCGGGGGGCGGAGGTCGCACGAAGAGCGGATCGAGGCGAAGCACATAAGCAGTTTACCCAGCTTCGGAGCTCTCCGGAGAGATAATACTCCTACTGCTGCTTGTCTGATTGTATTGAGTTCTTGCTCGGGAGCGCTGAGTGCTACAGTACACACGAGCTGCTAACGAGACCGAGCGTGAGTGTTTTCTGGTCTCAAAACCCGAACCTCCCCTACGTTGCGCATGGGCCTCCTTTTATATGCTCAAGGGGTCACCGACAGGTGGCAACGCAGACGAGGGTAAAAATGGAAAAGGAGTGGTGGTTGGTACAGCTACCTGCATAGTGCATCCTACCTAACCCTGATGGCAGGGGACAAAGGCATTAAATGCCCGTCTGTGTCGCCCAAACAGTGCAGGAAAGGACCGTCAGGGACGCCACCGCTTGCCACGATGGCAATCTTGTCAGTGCCGCATGCCACCGCGCACCGCTGGCTACACAGCCTCTCGCCACGCGCGCCTGGAAAGGCCCCAGGGCGACACGTTGGTGGATGTGCTGGAGCGTGGGTATAGAGTGGTCGCTTGCCGCGGCAAGCGCCTTGCCGCGGTCGTTGCCTTGTCGCGTCCGGAAGCTTGTCGCTCACCGGGCCTTGCCGGGACGCATGGCGCGTCGCGGCAAGTTCCTTGAGATGCCTTGGTTGGCCTTCCCGGCAAGCTCCTCTTGCCGGGGCCTTGTCTCCTTGGCTTGGATACTTTGTTCTTGAATGGCTCCAAAGGAACCACGAAGGACCTTGGCGGTCACCCGGCAAGCCTTGCCGCGGGGTGCTGCGACTGCCCGTGCACAAGTTCGGGATACTAGGGTACCCCTACTCTAGTACACCGACAGGAGCCCCCGGGCCTGGGCCACACACGATGTCGAGCGATGTTGGGCCAGGCCCACAACAGGGCACGGGCACATGCGGCCTGGGTTACGCCGTATCTTACTCCGTATCCACCGCGCCCTCCCCCAACGGCACGCGTCGAATGCGGCGTCGTGGGAGAGATCGTGGGTGGTTTCTTTATTCGGAAGGGAGAAACGTCCGCCCCCTCCCTCTTTATAAGCAGGGGAAACAGGGGCAGTTCGCCCATCTCGCCGGTTGCTCCTCCAATTTCACGAATCTCCGCCGCTCCCCCCTTCTTCCCGAAGCTGAAAGAGAGCAGCGCTCCGCCCCCCATTGCCACTACGCACCACCAGCGCCGTCGATCTCCCCCACCACCTCCGCCATGGCTCCGAAAGCCGACAAGGGGAAGGGCGTGAAATCGGCCGAGGTGCAGCGGCTCGCGGCACTGCGGAAGGAGCGGGCCATCTTCCCCCCTCAGCTTGCCACGAAGGAGCTGAGGGAGTACTACTACCTCTTCTGGTCGATGGAGACGCGAGCGCATCCATGCACGAAGGTACTCCCGGCTGCCGCTTCTGAACTGGCTCCAAACGGATACCCCTTCTTCGCGTTGTTCTTCTACTGCGGGCTCTGCCCGCCCTTCTCTGAATTTTTCTATGACATCATGAACACCTACGGGTTCCGCCTCCTTGACTTCACCCCCAACGCCATTCTGACCATGGCAGTTTTCGCACATCTCTGTGAAAACTTTGTCGGAGTCCATCCAAACGTAGCCCTTTTTCGCCACTTCTTTATGCCCCGAGTCGAGAGAGGAGAGCCTCTTGCCGGCGGGATTGCTTAGATCTCGAGAGTCGGCAAGAAGGAAGCTTATCTGGAGGGAGAGCTCCGCAGCAAGTGGGAGGAATGGAGAGTAGAGTGGTGCTGGATTGTCGAGGAGAACCCGCAGCCATTTATTGCCCTGCGCCAAGCCCCAATAGTGCACGGCAACGATTGGAGCAACGTGGCCCCGGAAGACGACAGATTGAACATCGCCGTCACCCGGATCCTACGCCTTAGGCTTGTCGGGCTCACCGTAGGCGCAGATTTTCTTCACCGCCGCATCGCCCCCTTGCAGGAGAGGAGGAGACCCGCCTGGGAGTTCCAGAACTCGGCGGATATCATGAGGCTGCGCCCGGGCCTCAACTTCAACTTCACTGTCCTGGAGCTGGACGCGATGCTCCTGGAACTGTTCAAGCGCGATCCTCAACATCCATTCATGTTGTCGAGGGACGTCGTTCCGCTGTGCAACAACTCTTCGCTCGACCGCATCCGCGCAATGATGCCATTGTGCGATTCGCACGGAATCGTTCCAACTTGGCAAGAGCCTGCAGATGACGTCGTGCGGGATTTCTTTGACGGCTTGGTAGAAGTGCCGGTTCGTGCTGATGAACAGAAGAGCCTCACCCGCGACACCACCGATGCGGAGATGCAGCGCATCGCCACCAGGCTGGAAGAGGCGGCGGCAGCCGCTGCCGCGGGCAAGTTCGGGTTCACCGTGGAGGAGGCAGAGGCAGCGGAGGTGGCAAGCCTTGTCGAGCGAGAGGAGTTCACCGGCGAGGAAGAGCTTGCCGGGCCTGAAGCAGAGTCAAGCGAGCCCGGCGAGGGAGAGCTTGTTGGGCCCGAACCTTCAGACAGCTTGCCGCAAGCGGAGCCCCCAGCTGCACCAAGAAGGCGTCTCTGCAAGGCCGGGGACGTAGCGGGGCGGCAAACGAGTCAACAGCCGTTGAGCCGCGCGACACGCTCTACCGCGGCAAGCACTGTTGCCGCGGGAGCGCCTCACGCCGTTGCGGCAACTGGGGCGGGGTCTTCCCAGTCCACCGCTACTGCCCCTACCAAGCAGGCAAGGGATCCCACTCCTCCGCTTCGTCGCACCGGAGGCGAGCCGGACTTCGATCTCTCTGCGCTCAGCTCTGATGAGGAAGAAGAAGAGTAAGATTCTTCGATGTACTTGTAGTTCTTCAATTCTTGTTGTTTTCTCTTGTATCTGATTTGCTTTACTCTGAACTCGGTCCTTTTCAGGACTCTGGCCCAGAGAGAGGCAAAGAGAGCCAAGGTCCCGGTGATTGTCATCGAGGACGAACCCACCGCGACGGCAGAGGACGTGTCCGAGACCATCTTGCCGGACCCGGCAACTTCTCCCCACGGCAGCCCCCAGCACAGCCCCCAGCGTGAGTATATAGTTTTACTTCCTGCTGTCGGGCGTGCATGGTTGCTCTTTCTTTGCTGATATCTGACTGTTGGTTTGTGTAGGAGCAGAGCAGCCTCACCAGGAGGGTCCGAAAGCCGCTCCCGAAATGCTATCTGCTTCGACTACACCGCCAAGGGAGGATTCCCGGCAAGGGAGCGTTCTCCAGCAAGGGAGAATTCTCCGTCAAGGGACAGCTCTCCGGCAAGGGACGGCGCCAGTGATCCTCCGGTGGTTGAGACCACGACTGCAGATCCTAGCACAGGTAATCCTCTTGCTTAAAAACTTCCCTTGGGTTCTTCTTCTTCCGATCTTCTTTTTGGATATTTGCTTGACTTTTCTCCCTTTTCCGTTCGTCAGATCCATCTGCCGCGGAGCCGATGGAAACCGAAGGAGAAGCCGGTGCTGATGATGCCGCCGGCGAAGAGGCCGCCAAAGCTGCCGCCGCAGAAGCTGGCGAGGGATCCGACGATCGCACTGACGGCCCCGAGGCCGCAGGAGCGCCAGGCGCTACGCCGATAGCCGATCCCTCCGCCGCTGCTGCAGCGCCAGGCTCCGAAGAGCCCCAGCCCGGCGCCTACTTGAAGGCCGGCGACGGCATCTTCATCAGGCTCCCCTGGGCGTCAAGCTCCAGGGCGCCGGTCGAAGGAGAAATCTTGGATGGAGAGGTGCTCGCCTCCGTTGGGCTGACGTTGGTCGACGTGCCAAGCAGCAGCAGCGACGAGCCTGAGGAGGAGCGGCTGCTGCGGAAGCTGCTGTCGCTCTACCGCGCCCGACAAGCTAAGCTGGCCTCCCGAGAAGCGCTTGTCGCGAAGGCGGGAGTGGACATCAAGAAGCGCGCGAAGGAGCTTAGGGGTCTCAGGCAGGAAGCTCTCCGGTCCCTGGCGGAGGAGCGGGAGCAACTTCTCGAGGAGCATAAAGCCTTCCTCCTCGAGAAGGTTGAAGTTGAAGAGAAGCAACGGCTTGTCGCCGAAAACCTATTTGCACAGGAAGGAGAGTTGGCGCAGCGCAAGGTCAATCTTGACATCCACGAGGAGGAGCTTGCCGCGCGCGAGCAAGCAATTGGCGGGGCTCTCAAGGAGGCAAGGGATGCCGCCGCAGCTGCCGAGGCCGCCAAGAAGGAGCTGGAGATGAAGGTGGCGCAGCTGGAAGCCGATCTCAGGGCGAGCGGCGAGGAGCTTGCCGAGCTCAGGCATGAGCGCGAGAAGGACGCTGTCGCTCATGGTGAGCTGCAGGGTCTTCTCGCTGAGAGGAGCAAGGAGCTCAGCGCCGCCAAGGATTCCAATGCAGATCTCGAGTTGAAGCTGGCCACTTTGACTCAAACGCTGGACGGCACCAGGGAGCGGGAGGTGGCCTTGTCGGAGAAGATCAAGGCCGACGAGGCGCTGCTGGCGAGTGCTGCTGCCGCCTAGGATACTTTTAGGGAGACTGTGGAGCACTGGACCGAGGGTCTCGTGAATGTTGCCGCAGCCATCGACGGGGAGCTGGCGTAGTTGGGGATGGAGGATCTTGGGTACCCCTCCGATGAGCACCTCCAACCCAGCTCCAAACTCAGCCTATTCTTCAAGGGCGTGGCGACGGCCCTCCAGTGACTCCGGGAGAAGATCCCAAAGCAGCTGGCCGACGAGTCGCGCAAGATCTGCACGGGAGTTCTTCAGAAGGTGCTGGTGAAGGTGGCCTTCCGCCACCCAGGCCTCAACCTCACCAACGTCCTTAGGTCCCTGCCGCCAGATGCTGATCTGGAAGCGCTCAAGGCCCTTGTCGCACCCATTGTGGACAAGGTGAGCGAGATCAAGAGGGTCGAGGGCGATCGCGTAGATTAGGCCGCCTGTTTTCTCTTTTTCTTGTCGCTACTGTTCATGTCATGAGAACAATCTATTAGAGCTGCGACAAGCTATCTTGTAATATAACTCTATTTTGGGTAGAGATTGTTGTGTTATTTCCTTTACTTGATTCCTTCCTTTGTATGTTGTTGCCCTACGCTTTTAGGGAACTTGTCGGCGTAGGCACCTGGGCCGCGAGCGCTGAGTGCGGGACGTCAGCAGCCTGCTGGTGGTGCCGCTTCTGACAAGAAACCTTGTCGCAACTAGCCGCAGCTCACTTAAGTTGTTGAGCAGACTCGAAACGAAGTAAGGGCGCAACTAGCTACGAGTTGGTTCCTCCGTGCACAGGTTTTCCATACAAAGCACGGTCGTTCGAGGAAGATAACTTAAAATTTCTAAACTGATTGCTCAAACTTTGGCAACTTAGCTTTTCTGTCGCTTGCTTTCCGGTAAGGCGAAACTTCCTTGAACGATGCCTGATCCACACCATTATCTTCTCCTTTCCCCCCGGCAAACTTGTGGGCGAGGGAACCTTCCTTTCCTTCTTTGAGAAAAAGAAAGAAGAGAAAATAAAGATATGGAGTCTTATGGCTCGTTATTGCTTACCGGGGGTAGGTGCTGCACAAAGTGTCAAATAACGCATGCAAGAAGAAGTATAATGCATGAAATTGACAAGACGTGCGGAGCACATGAGCTTTACTTATGCACGGGGTCTGCGCCCGGCTTTGTACAAAGGATTACATGCAACATCGGCAAGACTTGTACAAAAGGTGGTTGCCGGAACAGGTTCTGGCAACCGCGCCCTATGGGTAAAACTTACGAAGATGCTCAATGTTCCAGGAGTTGCTCACCGGAATGCCATCTTCGGTCTCAAGGCGGACAGCGCCAGGCCTAGTGACTCGTTTCACCCGGTAAGGGCCTTCCCACTTCGGCGTCAACTTGTTGGAATTCTTGGCAGACTGAACGCACCGAAGAACAAGGTCGCCTTCCTCGAAACTTCTGGCATTAACTTTGCGGCTATGGTAGCGGTGCAAAGCTTGCTAGTATCGAGCAGCTCGTACAGCAGCCTGAAGACGGTCTTCCTCAAGGAGCAGTGCATCATCTTGCCGCAGCTGCTCTTGCTCAAGCTCATCATAAGCCAGCACTCGAGGTGACCCATATACGAGTTCCGTGGGGAGAACTGCCTCTGCTCCATAGACTAGAGCGAAAGGCGTCTGACCAGTGGCCCGATTTGGCGTCGTTTTGATCGACCAAAGAACCACCGGCAGCTCCTCAATCCAGTTCTTTCCGCACTTGTGCAGCCTGTCGAAAGTTCTGGTCTTGAGCCCGCGCAGCACTTCAGCATTTGCCCTCTCCGCTTGACCGTTGCTTCTCGGATGAGCAACAGAAGTGAAGCAGACCTTGGCGCCAAGATCTTGGAAGTACTGCATGAAGGTGCGGCTCGTGAATTGGGTGCCGTTGTCGATGATGATCCTGTTAGGGATCCCGAAACGGCAAACAATCGACCTGAAGAACTTGACTGCTGACTGTGCTGTCACCTTCCTCACTAGTTCCACTTCCGGCCACTTTGTGAACTTGTCGATTGCAACGTACAAGTACTCAAAGCCCCCGACAGCTCGGGGAAAGGGGCCGAGGATGTCGAGCCCCCAGACCGAAAATGGCCAGGATAAAGGGATCGTCTGGAGAGCTTGAGCTGGCTGGTGTATCTGTTTGGAGTGGAACTGGCACGCTTCACACTTGGTTACTTGTGCAGTTGCATCCTGGAGGGCTGTCAGCCAAAAGAAACCTTGCCAGAAAGCTTTGCTGGCAAGTGTTCTTGCGCCAACGTGGTGACCACATATGCCTCTATGTATCTCTGCCAACAGCTTTTGTCCATCTTCCCAATGAATACACTTCAATTTCACACCGTTGAGTCTTCTTCTGTACAATGTGTTGTCGACAAACTGGTACATACTTGACTGCCGGGCTACTTTTTCCGCTTCTTCTTGCTCTTCAGGAAGTTCTCCTGTCTGAAGGAAATGGACAATCTGATGTGCCCATGCTGGAGCTTGCGGCTCGACAACAAGGACCAAAGGCATATCTGCTGGTGCGGGAACATCCGCTTCTACGGCGAGAACCTGCGGCTCGGCCGGAGCTTGACGTTCCCCGGCAAGCTTGCCGGAGCAAAACTTGTCGGGAGCGTCTGCTTCAACGGAACAAACCCTAAGGCTTGCCAGAGCAGACTGCTCCTCAGCACCCTTGGCGTTGATCTTGGGGACCTTCTTGGCGGCGGCTTCGGGGAGCTATGCCGGAAAATAGTCACCAGAAATCAACTTCCTCTTCTTGCTCTGTCCAGTTGATGGCATTACAGATGGTTGATTCAGCTTGAGCACAAAAATCCCTGGTTCCACAGGTAACTTAAGTGCGGCGCACTTCGACAGGCCATCAGCAATGTCGTTCTGAGCTCTTGGAACATGTTCCGTCTGTAGGCCGTCAAAGTGCTCTTCCAGCTTTCTCACTTCATCAACGTAGGCTTCCATCAACGGACTCTGGTAAATCTTGTTCACTTGTCGGACGACAAGCTGCGAGTCACCCCTGACAATGAGCTTCTTGATCCCAAGGTCCGCTGCGATCCTGAGACCGGCAAGCAAACCTTCATACTCTGCAGTATTGTTCGTTGCTTGCTCCTTGGGAAAGTGCACCTAAAGATGTCGGGGAAACTGATCCACGAACACCTATGGGACCGGCGGACCGAGCCCCTTTCGGTTCGGCGGGGGGCGGAGGTCGCACGAAGAGCGGATCGAGGCGAAGCACACGAGCAGTTTACCCAGCTTCGGAGCTCTCCGGAGAGATAATACTCCTACTGCTGCTTGTCTGATTGTATTGAGTTCTTGCTCGGGAGCGCTGAGTGCTACAGTACACACGAGCTGCTAACGAGACCGAGCGTGAGTGTTTTCTGGTCTCAAAACCCGAACCTCCCCTACGTTGCGCATGGGCCTCCTTTTATATGCTCAAGGGGTCACCGACAGGTGGCAACGCAGACGAGGGTAAAAATGGAAAAGGAGTGGTGGTTGGTACAGCTACCTGCATAGTGCATCCTACCTAACCCTGACGGCAGGGGACAAAGGCATTAAATGCCCGTCTGTGTCGCCCAAACAATGCAGGAAAGGACCGTCAGGGATGCCACCGCTTGCCATGATGGCAATCTTGTCAGCGCCGCATGCCACCACGCACCGCTGGCTGCACAGCCTCTCGCCACGCGCGCCTGGAAAGGCCCCAGGGCGACACGTTGGTGGATGTGCTGGAGCGTGGGTACAGAGTGGTCGCTTGCCGCGGCAAGCGCCTTGCCGCGGTCGTTGCCTTGTCGCGTCTGGAAGCTTGTCGCTCACCGGGCCTTGCCGAGACGCATGGCGCGTCGCGGCAAGTTCCTTGAGATGCCTTGGTTGGCCTTCCCGGCAAGCTCCTCTTGCCGGGGACTTGTCTCCTTGGCTTGGATACTTTGTTCTTGAATGACTCCAAAGGAACCACGGAGGACCTTGGCGGTCACCCGGCAAGCCTTGCCGCGGGGTGCTGCGACTGCCCGTGCACAAGTTCGGGATACTAGGGTACCCCTACTCTAGTACACCGACAGGAGCCCCCGGGCCTGGGCCACACACGGTGCCGAGCGCTGTTGGGCCAGGCCCACAACAGGGCACGGGCACACGCGGCCTGTGTTACGCCGTATCTTACTCCGTATCCACCACGCCCTCCCCCAACGGCACGCGTCGAATGCGGCATCGTGGGAGAAATCGTGGGTGGTTTCTTTATTCGGAAGGGAGAAACGTCCGCCCCCTCCCTCTTTATAAGCAGGGGAAACAGGGGCAGTTCGCCCATCTCGCCGGTTGCTCCTCCAATTTCATGAATCTCCGCCGCTCCCCCCTTCTTCTCGAAGCTGAAAGAGAGCAGCGCTCCGCCCCCCATTGCCACTACACACCACCAACACCTTCGATCTCCCCCACCACCTCCGCCATGGCCCCGAAAGCCGACAAGGGGAAGGGCGTGAAATCGGCCGAGGCGCAGCGGCTCGCGGCGCTGCGGAAGGAGCGGGCCATCTTCCCCCCTCAGCTTGCCGCGAAGGAGCTGAGGGAGTACTACTACCTCTTCTGGTCGACGGAGACGCGAGCGCATCCACGCACGAAGGTACTCCCGGCTGCCGCTTCTGAACTGGCTCCAAACGGATACCCCTACCTGGCGCGCCAAAGATGTCGGGGAAACTGATCCACGAACACCTATGGGACTGGCGGACCGAACCCCTTTCGGTTCGGCGGGGGGGCGGAGGTCGCACGAAGAGCTGATCGAGGCGAAGCACACGAGCAGTTTACCCAGCTTCGGAGCTCTCTGGAGAGATAATACTCCTACTGCTGCTTGTCTGATTGTATTGAGTTCTTGCTCGGGAGCGCTGAGTGCTACAGTACACACGAGCTGCTAACGAGACCGAGCGTGAGTGTTTTCTGGTCTCAAAACCCGAACCTCCCCTACGTTGCGCATGGGCCTCCTTTTATATGCTCAAGGGGTCACCGACAGGTGGCAACGCAGACGAGGGTAAAAATGGAAAAGGAGTGGTGGTTGGTACAGCTACCTGCACAGTGCATCCTACCTAACCCTGACGGCAGGGGACAAAGGCATTAAATGCCCGTCTGTGTCGCCCAAACAGTGCAGGAAAGGACCGTCAAGGACGCCAAAAGATGTCGGGGAAACTGATCCACGAACACCTATGGGACCGGCGGACCGAGCCCCTTTCGGTTCGGTGGGGGGCAGAGATCGCACGAAGAGCGGATCGAGGCGAAGCACACGAGCAGTTTCTGCACACCGATGTACCTTGACCTAGCCCCCTGCAGAAGGGAACTGACAAAGTAAACTGGGCGCTGCACCATTCTTTTCTGCATCTTTTCACGGGCCTGCGCAGATCCATCTTTGTCGGGACCAGAGCTTGTCGGTGATGCCCCCTGCTTGTCGCTGGATGCATCTGCCGTGGTTGCCGGCTCATCATCCGCCTCCCTCTCCGCTACTAACGCAGCACTAACCACTTGATTGGTTGCCGCTATATATAGCAGCAACTTCTCTTGTGGCTTAGGTGCAACAATTACTGGAGTGGAGGACAGGTATCTCTTTAAGTCCTGCAGCGCAGCCTCCGCCTTCGGAGTCCATTTCATTGGACCTGCCTTTTTCAATATTTTGAAGAATGGCAGGGCGCGCTCAGCAGATCTAGAGATAAACCTGCTGAGAGCAGCCACGCAACCGGCAAGTCTTCATACATCCTTGACGCGCTTTGGTGCTTCAATCTGCTCAATGGCCTTGATCTTGTCGGGATTGGCTTAAATTTCCCACTGAGACACGAAGAACCCGAGAAGCTTGCCGGAGGGGACCCCAAACACACACTTCTCGGGGTTAAGCTTGAGGTTGATCTTGCGCAGATTTGCAAAGGTTTCGTCTAAATCTTGAATCAGGGTCGCCTTGTCCTTGCTTTTGACCACTATGTCATCCATGTAGGCTTCCACATTTCTGTGTATTTGTTGCTCAAAAGCGTAGTGGACTACCCTTGCAAATGTTGAACCCGCATTCTTTATCCCGAAAGGCATCCGTACGAAACAGGATGTGCCACATGGAGTGATGAATGCGGTCTTCTCCTCATCCTCTTCTGCCATGAAGATCTGATGGTATCCTGAATATGCATCAAGAAATGAGAGCAAGTCACATCCGGCCGTGGAGTCAACAATCTGGTCGATGCGCGGCAAGGGAAATGGGTCTTTGGGACAAGCTTTATTGACATCGGTAAAGTCGATACAAAGCCTCCATTCCCCGTTAGCCTTGCGCACGACTACAGGGTTGGCCAACCACGTAGGATGGAGCACTCCTCTGACAAGGCCTGCTGCTTCCAATTTCTTGATTTCTTCTGTGATGAATTCTTGGCGCTCCACTGCCTGTTTCCTGATTTTCTGCTTGACGGGCCACGCATGAGGACAGACAGCCAGGTGGTGCTCAATTACTTTCCTGGGAACACCGGGGATGTCAGACGGTTGCCACGCAAACACGTCGACATTCGCCCGCAGGAAAGCAACGAGCGCGCTTTCCTATTTAGGGTCGAGAGTGGCACTGATGGTGAAGGTACCACCAGTGCCGTCCTCCTTGGCGGGCACCTTCTTGGTCTCTGGTGGAGCTGCCATTGTCTTCTTACACTTGCCGGTGGAGCTCGATGGTGCGTCCTCGACAGTAGCGCAGCACTCCGAAGAGGTGCGCTTGCCGGAGTGGGCATCAGAACTCTTGCCGGACTTGGTCTTTTTCTTCCCCCCGGGAGCTTCAGCGGCCAGTGACCTGCGATCCGCTGCGGCTGCTGCTTCCCGGTAGATCTTGTCGGCGCAGATAAGAGCATCCTTCTTGTCGCCAGGGACAGAGATGACGCTTATCGGGCCTGGCATCTTCAGGATGTTGTATGCATAGTGAGAGGCTGCCATGAACTTAGCGAGTGCTAGATGGCCGAGTATCCCATTGTAGGGTAATGGAAAGTCAGCAACATCAAAAGTGACCCTCTCAGTCCTGAAGTTTAACTCGCTGCCAAATGTCACCGGCAACGTGATCTTTCCCTTCGGCTTGCTCCTTCCCGGATTGATTCCTTGGAATGTGCCGGTCTCTTCGAGCTCGCTGTCAGGGATCTGGAGTTTCTGGAGTACCGCGGAGGAGATCGGGTTCAATCCGGCCCCGCCGTCAACTAGCATCTTAGTGACCTTGAGGTTGCAGATAGTTGGTGAAACCAACATCGGCAAGCACCCGACTGCAGTTATGCGATCAGGGTGGTCCTCAATATCAAAGATGATAGGCGTGCTGGACCATTTCAGAGGCCTGCGTGACTCGACGGGTGGTTTTGCCACGTTGACTTCCCGCACCCACTGCTTGAGCTGGCGGTGTGAAGTATGCAGAGAAGCACCGCCGTCAACGCACAGGACCTCTGTGGCTTTCTGGAACTCCTGCTCATCGGCCTCGTCATCATCCATATCTTCGTCATCGTCGTCATCTTCATCCTTGTCGCGGCCGCGGGGAGGTCTGTCTCCTTGCCGCTGCTTGGCCTTGCCGCGGCGTCCTCCTCGGCCGGGGCGCTTCTTGCCGGATCCTCCAGCACCATCCTGGGCCTTCTCCTTGTCGCGTCGCTCGTACTCAGCTTTTTGCTGCTCAACAAGCTGCTCGACCTTCTTGCAGCTCTGGAGGTCATGGCCCTTGGTGCGGTGGATCTTGCAATACTGCTTGTTGGTGTCGTCCTGCTTGTCGGCGACCGCCACAGCCTGGTAGTTGGTGCCCGTGGCAATCTCCTTGCCGGAGCTACCAACTTTGGCTTTCTTGGCACCACCTCGGTTGCCGGACTGCTCAATGACTAGCACATCTTCGCCTTTCTTCTTCCTGTTGTTCCGCCGTCGGTTTCTCTTTGCCGGGGCAGCATCCTCACTATCAGATCCTCCTGCTCATGTATTCTCTTCGGGGAGTTTCCTCCCTTCCTCAGCACGTGCACACTTGTCGGCCAGGGCATATAGCTCACTGACGTCTCTGATCTTGCACATCTCCATCTCCTCCCGCAGCATCCTGCGGTTCCGCACGTTCTGATGGAACGCGCTGATTACTGCGGCAGGGTGGACATCTGGGATGTTGTGTTGTACGCTGCTGAATCTCTGAATGTACTTGCGCAGGGGCTCTCCTTCCTTCTGGGCGAGCAGATGAAGGTCGCTCTCTTGGCCATGAGGCTTGTGGCCGCCTGTAAAGGCGCCGACAAACTGATGGCATAGATCTGCCCAGGAGGAAATGGAGTTTTCCGGCAAGTGCATGAGCCAGGATCTGACGTTGGGCTTGAGTACCAGCGGGAAGTAGTTGGCAAGGATCTTGTCGTCCCGCCCCCCGGCAGCTTGCACCGCGATGGTGTAGATGCTGAGGAACTCCGACGGATGCGACTTGTCATCGTACTTCTTTGGTACGTCTGGCTTGAAATTCTTTGTGCTGGGCCACTGGACTTGCCGCAGCTCACGAGTGAACGCAGGGCAACCTACCGCGTACAGCAAGTCGCCTGGTTCCCCTGGCGCATGCATGTCGACAGAGGGCCCAGCGCGCTGGTCGGATTGACGCCGCGCTTCTCTTCGGCGCTCGATGCAAGTACGAGCATCTTCTTGCTGTCGTTCGTGAAGAACTTGGCGTTGATCGCGACGAGCTTGTGGATCCGACGATGCGGTGGAGTCGCTGTCGAGGTGGATCCGGCGAGTCGGTGATCTTGGCCTTCGGGATGGAGAGTGCATGGTGGTCGCACCCCCACCGGTTCCGTCGCCACTGGCTCGCGCCTGGCAGTCCTACCGTGGCAGCGATGTATTCAGCTGCCATGGAGTGTCGCCGTTGGCGAAGCTGATGAGACTCTGAATGGTGGCCCTCCATTGATCGGTCTTGTCCGCCGTTGGAGGGTAATCTAGGAGCAGTTGAGCTCGCGCCAAAGCTTCTGCTGGAGTGGTGGGCGGCAGTGGCGAACGATGCGAGGAGCGGGATGTGCTCGGACTTCTAACTATGTTAGAAGGAGCAGTATCTCGTCTGGGCGACCGTGTCTCGCTCGTGCCAGCACGTTGGCGTACATGCTGGTCTTGAGCGTCCCGAGATCCACCAGCTCGATCTTGGTCCAACAAGCGTATGGTACTGCGAATACCATGACGTTGTCGGTCCTGCGCCTCCTGAGATGGGCGCGGTACATGTACGGACGCCGAGGTCTGCGCAGCCTTGTCCTTGGACCTGGCAGCACCGTGAGCTCCCTCGTCGGCGTCCGTTCTTCTGCCGGCGTCTACCCCACCACTCGTTTGCTTCGGTGGTGGTGGGATCGACGTGGACGGAACAGCTGCCTCCGAAGCCTTCTTCTTCGGTGGCATGTTGATGAAGAAGATGAAGATCTAGCTCGTGTGAACGCCGGATCAGGTTCACACAACCTCGACAGCCCCTACCTGGCGCGCCAAAGATGTCGGGGAAACTGATCCATGAACACCTATGGGACTGGCGGACCGAGCCCCTTTCGATTCGGCGGGGGGGCGGAGGTCGCACAAAGAGTGGATCGAGGCGAAGCACACGAGCAGTTTACCCCGCTTTGGAGCTCTCCGGAGAGATAATACTCCTACTGCTGCTTGTCTGATTGTATTGAGTTCTTGCTCAAGAGCGATGAGTGCTACAGTACACACGAGCTGCTAACGAGACCGAGCGTGAGTGTTTTCTGGTCTCAAAACCCGAACCTCCCCTACGTTGCGCATGGGCCTCCTTTTATATGCTCAAGGGGTCACCGACAGGTGGCAACGCAGACGAGGGTAAAAATGGAAAAGGAGTGGTAGTTGGTACAGCTACCTGCACAGTGCATCCTACCTAACCCCGACGGCAGGGGACAAAGGCATTAAATGCCCGTCTGTGTCGCCCAAATAGTGCAGGAAAGGACCGTCAGGGACGCCACCGCTTGCCACGATGGCAATCTTGTCAGCGCCGCATGCCACCGCGCACCGCTGGCTGCACAGCCTCTCGCCACGCGCGCCTGGAAAGGCCCCAGGGTGACACGTTGGTTGATGTGCTGGAGCGTGGGTACAGAGTGGTCGCTTGCCGCGGCAAGCGCCTTGCCGCGGTCGTTGCCTTGTCGCGTCCGGAAGCTTGTCGCTCACCGGGCCTTGCCGGGACGCATGGCGCATCGCGGCAAGTTCCTTGAGATGCCTTGGTTGGCCTTCCCGGCAAGCTCCTCTTGCCAGGGCCTTGTCTACTTGGCTTGGATACTTTGTTCTTGAATCGCTCCAAAGGAACCATGGAGGACCTTGGCGGTCACCCGGCAAGCCTTGCCGCGGGGTGCTGCGACTGCCCGTGCACAAGTTCAGGATACTAGGGTACCCCTACTCTAGTACACCGACACGACACAAGATCAAACGATGGCAGTTTCGAGAATGTTATCTGGCGAACTAGCACAGTTTTTCTTTTCTCCCAAAAAAAGTATGCTACGTGGTGTCGGCTCAGACAACAAACGATTGTGCCAACCTTTACCGTTGGACTGACAGTCAACGTTTGTTGTGTTTCGTCACTCTCTTCTTCCTCCAGCCGCCAAAGCCAAACCAGCACCGGTGGGTACCGCTTGCTCCCGCCTCCCATGGCTGACTGTGCTGTCGTGCATACATCATGGCCACATCACACCCTAAAACTCAGGTGCATCTTCCCCGACTCCTATTTGTTCCCGTCCGAGGCCTCACCACCATCCTCCACGTTGGTTCGCTCGCTGCGATGCCGCCCTCCGGTGTTGTCAACATGGTCAACAACCGAGAAGAATAAGGAGATGATTATACATGGAGAGGATGACAGCAGGGGCCTACCAAGGTCATGGCAGTATGCAAGCAAGTACCTCCTTTATTACAAGAAAAAATGGTTCTGCCTGATGGTTTCCTGACATCTGGGTTGCACGCCACTGTCAATGTAGTCAATAAGTGAGATAACTGCACAAAGAATGGCTGACACCTGGGACCCAGTAGCTCGCCTAGTAACTTTTTTTTGTTTTGGGGACGAAGAAGGGTATAAACTAGGTTCTGTGGGAGTTGTGACCTATCTAGCCTAGGCTTTTATTTCATATGTTTACCACATGACTAGCCCATTTTTTTCTTTCTTAAAGCGGCTACCCCAACTATTTTCTTTTTTGCAGAATACCCAACGGAGGCCTAATTGTTTTTCTGCGCCCTGCTGGGCCAGAAATCTTTCAAGACGAGGAGGGATGCATTCGGCTTGCCCAGAAAATGGGCTATAAGTAATGAGAAATGGGTTGTAAATTCAACAAAATACAGCAAACAGGCAATTAGTTACAAATGACTTTTTTCTTTCGGATTTTGATATTTTAAATTTCATTGTTTTTGTCTGGGTAAAATTTCATTGGATTTTAAATTAAGGTATGTTTAATTTTTAAATTAATTTGAACCTGGCTAGAAATTTTGGGTTTTATGCTGTTAACAACAGATTCGGAAGCTGACTTGTGGGTCTACAAGGTTGACGTGTACGCAAGGCTTTGTCAAATTAGTCCCCAAAAGATTCTATGAGCAGTGACCATTGGATGTAATTCAACGGCCATGTTGCTTCATATCTAATCTTCTTGCTCCAGCCTCCCAAACCAGCGCCGGTGGGACCGCCTTTGCTGCCGTGTAGGCCTCACCGCCCCATCCTACTTCCATCGCTGGCCAGGCCATTCCTCAACTCACCCACACCTCTTGTTATTTTCCGGTGACGTGTGACTCCCGGATAATCAAGTTACAGTAATTTCCTGCGAATGATGCCATGTCACCATGATTATTGTTGTTAAACTCACGTTGGTTCGAAAGCGATTCAAATTTGATTTCAAAATCAAGTCACAATAAAGGTTTTCAAATATTAAAACTATAATGTTGGGATGTGCCAAATAATTCATAAGTAATATTGGTGGATAAACCAAGTCTTTATAAAAAGTTTAAATGCACTAAACTAAACAAAACAGTAGCAAATACAATTATTTGAATGCTTTTAAAATAACAAACAAATGTTAAACTAGTTTAGTTAGTCACCAAACTTTTTAAGGTAGTGGGTTATTCTAAGACATTAATTTAGGAGCTATTGTCGGATTTCACAAAGCTAAAGAAATTAAAAGTAAAATAAAACCAGAATAAAAGAAAATACAAAAAGAAAAGAAAAACAAAGAAGAAAATTAAAAAAGGGAGAAGAACCCCCTTTGCTGGGCTGTGGTCCAGCTGGCCTCTGGGCTGCCAGGCCCAACTACCCCCATCGCCCCACCTTCCCTGGGCGACCGAACCCTAGCGGTTCAACCCCCCACTCCCCCGCCACTCCCCCCCCCCCCCACATCTCTTCCTCTCCTCCTTCCCCCGATCCAGATCTGGGGAACAAACCACGCCACCGCCAATTCCCGTCGCCACCACACCGGCGCCCCTCGCCGGACCGCTCCGCCGTTGCCAACGCCGGCTCGACCTCGTCTCCTCCCCATCATGTGTCGTCCCCATCATCCTCCTTGCCGGACCTCGCGTCCTCATCCTCTTCCCCATCGGCCACCAGCAAGCCTCTGCTCCCCCTCTCCCCATCAACACTGGTGAGGCCCCGGGCCTCTCCCCTTCTCTGCCTCATGCATCGCTCACGGTCACCGCACGCTAGACCGCCCACGCGCGCGCCCGCGGTGAGCACGTGTTCACCGCGCCCAGTGCGCCCTCTATGTCGTGCTCCCGACCGTCCCGTGTCTCGCGCCCCGCAAGCAGACGCGCCGGCGGCGCCCCGCTCAACTCCACCGCCTCTATGCTCCACCTTCGACCGCCCCACGACCACCACCAGATTCACCGTTGAACGGGCTTTCCAAAGCCGCCACCCTTGTGAGCTCCCGTGGCCGGAGTCGGCCAGCCGGCGATCGCCGGAGCCGCTGGATTAGCACCGGTGGTTACTGAACCCACTACCACCCCCACTGCCACAGAGATGTGGGCCCCCACCGTTGTTAATCACTTAATTAAAATAACACAATCCCTAACCTGAGTCTCTGACAGACTGGGTCCACTAACTAACTAGACTATTTTAAATAAATAAAACCTGTTAACAAACTGTCTCACTAACTGCGGGGACCCACAGGTCAGATTTGACCCAGTCAACTGCACTGTTGACCGATGACCTCAGGATTGCGTCGTGATGACATCAGCAGACACTATTATGGATAATGTTAGAATTAAATAGATAAATAAATTCAGAAAATGATTAAAAACTTTAGAAAAACATAGAAAATAAATTGTCGCTCAGATAAAAATGTTTTCTACATGAAAGTTGCTCAGAACGACGAGACGAATCTGGATACGCGGCCCGTTCGTCCGCCACACATCCCTAGCATAGCCAACACGCAACTTTCCCCCTCCGGTTCATCTGTCCGAAATCACAAAACACCAGGGATACTTTCCTGGATGTTTTCCCCTTGGCCGGTATCACCTCCTACTGTGTTAGGTCACCTCTAGCACCGCGTATTGCCATGTTACACTTTCTGATGCTTTGATTGCTCTGTTATTTATTGTGTTCCCCCTCGTTACTTCTTTCCGGTAGACCCTGAGGCTGCCGGTGACCCCAAGTTCGACTACGGTGTTGATGACCCGTCCTTCTTGCCAGAGAAACCAGGCAAGCCCCCCCCCTTTGATCACTAGATATCGCCTATTCCTTCTCTCTACTGCTTCCATTAGAGTAGTGTAACATGTTACTGCTTTCGGTTAATCCTATTCTGCTGCATAGCCTGTCATTGTTGCTACAGTCATTGATACCTTACCCACCATCCTAAATGCTTAGTATAGGATGCTAGTTTATCATCATTGGCCCTACATTCTTGTCAGACTGCCTTGCTATACTATCGGGCCGTGATCACTCAGGAGGTGATCACGGGTTTATACTATACATACATATACTATACAGATGGTGACTAAAGTCGGGTCAGCTCGTTCAGTACCCGCAAGTGATTCCGATGTGGGGGCTGGAAGGACAGGTGGCTCCATCCCGGTACAGGTGGGCCTGGGTTCCCAACGGCCCCCGGTTGTTACTTTGTGGTGGAGCAACAGGGAAGGTTGAGACAACCTAGGAGAGAGGTGGGCCTGGCCCTGGTCGTCGTTCGTGGATACTTCAATTAACATGCTTAACGAGATCTTGGTATTTGATCTGAGTCTGGCCACTGGCCTATACGCACTAACCAACTACATGGGAACAGTTATGGGCACTCGACGTCATGGTATCAGCCGAAGCCTTCGTGACGTCAGCGACTGAGCGGCACGCGCCGGATTGGACTGGAACACCTGCTCTTGTATTAGGGAGGCTAGGTCTGCTTCCGTCCGCCCTCGCAACATGCAGGTGTGCAATAGGCGATGGTCCCAGACCCCCTGCGCCATAGGATTTAGACCGGCATGCTGACCTCTCTGTTGTGCCTAGGTAGGGCTGTGACGTGTTGATCTTCCGAGGCCGGGCATGACCCAGGAAAGTGTGTCCGGCCAAATGGGATCGAGCGTGTTGGGTTATGTGGTGCACCCCTGCAGGGAAGTTTATCTATTTGAATAGCCGTGTCCGTCGGTAAAAGGACGACTCGGAGTTGTACCTTGACCTTATGACAACTAGAACCGGATACTTAATAAAACACACCCAGACAAGTTCCACAGACAACCCGGTGATCTCTTTTCCACAGGCCGACGAGGGGAGGATCGCCGGGTAGGATTATCCTATGCGATGCTACTTGGAGGACTTCAATCTACTCTCTTCTACATGCTGCAAGACGGAGGCTGCCAGAAGCGTAGTCTTCGATAGGACTAGCTATCCCCCTCTTATTCTGGCATTCTGCAGTTCAGTCTACCGATATTGTCTCTTTACACATATACCCATGCATATGTAGTGTATATCCTTGCTTGCGAGTACTTTGGATGAGTACTCGCGGTTGCTTTGCTCCCTCTTTTCCCCCTCTTTCCTTTTCTTCTCGGTTGTCGCAACCAAATGTTGGAGCCCAGGATCCAGACGCCACCGTCGACGACGACTCCTACTACACTGGAGGTGCCTACTACTATGTGCAGGCCGCTAACGACAACCAGGAGTAGTTTAGGAGGATCCCAGGCAGGAGGCATGCGCCTCTTTCGATGTGTATCCCAGTTTGTGTTAGCCATCTTATGGCAACTTGTTTAACTTATGTCTGTACTCAGATATTGTTGCTTCCGCTGACTCGTCTATGATCGAGCACTTGTATTCGAGCCCTTGAGGCCCCTGGCTTGTATTATGATGCTTGTATGACTTATTTTATTTGTAGAGTTGTGTTGTGATATCTTCCCGTGAGTCCCTGATCTTGATCATACACGTTTGCATGTATGATTAGTGTACGATTGAATCGGGGGCGTCATAAGTTGGTATGAGAGCCGACTGCCTGTAGGAATCCCCCTTCCACACTCCTTGGCCGAAGTTGAGTCTAGACAGTGCAAAACTTTTACTAACATGGTGGTGTGCCTTATGGGCCCATGTCGCCATTGGGTGGTATTAGGATCTTTTACTCCTCGTCTATACTCTGGGACTCTGATCTCTCTTCTATTCGGGTTAAATGATTTTACTAAATCTGACTCTAGGTTCTCGTAACTACTTTCTCTCGGAGAGCCCCTAATCATAGATGATCGCCTACTGTGTCAGAAGATTTCAAAGATACTCTAGGGTGTTCTCCCAAGACAATTGTGCCCACCTCCTTTGCAAATTCCCTACCACTGTTATATCCTTATGGATAACTGCATGCACCTGCCATTCTTACATTCGATCCCATTGAGCTTGTTATTACAAGGTGCAACGAACTGCTCTTTGTTGTTCCGAGAATCCTTTGAGCTTACAGCCTTATGGCTCTTTGCCACAAGAATACCCATATGGATAATTCCTTGCACTTATCGAGTATCCGCTCCTTCTCAGTTGTTCAGGTGTTTCACATAAGCCTTCGAAATACTATTTGATCTTTCAAAAATCCTCAACAGCCTGTTGTTCTTTAAATTCTTGCTTGCTTGCATTATGGTTAATCCCATAAGCATAATAATCTTATTGGCATCCTTTTTCACTATCATTTTTGAGTCCATTGATTCAATAAGTTGTGAATGTTCACAATCACCAGTCAAATCCTAGGATTATCCTTCCGGCTCAGACGTCATTTGGATATGAGCTAGTTCTTGACCAATCAGTGCCTTGATCGGTTGTGCTTCTAAGTCTATCGAACTTATTCATTTTCGATCAGAACGATTGCTTCTGATCCCTTAATTTGGAAATCATAAAATTCTTTGCATTAATCTTTGAATTAGTCAGTTGTTTCTACAATCTGATGCCTTGGCATTCCTTCTTCCTTTGATTGAGTACCGATACTCACATCAGCCCCGTTGTGGACCGCCATACCCATTGTCGGGTTATTATCCGACAGTGTCCTTCACAACCAAAATTCTTATGAGTTCTTTACCCGATACATAATGCCTTTGGTAAATTGTATCCTCTACTTTTGTCAACCATGCTCTACTTTTGAGCTTGTCTTATTTACTCCCGAAGTTCATGGTATATGTTCTAAGAAGCCTCGGTGGGTTGAACCTATGCCTTCCTTAATCTGTGTGAACTCGAAAGTTTTCACGGGTCATACTCCTCTGGTAATTCACTAGGTAGGTTTTGACACTGAAATCATTTTTATCTAGAGCAGTGAATGAAAGGTTATGCATTGAAGAAGTGGGAGTCGACCTTGAGCTTTGTGTTCATGCCCATGGACATGATGTAGTTCTTATCATTGAAACTTCTCTTAAATTAATTATTCCCTTGGTATAAGTTCTTATATCTGGGATCCGGCCTTTTGCAATCGTGGTTCCGACCATGTTCTCCTTTAAATACCTTTTCTCGTGCAAGTTTAAGCACTTGTCTTCTACAGAGTAATACCCTAGCCCAACCTCTATTTTTGATCTACCTTCGAGTATTACCCCCCTGGTATCTCGAGGACATCAACCAGTTGCACTACATCTTATGCATTTCTGATGAAGTAGTGCCTTTCCCCGTCATAGTCACTCCACGGGTTCTGGGTTGTCGTCAACCGAGAACACCGGTTAGTGAATTGAATCACCCTGTGATTCAGCACTCCTAGTACTTTGTGGTTGAGAAGTTTAATACTCCATCACGTCATTCCTAGCCTGATCGGCTATATCATTTTGCGCTAAAATTTAACTGTGCTACATGGTCCTTCTTCCCGGAGCACAATTTTCGATGATGAGATAACCTTATGCCGATCTTCCTCGTTGTATCGTTTTGCCTTGAATGGCAAGATCAATTTCGAGTTTGGTTCGTACCCTTGGTTCCAATAACCTTTTGCTTCATCATTCTTTTAACTTGATGTCATTGCCTATCAATTACATCCTCATGAAATCTCTCGACAAATGCATCGTGATCATCATCATCCTTCTGAGCTCTTCCAGGATATCAATTAAATTCATGATGATAAATACCATCCTTGCCCTTGATGATTTGTGTTACCATCGACCATTTTATTGTCTTCTGCTCAACACAAACTTGTTCGTGTTTTGTGCTATACCTTGAGTTCCTTGCTATCCAACATTTGTTCTTCTTTATCTTTGAGTATTGCCATCTCTTATGTCATGAATGTAGTGAGAATTTCATCACCTAATAAGAATTCTTAATACAAGTGATACTTCTCGCAATCTTCATTCATTATTTGTCCCCGTGTTGTTTCTAACCGGAATACCAAAAATTGAACTAAGATGTGCGAATTCAAAACTTCTAGCAACTATATTGCTTTGAAGTGAATGGTAGATAGGTTCATTCTAAGTCTTTTGGTTATCGAATCACCATTCTAACATTGATCATGCTACCTAAGCCCATATTTTGGGTGCACCTTTCAACCAATGTTTAACTGTGTATGTTTTCCTCGAGCATACCTCATTATATCATTTGATCGGACAAATGTTATCTCCTTGTTCACATAATTGTGGAATCCATCTTGTTGGTAATCTCGAGGAATTATCGGTGAGTCCATCAGCCACCTCCTCATCCTCTCTTTTGTTTACTGATGAACTCTCGCTTCCATAGTTCATTTCCAGAGAATTTTACAATGTCATCTCGTCAATTTGTGTTGTACCTTTTCTTCTCAGGCATCCCGAGTCTGAGAATTTTGACACCAATCAGATCTGAACCTCTGTCAGATATGATGGTTGGGACATATTTCCAAGAGTTATAACATTGGTCATTATATGACCCGGTAAGGTGATGCCATGCCTAGCACACCTGGCCCAAGGCCCTATTGTTATAGAATCCTTTTCAGCAAGGCTATCCATTCTTCCATGAGGAAATTGTAAGACTTATCCTATAAGTTGTTTCCGATGAATCCTTTGTGTTTCCAAAGTTTGATCTTCACCCGATGACCATGTCAATGCTATCTCAAAGCATGTCTATGATACTCCAATTTTCAACAAGAACATTTGAAGCCCAATGATAAATGTTTCTTACTCAATTATCCAAACACCGTTGCATGGGTAATGTCATGAAATTTCTCTCCCCTTACCTAAAGGGTTTTCTACATTATATGCTGTCATGAATATCATGCTCTGCTTGTCCTTGGGAAGGATATACCTATGAAATATGTGTTTAAACACATTTTTCTTTCCATTAATTTGTTTAACCTTCCTTGTGAACCATATGACCTAAGCAGTAATGTTCTTCTGCTTATGTAAACACCTTGGTGTACAACCGTGTCAGTAAGACCCTGTTGCATTTGTCGATAGCATTTCGGTAACCACCGATGGATGAGAACTTTGCCTATTGGTCCGCCTCGTTCAACAAGCAGGAAAATGGTTCTCTTCGTCCCTCGCCCTTGGTATCGATGTTGTTGCCAACATAACTGATAGGATACCCTCTGACAGGCCTTGCTATCGCGACGTGCAAGATGTCAGCCCCCTTTCTACTTTAAACCACATGGTGGGCCCATAACCCACAGTTCCACAAGATCGAAACCTGACTCTATTGTACACCTGCTATGTCTTGAGCTTGCGTTGGTTTTCCTTGAAGAGGAAAGGGTGATGCAGCAATAGTAGCGTAAGTATTTCCCTCAGTTTTTGAGAACCAAGGTATCAATCCAGTAGGAGGCTCCTCAACAAGTCCCACGAACCTACACAAACAAACAAAGAACTCGCAACCAACGCAATAAAGGGGTTGTCAATACCTTCACGGCCACTTGCGACAGTGAGATATAATAGAGATAAAAAGATAAGATAAATATATTTTTCGTATTTTAGAATATAGATGCAGAAAATAAAAGATGCAAATAAAAGTAAATTGGAAGCAAATAAGATAAGAGATATACCCAGGGGCCATAGGTTTCACTAGTGGCTTCTCTCAAGATAGCATAAGTATTACGGTGGGTGAACAAATTACTGTCGAGCAATTGATAGGAAAGAGAATAATTATGACGTTATCTAGGCATGATCATGCATATAGGAATCATGCCCGCAACAAGTAGACCGACTCCTGCCTGCATCTACTACTATTACTCCACACATCGACCGCTATCCAGCATGCATCTAGAGTATTAAGTTCATAAGAACAGAGTAACGCATTAAGCAAGATGACATGATGTAGAGGGATAAACTCAAGCAATATGATATAAACCCCATCTTTTTATCCTCGATGGCAACAATACAATACGTGTCTCGCAACCCTTTCTGTCACTGGGTAAGAACACCGCAAGATTGAACCCAAAGCTAAGCACTTCTCCCATGGCAAGAAAGATCAATCTAGTAGGCCAAACCAAACTGATAATTCGAAGAGACTTGCAAAGATAACTCAATCATATAAAAGAATTCAGAGAAGATTCAATTATTATCCATAGATAAACTTGATCATAAACACACAATTCATTGGATCTCGGCAAACACGCGACAAAAAGAGATTACATCGAATAGATCTCCACAAGAGAGGGGGAGAACATTGTATTGAGATCCAAAAAGAGAGAAGAAGCCATCTAGCTAATAACTATGGACCCGAAGGTCTGTGGTAAACTACTCACAACTCATCGGAAGGGCTATGGTGTTGATGTAGAAGCCCTCCATGGTGGAACCCCCCCTCCGGCAAAACACCGGCGACGGCTCAAGGATGGGATCTTGCGGATACAGAAGGTTACGGTGGCTCCCTGGATGTTTTTGGGGTATGTAGGCTTATATAGGAGGAAGAAGTAGGTCGGTGGCCGCTCGAGGGGCCCACGAGACAGGGGGGCGCCCTATAGGGGGGGGGGGCGCCCTACCCTCTCGTGGTCACCTCGGCTGCTTCTTGACTTGCACTACAAGTCCTCTGGATCACGTTCGTTTCAAAAATCACGCTTCCGAAGGTTTTATTCCGTTTGGACTCCGTTTGATATTCCTTTTCTTCTAAATACTGAAATAGGCAAAAAAACAGCAATACGGGCTGGGCCTCCGGTTAGTAAGTTAGTCCCAAAAATGATAATAATGTGTACAATAAAGCCCATAAACATCCAAAACAGGTAATATAATAGCATGGAACAATCAAAAATTATAGATACGTTGGAGACGTATCAAGCATCCCCAAGCTTAATTCCTGCTCGTCCTCGAGTAGGTAAATGATAAAAACAGAATTTTTGATGTGGAATGCTACCTAGCATAATTCTCAATGTAATTTTATTTAATGTAGCATGAATGTTCAGATCCAAATGACTCAAGATAAAAGCTTATAAAACATAAAAATAATAATGCTTCAAAGCATACTAACATTTAATCATGTCCTATCAAAATAACATAGCCAAACAAAGCTTATCCCTACAAAATCATATAGTTAGGCCATGCTTCATTTTCATTACACAAAATACCTCCATCATGCACAACCCCGATGACGAGCCGAGCAATTGGTTCATACTTTTTAATGCGCTTCAGCTTTTCAACTCTTACGCAATACATGAGCGCAAGCCATGGACATAGCACTATGTTGGTCTAATGTGGTGGTTGTGAGGACAAAAAGTGGGAGAAGATAGTCTCACATCAACTAGGCATATCAACGGGCTATGGAGATCCCCATCAATAAATATCAATGTGAGTGAGTAGGGATTGCCATGCAAGGGATGCACTAGAGCTATAAATATATGAAAGCTCAACAAAGGAAACTAAGTGGGTGTGCATCCAACTTGCTTGCTCACGAAGACCTAGGGCATTTTGAGGAAGCCCGTCATTGGAATGTACAAGCCAAGTTCTATAATGAAAAAATCCCACTAGTATATGAAAGTGACAACATATGAGACTCTCTATCATGAAGATCAAGGTGCTATTTTTGAAGCACAAGTGTGGAAAAGGAGATAGTAGCAATTGTCCCTTCTCTCTTTTTCTCTCATTTTTTCTTTTTTTCTTTTTTTTCTTTCTTCCTTTTTTTCTCTCTTTTTTTCTTTCTCTTTTTTCTTTTTGGTGGGCTTCTTTGGCCTCTTTTATTTTTATAAAGTCCGAAGTCCCACCCTGACTTGTGGGGGATAGTCTTCATCATCCTTTCCTCACTGGGAGAATGCTCTAATAATGAAGATCATCACACTTTTATGGATTTACATCTCAAGAATTACAACTCAAAGCTAGAACAAAATATGACTCTATATGGATGCCTCCGGCGGTGTACCGGGATATGCAATGAATCAAGAGTGACATGTATGAAAATAATGAAGGTGGCCTTGCCACAAATACGATGGAAACTACATGATCATGCAAAGAGCAATATGACAATGATGAAACGTGTCATAATAAACGAAACGGTGGAAAGTTGCATGGCAATATATCTCGGAATGGCTATGGAAATGCCATAATAGGTAGGTATGGTGGCTGTTTTGAGGAAGGTAAATAATGGGTTTATGCTACCGGCGAAAATTGCGCGGTAAAATAGAGGCTAGCTAAGTGGAAGGATGAGTGTGCGTATATCCATGGACTCACATTAGTCATAAAGAACTCATATACTTATTGCAAAAATCTACTTTGCCCTCGAAGCAAAGTACTACTACGCATGCCCCAAGAGGGATAGATTGGTAGGAAAAATCCATCGCTCGTCCCCGACTGCCACTCATAAGGAAGACACTCAAAAGAGCACCTCATGCAACAAATTTGTCACACAACTTTTACCATACGTGCATGCTACGGGACTTGCCAACTTCAACAAAAGTATTTCTCAATTTCATTTATCCACTAGCATGACCCTAACATTACTACCTTTATATCTCAAAACAATTATCAAGCATAAAATTGATCCTAGCATCCAATTCACTTTCTATGATAGTTTTTATTATACCCAACTTGGATGCTCATCATTCTAGGACCAAATTCATAACCAACGCAAATACCATGCTGTTCTAAGAGACTCTCAAAATAATATAAGTGAAGCAAGAGATACTAGCAATTTCTTCAAAATTAATCCACCACCATGCTCTAAAATATTTAAGTGAAGTACTAGAGCAAAAACTATCAAGCTCAAAAGATATAAGTGAAGCGCATAGAGTATTCTAGCAAATTCTAATCAAATAGGCTTCTCCCAAAAAGGGTGTGTACAGCAAGGATGATTGTGGTAAACTAAAAAGCAAAGACTAATATAATACACGACGCTCCAAGCAAAACACATATCATGTGGCGAATAAAAATATAGCTCCAAGTAAAGTTACCAATGAACGAAGACGAAAGAGGGGATGCCTTCCCGGGGCATCCCCAAGCTTAGGCTTTTGGCTATCCTTGAATATCTTGGGGTGCCATGGGAATCCCCAATCTTGGGCTCTTTGCCACCCTTTATTCCATAGTCCATAAAAGCTTTACCCAAAACTTGAAAACTTCACAACATAAAACTCAACAGGAAATCTTATAAGCTCCGTTAGTGAAAGAAAACAAAACCACCACATAAGGTACTGTAATGAACTCATTATTTATTTATTTTGGTGTTAAACCTACTGTATTCCAAGTTCTTTATGGTTCATACCCTTACATAGTAGCCATAGATGCATCAAAATAAGCAAACAACACACAAAAAACAGAATCTGTCAAAAACAGAACAGTCTGTAGCAATCTGTAACTAATGCAAACTTATAGAACCTTAAAAATCCTACCGAAATTGGACGTCTTAAAAATTTGTTTATTGATCAGCATCAAAAATAATCAATGCAAAAGCTCATTCCTGTTATTTATTTAATTTTTTCTCGTGAGCGCAAAGTTTCTGTTTTTCAGCAGAATCAAATCAACTATCATCATAGGTTATCCTATAGGTTCTACTTGGCACAAACACTAATTAAAAGGTAAAAAGACATCTAAACAGAAAGTAGAAACAAAATTTAACACTAAACAGGAACAAAAACAAAGAACACAAATAAAATTGGGTTGCCTCCCAACTAGCGCTATTGTTTAACGCCCCAAGCTAGCCATTGAGATTTCAATGATGCTCACATGAAAGACAAGAATTGAAGCTATAAAGAGAGCATCGTAAAACATGTGGCAAACACATCTAAGTCTAACATACTTCCTATGCATAGGCATCTTGTAAGAAAACAAATTATCAAGGCAAGCAAAAACTAGCATATGCAAGGAAGAACAAAGAGATGATAGCAATCTCAACATGAAGAGAGGTAGCAACATGAAAATTTATACAAGCATTTTTCCTCTCTCATAATAATTACAAGTGGGATCATAATAAAATTCAACAAAATATCTATCACATAACATATTCTCAACACGATCCACATGCATGCAAAGTTGACACTCGTCCAAAATAGTGGGATTAACATTAACTAAAGTCATGACCTCTCCAAACCCACTTTTATCAAAAACTTCATAAGATTAAACATTATCCAAATATGTGGGATCTAAAGTTGACACTCTCCCAAACCCACTTTCAATATTATTGCAAACATTATCAATATCATATTCATCAAGGGACTCAAATAAATATTCAAGATCATAAGAAAAATCACCCCAATCATGATCATTGCAACAAGTAATAGACATAGCAAAACTAGCATCCCCAATCTTAGGGTTTTGCATATTCTTAGCACAATTGACATCAGGAAAATTTATAGTAAAATCATTGCAATCATGCTTTTTATTCAAGGAACTACCAAGTAGGGGTGCAATAGCAATAATCTCATGTTTAACATACGGGACTATAGCAAATTCATCTTCATAAATATTGGCATCATGGCCACAAGAATAGCAAGCATCATGTTCATCAAGGGATATTTCAATCAAATCATCGGAATCATTATCTATAGATTCATGCATATCATTATTTTCTTCTGAGGCACCATTCATTCTCTCAATAAATTCTTTGACATAGACATTATGAGCATAGTTTTCATAGCAATATTTAAGTATGTCAAAATTTTCAGATTTGTAGAGAGTAATATCATACTTTTCAATCAAAGAAGCAACTTCATAAGCACCCTTAAAAGCAACAAATTCTTCAATTTGTTCAATATCATAGTAACTATAAACACTGTTTGCATAAAAAGATAAGATTTCATTTTCATTAAACTCACATAAGTAGGGAAGGTGTTTTTTAGGGTTCTTAGAGCAACAAGTAAAATCACAAATTTCACAAAGATTCCAAGCATAACACATCAATCTATTTATTTGATCCCATAAGAGTCTCCCTTTTTCAGACAAACGGTGATGCACAAAATGAGCATGCTCATCCAAAGATTTCCCATCAATTAGGCTAGTTGGGGTTTCAGCACGAGCGCAAAGGGATCGAAGATGATCCAAGTAGAACACTTTAAGTGGATCCATATCAATAGATTTTTAGCAAGCAAAGATGCAAGCACATATAAGGCACATGGAGACACAAGAAAACAAAGAGGGCAAGCGAAAGAGAGGAGATTGGGAAAGAGAGGGCGAATAAAACGGCAAGGGTGAAGTGGGGAGAGGAAAACGAGAGGCAAAAGGTAAATAATGTAAATGTGAGGGAGATGAGTTTGTGATGGGTACTTGGTATGTCTTGACTTGAGCGAAGACCTCCCCGGCAAAGGCGCCAGAAATCCTTCTTGCTACATCTTGAGCTTGCGTTGGTTTTCCTTGAAGAGTAAAGGGTGATGAAGCAATACCAGCGTAAGTATTTCCCTCAGTTTTTGAGAACCAAGGTATCAGTCCAGTAGGAGGCTCCTCAACAAATCCCACGAACCTACACAAACAAACAAAGAACTCGCAACCAACGCAATAAAGGGGTAGTCAATCCCTTCACGACAACTTGCGAAAGTGAGATCTAATAGAGATAAAAAGATAATATAAATATATTTTTGGTATTTTATAATATAGATGAAGAAAATAAAAGATGCAAATAAAAGTAAATTGGAAGCAAATATGATAAGAGATAGACCCGGGGGCCATAGGTTTCACTAGTGGCTTCTCTCAAGATAGCATAAGTATTACGGTGGGTGAACAAATTACTGTCGAGCAATTGATAGAAAAGAGAATAATTATGACGTTATCTAGGCATGATCATGCATATAGGCATCATGTCCGCAACAAGTAGACCGACTCCTGCCTGCATCTACTACTATTACTCCACACATCGACCGCTATCCAGCATGCATCTAGAGTATTAAATTCATAAGAACAGAGTAACGCATTAAGCAAGATGACAAGATGTAGAGGGATAAACTCAAGCAATATGATATAAACCCCATCTTTTTATCCTCGATGGCAACAATACAATACGTGTCTCGTAACCCTTTCTGTCACTTGGTAAGAACACCGCAAGATTGAACCCAAAGCTAAGCACTTCTCCCATGGCAAGAAAGATCAATCTAGTAGGCCAAACCAAACCGATAATTCGAAGAGACTTGCAAAGATAACTCAAACATATAAAAGAATTCAGAGAAGATTCAATTATTATCCATAGATAAACTTGATCGTAAATCCACAATTCATCAAATCTCGACAAACACACTGCAAAAAGAGATTACATCGAATAGATCTCCACAAGAGAGGGGGAGAACATTGTATTGAGATCCAAAAAGAGAGAAGAAGCCATCTAGCTAATAACTATGGACCCGAAGGTCTGTGCTAAACTACTCACAACTCATTGGAAGGGCTATGGTGTTGATGTAGAAGCCCTCCATGGTGGAATCCCCCTCCGGCAGAACGCCGGCGACGGCTCGAAGATGGGATCTCGCGGATACAGAAGGTTACGGTGGCAGAAATATTTACTTGGTGGCTCCCTAGATGTTTTCGGGGCATGTAGGCTTATATAGGAGGAAGAAGTAGGTCGGTGGCCGCCCGAGGGGCCCACGAGACAGGGGGCGCGCCTTATAGGGGGGGCGCCCTACCGTCTCGTGGCCGCCTCGGCTGCTTCTTGACTTGCACTCCAAGTCCTCTGGATCACGTTCGTTCCAAAAATCACGCTTCCGAAGGTTTTATTCCGTTTGGACTCCGTTTGATATTCCTTTTCTTCAAAATACTGAAATAGTCAAAAAAACAGCAATACGGGCTGGGCCTCCGGTTAGTAGGTTAGTCCCAAAAATGATAATAATGTGTAAAACAAAGCCCATAAACATCCAAAACAGGTAATATAATAGCATGGAACAATCAAATATTATAGATATGTTGGAGACGTATCAACACCCTGTTGCCATAGTTATTCATAGAGCTTGACTTCGTATGTAGTTCATGGGCCACCTTCCTAGTGATCTATTCTGGTATCAGACACAATACTTATTCCCATTGCTCTGAACCCCTTCCACATTTCGTATCAGGCAACGAATGATTACCTATGTGCTTGAAACTTCTACTTTGCACCCTCTTACTTTTCTCTCGATAATTTCTTAAGTTTCAATTCGAGAGTTATCTACCGGATAAGCAACCGTGCAGAGTTCCGTTCTTTCGAGTTAACCCTTGTCATTTTACGTAAGTACGATGGAGTTCCCGAAGAAAGGATGTTGACTTCATCATCATGACGGGAAGCAGAGAAATAAAGACATCAACGAAGAGGATCAACTACTTCAGGAAGAGCAACCAACACCGAGAAGACTCGTTAGAATTTCGTAACCAAATCCCTTCCCCCTTACTCCCCCTCTTAAATCTCGGGACGAGATTTCTTGTAGTGGAGGAGAATTGTGACGCCCGGATAATCAAGCTACAGTAATTCCCTCCTAATGATGCCACATCACCAAGATTATTGTTGTTAAACTCATGTTTGTTCGAAACCTATTCAAATTTGATTTCAAAATCAAGTCAGAATAAAGGTTTTCAAATATTAAAACTATAATGTTTGGGATGTGCCAAATAATTCATAAGTAATATTGGTGGATAAACCAAGTCTTTATAAAAAGTTTAAATGCACTAAACTAAACAAAACAGTAGCAAATACAATTATTTGAATGCTTTTAAAATAACAAACAAATGTTAAACTAGTTTATTTAGTCACCAAACTATTTAAGGTAGTGGGTTATCTAAGACATTAATTTAGGAGCTATTGTCACATTTCACAAAGCTAAAGAAATTAAAAGTAAAATAAAACCAGAATAAAATAAAATACAAAAAGAAAAGAAAAACAAACAAGAAAATTAAAAAAGGGAGAAGAACCCCCTTTGCTGGGCTGTGGTCCAGCTGGCCTCTGGGCCGCCAGGCCTAACTGCCCCCATCGCCCCACCTTCCCTGGGCGACCGAACCCTAGCGGTTCAACCCCCCACTCCCCGCCACTCCCCCCCCCCCATGTTCGGTCTCTTCCTCTCCTCCTTCCCCTGATCTAGATCTGGATCGGGAAGGGGAACGAACCACGCCGCCGCCGATTCCCGTCGCCACCACACCGGCGCCCCTCGACGGACCGCTCCACCGTCGCCAACGCCGCCTCGACCTCGTCTCCTCCCCATCGCGTGTCGTCCCCATCATCCTCCTCGTCGAACCTCGCGTCCTCTTCCTCTTCCCCGCCGGCCGCCAGCAAGCCTCGGCGCCCCCTCTCCCCATCAACGCTGGTGAGGCCCCGGGCCTCTCCCCTTGTGTGCCTCACGCATCGCTCACGGTCACCGCATGCTAGACCGCACATGCGCGCGCCCGTGGTGAGCACGCGTTCACCGCGCCCAGCGCTCCCTCTATGTCGTGCTCCCGACCGTCCCGTGCGTCGCGCCCCGCAAGCAGAGGCGCCGCCGGCGCCCCGCTCAACGCCACCGCCTCTATGCTCCACCTCCAAATGCCCCACGACCACCACCAGATTCACCGTTGAACGGGCTTTCCAAAGCCGCCACCCTTGCGAGCTCCCGTGGCCGGAGTCGGCCAGCCGGCGATCGCCGGAGCCGCCGGATTAGCACCGGTGGTTACTGAACCCACTAACACCCCCCACTGCCACAGAGATGTGGGCCCCCACCGTTGTTAATCACTTAATTAAAATAACACAATTCCTAACCTGATCTCTGACAGACTGGGCCCACTAACTAATTAGACTATTTTAAATAAATAAAACATGTTAACAAACTGTCTCACTAACTGCGGGGACCCACGGGTCAGATTTGACCCAGTCAACTGCATTGTTGACCGTTGACCTCAGGACTGCATCATGATGACATCAGCAGACACTATTCTAGATAATGTTAGAATTAAATAGATAAACAAATTCAGAAAATGATTAAAAACTTTAGAAAAAACATAGAAAATAAATTGTAGCTCAGATGAAAATGTTTTCTACATGAAAATTGCTCAGAACAATGAGACGAATCCGGATGCGCGGCCCGTTCATCCGCCACACATCCCTAGCATAACAAACACGCAACTTTCCCCCTCCGGTTCATCTGTCCAAAAATGCAAAACACCGGGAATACTTTCCCGGACATTTTCCCCCTTTGCCGGTATCACCTCCTACTGTGTTAGGTCACCTCTAGCACCGCGTATTGCCATGTTACGCTTTGTGATGCATTGATTGCTCTGTTATTTATTGTGTTCCCCTCTGTTACTTCTTTCCGGCAGACCCCGAGGCTGCCGGCGACCCCAAGTTCGACTACGGTGTTGACGACCCGTCCTTCTTGCCAGAGAAACCAGGCAAGCCCCCCCCCCCCTGATCACCAGATATCGCCTATTCCTTCTCTCTACTGCTTGCATTAGAGTAGTGTAACATGTTACTTCTTTCGGTTAATCCTATTCTGCTGCATAGCCTATCATTGTTGCTACAGTCGTTGATACCTTACCCGCCATCCTAAATTCTTAGTATAGGATGCTAGTTTATCATCATTGGCCCTACATTCTTGTCAGTCTGCCTTGCTATACTATCGGGCCGTGATCACTCAGGAGGTGATCACAGGTTTATACTATACATACATATACTATACAGATGGTGACTGAAGTCGGGTCAGCTCGTTGAGTACCCGCAAGTGATTCCGATGTGGGGGATGGAAGGACAGGTGGCTCCATCCCAGTAGAAGTGGGCTTGGGTTCCCGACGGCCCCCGGCTGTTACTTTGTGGTGGAGCGACAGGGCAGGTTGAGACCACCTAGGAGAGAGGTGGGCCTGGCCCTGGTCGGCGTTCGTGGATACTTCAATTAACACGCTTAACGAGATCTTGGTATTTGATCTGAGTCTGGCCACTGGCCTATACGCACTAACCAACTATGCGGGAACAATTATGGGCACTCGACGTCGTGGTATCAGCCGAAGCCTTCGTGACGTCAGCGACTGAGGGGCGCGCGCCGGATTGGACTGGAATGCCTGCTCTTGTATTAGGGAGGCTAGGTCTGCTTCCAGCCGCCCTCGCAACATGCAGGTGTGCAATGGTTGATGGGCCCAGACCCCTGCGCCATAGGATTTAGACTGGCGTGCTGACCTCTCTGTTGTGCCTAGGTAGGGCTGCGAAGTGTTGATCTTCCGAGGTCGGGCATGACCCAAGAAAGTGTGTCCGGCCAAATGGGATCAAGCGTGTTGGGTTATGTGGTGCACCCCTGCATGGAAGTTTATCTATTCGAATAGCCGTGTCCCTCGATAAAAGTACGACCCGGAGTTGTACCTTGACCTTATGACAACTAGAACTGGATACTTCATAAAACACACCCAGACAAGTTCCACAGACAACTCGGTGATCGATTTTCCATAGGGCGACGAGGGGAGGGTCGCCGGGTAGGATTATGCTATGCGATGCTACTTGGAGGACTTCAATCTACTCTCTTCTACATGCTGCAAGACGGAGGCTGCCAGAAGTGTAGTCTTCGATAGGACTAGCTATCCTCCTCTTATTCTGGCATTCTGTAGTTCAGTCCACCGATATTGTCTCTTTACACATATACCCATGCATATGTAGTGTATATCCTTGCTTGCGATTACTTTGGATGAGTACTCACGGTTGCTTTGCTCCCTCTTTTCCCCTTCTTTCCTTTTCTTCTCGGTTCCCGCAACCAGACGTTGGAGCCCAGGATCCAGACGCCACCGTCGATGACGACTCCTACTACACTGGAGGTGCCTACTACTACGTGCAGGCCGCTGACGATGACCAGGAGTAGTTTAGGAGGATCCCAGGCAGGAGGCCTACGCCTCTTTCGATCTGTATCCCAGTTTGTGCTAGCCATCTTATGGCAACTTGTTTAACTTATGTCTGTACTCAGATATTGTTGCTTCCGCTAACTCGTCTATGATCGAGCACTTGTATTCAAGCCCTCAAGGCCCCTGGCTTGTATTATGATTCTTGTATGACTTATTTTATTTGTAGAGTTGTGTTGTGATATCTTCCCGTGAGTCCCTGATCTTGATTGTACACGTTTGCGTGTATGATTAGTGTACGATTGAATTGGGGGTGTCACACGACGGCAGCCAAACCAGTAAACTCTTGTACTCCCCACCGTGTGGGCAACCACTACTGAGTCTTCCCCGGCTCCGTGTCGTTCCCTTCCTAGGCCTCGCTGCCGTCCACCGTGTTGGTGCTCTCGACGTGGTGTGGTCAACATAGTCAACAAACAACAACCATCGGAAGAGGAATGTACGTGAAGCGGCTGATAGTAGGGACTCATATGGTCCATGGCTGCATGCAAGCAGGTCCCTCCTTATTACGCGAAAAAAATGATTACTCCCACTGACAGGTGGGACCTACCAGCTACATCTTCGCACGCAAGGAAGTGCCTCCTTATTATGCGGGAAAAAAGTATCCCCCCTGACAACTGAGACCCCCCCCCCCAGCTACATCTTCGCACGCAAGAAAGTGGCTCCTTATTACATGCAAGAAAAATGATTCCACCTGCTGCTAGCTCGGACCCACTCAATTTGATGGCTGACTTGTGGGCCTACTCAGTTGACGTGTACACAGGGCTTTGTCAACTTAGTCAAAGGATCGAGAAGAGGTGTCTAGAAGGGGTGATTAGACCCTCAACAAATAAAGGTGGTAGTTTTTCAAGTTGAGGTGGTAGATTAACACAATTTCAAGCATACACAATACAATTCAAGCAAGCATGCAAAGAGTATATGAGCAGCGGAAAGTAAAGCATGCAACTTGCAAGAAAGTAAAGGGATGGGATTGGTGTGCAAACGCAATTGGAGACACAGAAATTTTTGGCGTGGTTCCGATAGGTAGTGCTGTCGTACATCCATGTTGGTGGAGACTTCAACCCACGAAGGGTAACTGTTGCACGAGTCCATGGAGAGCTCCACCCACAAAGGGTCCACGAAGAAGCAACCTTGTCTATCCCACCATGGCCATCGCCCATGAAGGACTTGCCTCACTAGGGTAGATCTTCACGAAGTAGGCGATCTCCTTGCCCTTACAAACTTCTGGTTCAACTCCACAATCTTGACGGAGGCTCCCAAGTGACACCTAACCAATCTAGGAGACACCACTCTCCAAAAGGTAATATATAGTGTGTTGATGATGAACTCCTTGCTCTTGTGCTTCAAATGATAGTCTCCCCAACACTCAACTCTCTCTCATAGATTTGGCTAGGGTGGAGAGATGATTTGAGTGGAAAGCAACTTAGGGAAGGCTAGAGATCAAGATTCTTGTGGTTGGAATGGAATATCTTGGCCTCAACACATGAGTAGGTGGTTCTCTCTCAGAAAATGAATGCTGGAAGTGTAGGCACGTTCTGATGGCTCTCCTCATTAATGAAGAATGGGTGGAGGGGTATATATAGCATGCAGACAAAATCTAACCGTTACACATAGATTCCCAAACTCGGTGGGACCGAATGGTAAAACTCGGTCAGACCGATTCGGGTGAAAATGTGAACGTTAGAGTTTTTGGTGGGATCGACAAGGTCAACTCGGTGAGACCGATGTGCAAGGGTTAGGGTAAAACCTCAACTCAGTTTGACTGATTACTCAAACTCCGTGGGACCAATTTTGGTAATGACCAAACTAAGTATTGTTCAAGCAAACTCGATGGGACCGACTGAACAAACTCGGTGAGACCGAAATTGTTGCAATAGGTCAAAGAGAATTTGCAAGCCCATCTCGGTGAGACCAAGATCCCATCAATGAGACTGAATTGATTAGGGTTTGGCAGTGGCTGATCAGATGAACTCGGTGGCGCCGGATAGATCAAATCGGTGGGGCCGAGTTTGACTTTTAGGTTTAGGACATCTATGGAAATGAGAAAGTGGTTGAGGGCTTTGGAGCATATCACTCACCACTTTGAGCAAGCAAGCCATTAAGCAACACCTCATCCCCTCTTAATAGTATTAGCTTTCCTACGGACTCAGTGTGATCTTGGATCACTAAAATGAAAATGTAGAGTCTTCAGCTTTTGCCAATATTTGTCCTTAGCATCTTGAAGGGGTTCCACATCCTCTTGTCCATGTCCATGCCACTCCAATGTTGAACTCATCTGAAATATACTAGGTAGAAGTATTAGTCCAACAAGAGGTATGTTGACATTAATTACCAAAATCACCCAGGGAGCACTTGTGCTTTCAATCTCCCCCTTTTTGGTAATTGATGACAACATACATCAAAGCTTTAGATAAAGATATAAGGAAATAGCAAGTAAAGCTTTGGCAAGACATGCAACATGCATTATCTCCCCCTACATGCATGCAATCATCTGATGATGGATCATAAGAGTATGGGAATGCATAAACATGACAGAGAAAACAATGAGTTACATGTGTCTTGGTTATATGCATTAGAGTAAATGATGTAGATGACGGAAATATACCTTCATGTTCATGAACTTCTCTTGCAAACAATACGTACACCAGTAAGAGGTCTTTATGCACATGAGTGTGATGCATATACTGACCTTGTGGTCTTAAGCTAGCTTTGAAAGAGATGTACCTGGGTAAACAAGGTTAGATAACACAAGAACATCTACTAGACAGAGCAAGATTAGGAGAACACAAGAATACCAAGATTGGGATGACATGTTGAGAGTGAGTACTATGTACTCTATTTGGTTATAGACATGTCCCCAAGAATAAAGTTATGCAACGAATTCCAAGGATTTTCTTCCCTTAGGTGTCTTTCTCCCCCTGAATCTGACATTGGATAATGCGAGAAGATAGGGTAATATAAAATCAGAGCAAACAAGAAAATAACCAGAGCAAGATAGAATTATAACATACTATCATGCTATCATGTCTTTCCCCTCTTGAAGACACGAGATAACCTTCCTCTTAAGAATAGAAGCATCAAGAGAAGCTTTAGGAGTGCATTCTCTATTATGTGATAAGCTTTGATGTGCTTTCTCTCCCCCTTTGACATCAATTTCCAAGAAGGGACTTCTGGAGCATGAGTCAAGTAGGTTTGGTCCTTGAGTCACATTACAAAGCAACATGTAATAGGATGCTGGTAGAGGACAAGTTTCATTGAGTGGAGCTGAAACTAATATGCAGGATGCAAGTGACACAGTTTTTATCTCAGTATTGAAACCGGTAGCACCGAGTTGTTATTTTCGGTGGCACTGAGATGGTTCGGTTAAGCCGAAGTAAACAAAACGGTGAGGCCGAGTTCAATCCAGAGAGTAAATACTTGTCACCTCAGCTCACTTTGGCAATTATGATCTCAGAAGGATATGCAAGGAATTAACTGAAGGATTTGCAATGAATTGGATGCAGGGAAATGCAGAAAATAACATAGAAAAGAAAGAAATCTAGATGAAGTTTTTTTAAAGGGGAACTAGCATGCAAGAGACAAATGCAAGAGCACAAAGAAACAACAGATAACTTCATATAGAAATGGTCGGCGACAAAGTCACCTATCTTAGAGTATATTGACTTAGGAGTCAAGTGAGGGCACTTGATCAAGGGTCATACTCATCGTTTAAGCTCAAAATGGGGTTGCCATTTTTCATTTAAGCATTTTGATGTATTCACATCTTGTTGAGTTGCCTTGACTCATGTCTTGGTGTAAAGCTTCTCTAAGATGGAATGACATACCTTGGGTGGTGGTGTTGAACTTGGTCATGTAGTTGAACTTGTGTAGGGTGCTCAAGTTGATGTAGATTATCAAGAGTTGGGAGCACCACTTGTAGTTGAAGTTCATCTTCCTACATGGGTTAGTCTTCCAAGGAAGAGCACTTGTGTATACAAAGTGACAATCATGAAATTTGAATACCAATTGAAAGTTGATATAAGGAATTTATCAAAGGATATATTGAATGGATTCGTGCTTCCTTGTCTTCATCCACCATTTTGTAGAAACTTGGAGATGTAGGGATTGCTTAGAATGTGATTGAGTTGCAATCTCATAGAGTTGGGTTCGTCCAAGTACCTACAAGGGTTAGATAGCATGCAAGAGCGCAAGAATATCCAAGACATATGATCATCATCATAAGAGAAATGTCAAGGATTAGTCATAGTTAGGCTCATGCCTTGCATGCATCCACATGGAGTTTCTACTCCAAATTTGAAGCATCAATGATGTTCAATTCACCTCTCAACCTACAAACCACTTTCTCATCAAGTGGTTTGGTGAATATATCCGCCAATTGCTTATGGTACGAACATGCTTAAGTTTGATATCTCCCTTGGCAACATGATCTCGAATGAAATGATGACGAACTTCAATATGCTTAGTTTGAGAGTGTTGCACGGGATTATGAGCAATCTTAATAGCACTATCATTATCGCAAAGAAATGGAACATGTTTCACATATATCCCATAATCTTTAAGAGTTTGGGTCATCCAAAGTAATTGAGCACAACATGAACCGGCGGCAATGTATTCCGCTTCGGCGGTGGATAAGGATACCGAATTTTGTTTCTTAGAGGACCAAGACACAAGATATCTACCAAGAAATTGACAAGTACCTGAAGTGGACTTTCTATCAACCTTGTCACCGGCATAGTCCGAGTCGGAGTAGCCAACAAGATTAAAAGAAGACCTCTTAGGATACCAAATGCCAAAATTTGGTGTATGTATTAAGTATCTCACTATCCTTTTCACAGCCTTAAGATGACACTCTTTGGGGACCGCTTGATATCATGCACACATGCACACACTTAGCATGATATCGGAATGGGAGGCACATAGATATAACAATGAACCAATCATAGAGCGGTAAACCTTTTGGTCAACCGGTTCGCCATGCTTTGTCAAGTCAAGATGTCCACAAGTAGGCATGGGGCTATTCATACCTTTGCATTCTTGCATGTTAAACTTCTTGAATAAGTCCTTGATATACTTTGTTTGAGAGATAAAGGTTCCCTCCTTAGTTTGCTTGATTTGCAAACCAAGAAAGAACTTGAGTTCACTCATCATAGACATCTCAAACTTCTCCGACATAAGCTTTCCAAACTTTTCACTAAAATGAGGGTTAGTTGAACCAAATATGATATCATCAACATAAATTTGGCACACAAATAATTCTCCATTAGCCCTTTTAGTAAAGAGTGTAGAATCAATTTTTACCAATTTCAAAGCCTTTTCTAAGAAGAAACTTAGTCAAGCATTTATACTAAGCTCTAGGAGCTTGCTTAAGACCATAAAGAGCTTTGTGGACTTTGTAATCATGGTCGGGTTTCTTAGGATTAACAAAGCCGGGAGGCTGTTTAACATAAACTTCCTCCTCAATTTCACCATTTATAAAAGCACTTTTGATGTCCATTTGATATAAGGTAATGTCATGATGATTGGCATAGGCAAGTAAGATGCGAATGGACTCAAGTCTAGCAACGGGGGAATAAGTCTCACAATAGTCCATACCTTCGACTTGAGTGTAGCCTTGAGCGACGAGACGAGCCTTGTTGCATACAACTTGTCCATCTTCATCTTGCTTGTTCCGAAACACTCATTTGGTTCCAATACATTGTGCTTCTCATCGGGCTTTTCAACCAACGTCCACACTTGGTTTCTCTCAAAGTTGTGTAGCTCTTCATGCATGGCATTTATCCAATCTGCATCTTCCAATGCTTCTTCAACCTTCATAGGTTCAATGCTAGAAATGAATGAGTAATGTTCACAAAAGATAGCCAAATGAGATTTAGAGCGAGTAATTCTCCAGGTTTGAATGTCATCAAAGATTTGTTCGACGAGATGATCTCTTGAGACTCTTTCTCGAACTCAAGGGGTTGTCGGGGGATGCTGGGGCGGCAAATGGTTGTGGCCAGTTGCCTCCCCCCCACCCAAGTGAAGAGAGGTCAGACCAAGTGATCTAAACCTTGTCTAGCCCCGTGCAGATCTAGTCTTCATATTAAAAACCTCTCTTATAAATGGAAGCTCTTTTCTGGAATGTAAGAGGTTTCGCCGCTAGGGGGCGTCGAGACCAGATTCATGACTTGGTTTGCGGTGATCACATTGACATTTTAGGGCTTGTTGAAACGTTAAAGGAATCCTTCTCTCCCTCTGAGCTGTCTGCGGCTGCAGGCATGGACAGATTTGACTGGCATTATATCCCTGTCTCGGGTCACTCTGGGGGCATCTTGATTGGGTCTAAACGGGATGTGTTTGATTTCATTACTTTTGATCATGGCATTTTTTGGGCCAGCGTTGTGGTTCACCATCATCAGCTAAACACGTTATGGGAATGTCTTGTGGTTTATGGCCCCGCTGATCACTCTCTTGCGGCCATGTTTCTTGATGAGATTTCTAATAAAATTGAGTCTTGTAATATTCCTTTATTGATTGGTGGTGACTTTAATCTTTTATGTTCCTCGGCAGATAAAAACAGCCCTAATTTCTCTTGGCCCCTGGCCAACGCCTTTAATGAGTTCATTAGTAATTGTGCGATCTGTGAGCTCCCTAGGGTGGGGGTGCGGTTCACTTGGTCAAATCATCAGTCAAACCCTGTCCGATCGGTGCTGGATTGGGTCTTTGTCTACGATAGATGGGATTCGCTCTTTCCTCGTGTGTCGCTGAAAGCCAGACTTGCGGTTGGATATAATCATGTTCCCCTCGTCGTGGATATGGGCCTTAATTCTCCTCTGTCATCTTCCCATTTCTAATTTGATGCTTCCTGGCTGATTGTGGATGGATTTTGTGATATCCTGGCCACCAAGATCTCTATTTTTCTTAATACCCCTCGCCGATCTTTTGGCCCCATGGATGACTGGCACGAGTGCTCCTATGAGTTGCGCAAATTCTTAAGAGATTGGTCCCGTAATAGGGCTACCTACCAGCACAGGGAAAAAGATGCCCTCGAATCCCAGATCCGGGATCTGGACCAGTCTGCGGATCTCATCGGGCTTTCTGCTTCTCAATGGGCCACTCGCTACTCCTTGTAAGATGCCCTGATGTTGTTGCATCAACAATCGGAAATTTATTGGCGCCAACGCGGCTCCCTGAGCTAGACCTTAAAAGGTGACGCTATAACGGCTTACTTCTTTGTGATCGCCAATGGTAGGCATTGGAGATGTTTCATTGATAGTCTTATCATTGATGGTGTCAGGACTTCGGACCAATCTCTCATTATGAATCATATTGTTGGGTTCTTTTCCAATCTTCTTGGTCCCAAACCGGATTCTGGCCTTTCCTTCTCCTCTGATTTTTGGGATGTGGGTACTAAGATATCTTCTGATGAAAATGCGGATTTAATGGTGCCTTTATTTGATGAGGAGATTGGAAGGTGATTAGTTTGGCTAACCCGAACGCTGCCTCGGGGCCAGAGGATTCTCGATTCCCTTCTTTAAGAAATTCTGGCCGCAGTTGCGGGTGCTCATTTGTAAGATCATCCAAGGTTTCTGGCTGGGGACAGTGGATATTTCTCATCTTAATTATGCTGTCATATCTCTCATTCCTAAAGTCAAAGGAGCTGACATGATCTCGCAGTTTCGACCTATTGCCCTCATCAATAATTTCGCTAAATTCCCTGCCAAAGGGCTCACCACGCGCCTTTCCCCCATTGCTCACCGCTCCATCAGCCCCTTCCAATCGGCCTTTACTAAAGGTCCATTCATTTTGGATGGGATCCTTTGCTTACATGAAATTGTGCATGACCTCAAGATCCATAAGTCTAAAGTTGTGATTCTAAAACTTGATTTTGAGAAGGCTTGCCACTCGGTGAGCTGACCTTTTTTGAGAAGGGTTCTTTTAGCAAAAGGGTTTGAGGGGCCCTTTGTGCACAGAATCATGCAGTTGGTCTCGGGGGGCCATATTGCCATTTCTGTTAACGGTTAGGTTAGTAATTTTTTTGCAAATGGCAGGGGTCTGCGGCAAGGCGACCCTGCATGTCCCATCTTGTTCAATTTTGTGGCGGATGCCTTATCCCGTATTCTCTCCAGGGCATCTACTCATGGACATATCGCTCCGGCCATTTCTAATCTTCTACCTGAAGGGGTTACTCACCTTCAATATGCGGATGACACTATTATTATGGTCGAGTTGGATGACTCCTGCCTCGCTAATCTCAAATTCATTCTCCTCTGCTTCGAAGCTATGTCGGGTCTTAAGATCAATTTTGCGAAGAGCGAGTTTATTGTTACTGGTGTGGATGACTCTCAAGCTGTGCGTGTGGCACATCTTCTTAATTGTACGCTAGGGTCCTCCCCTTTCAAATATCTGGGCCTTCCCATATCCTCGGACGTACTTCATGCGAAAGAATTTGCCCCAGTGGTAACCAATGTGGGCAACAGGGTCTTACCCTAGCGTGGGAGATATAATACCAACGCTGGTAAAGTTGCTTTGATCAACGCTTGTCTGTCTTCCCTTCACATGTTCTTGATGGGCTTTTACTTATTATCGGGCGGGATTCATGCTGGTTTTGACAAACACCGTGGGGCTTTCTATTGGAATGCTGCTGATAATCGTCGTAAATATCGTTTTGTTAAGTGGAAACTGATGTGCAGACCCAAATACCTTGGAGGGTTGGGTATTATCAATACTTCCATCATGAACCAATGTTTGATGATTAAATGGTGGTGGAAGATTATGAGTGCGGGGGATCAGCCACTCTGGCTCTCCATTCTCAAGGCTAAATATTTTCCTTCCTCTAGCCCGATGTTTGCTAATGCTCATGGTGGTTCTTAGTTTTGGAAGGCCTTGGTTAAAGTTAGACCTTTTTTCCAGGCTCATGTTAAATTTGTAGTTGGGGATGGTTCCTCCAGTAGATTCTGGTTGGACTGGTGGTGTGGAGATTCACCGCTCTCTGTGACCTTCCCCACCTTATTTTCTTACTGCGCTGACCCGAATATTTCTATCGCGGAGTTGGCTGCCCATGGTTGGAACCTGGCCTTTCACCGATCCTTCTCGCCTAAAGAGTTTGAAGATTGACAACGCCTTACTGCCTTCTTCCCCATGCTCTCGGTGATCTGGCCGCACTGCCTCAGGTCACTTTTCTGTTAAATCGCTTTATTCTAAACTTATTGGTGGCTCCCCTACTAACCGTTTCTCTCAGATTTGGAAGGCCGGGATCCCTCCTAAAGTTAAGATTTTCCTTTGGCAAGCCTTTAGGGGCCGGTTGCCTTCGGCTGACCAGATTCATAAGAGAAACGGGCCGGGTTCACAATTTTGTGCTTTGTGTGGTGACGTGGAGGATACGGCTCACATTTTCTTCCACTGTGTCTTGGCTAAGCTCATTTGGAGCTGCGTTAGAGAATGGCTAAATGTTACCTGGCCCCTGCTTCCTTCTCAGAAATTGGGACCCTGGCGAGTAACTTGTCTGGCGTTTCCAGACGTATCTTTTGGGTGGGCCTGGATGCACTGTGCTGGTCCCTTTGGACATTTCCTTCTCCTATCCTTTGATGAAGACGACACATCGTTTCCTTCCTCCTCTGTTGTCAAGTGCTTTCAGTGATTGATCCCCAGCTCGGGCAAGATTAGTTTTTTTTGAAAACGAGTATAACCCGCGGTCTCTGCATCGAGGCAAGATTAGATGTTTTCAATAGCTGGCCCGACATCGATGTTACAATCCAATTGAAATGGAAGTACATTGAGTGCTGAAAATTAACATTCCAGCGTCCCGGAGTACTAGTGGCCTGCGATAGCGAACCAAACTAGTGAACCTGGAAGTACATCGATTATTTATCTGCACAAATTGATTTCATTTCGGTCAAATCGTAATAAGTTGAGTTTGAACAGTGTAGTACAATGATATAGAGCTACTTGTTAATTATAATAATTAGGGTGGTCCACCGTTGACCATATACATATATGAGAAACCACAAAAATCAGATGCCAGCCACAAGTACATACAAATACCTTAATAAAGCTCATGTACATGGACGTGGTCATCTTCAGAGCTACAGCTTGGATCCGTTTCGTGATCCTTACTTACTCCAGAGAGTCTTTGGTTACTGGGTGGAACTAATGGGAGATGCTAACTCGGGTTATAATCAACCGGTTCGGATAGCGCTCGCATAACAGGATAGGAGTCTAGGAAGCTTATCCTCCATATTACCGTATCGGTTGCTTGTGTCAGCATGTAATTTTCATTTTTTACTTTGTTCTGCTCCGTTCGCGAGCTGTAAGACCTTTATGATGTGACTTTATGGATTTTTAATAAAATGACTACATGCATCTTCATGATGCAACGCCGGAGGCATGCCTTCATTTTCAGAAAAAAAATGTATACGGACGTCAAACTCCGAAAGGTAAATGAGCTGGTTCGTGGGTACTGCTTTTCCGGCTCGCCGTTACAATTTACCGCGCCTAATAATTCAGATAGGTACATGCATCAGCATGAAACTATGAAAGTTCAGTCGAACAAGGCACATGTTAACCAAAAAGGCTTTCGCCCCGCTTTATATATAAAGCACAGATCACCAACAACCTAGTACAACATATGCCATCAACACACGCACACACCCAAGGCAGGATACATAGGCGCTGAGTGCAGCAACACCACCCCTAGCACTACAAGAGCCACCGGGGGCCTCAACCGTGAACACGCCACCGCGAAGAGAAGAAGCTACATATGACGCACCGTGGGCTCCAAGGCGGTGCCAACAGGAAGGTTACGACACCGAAGCGCCGCCACCGCCCGACCCAAGGATCAGAGTTTCCTCCGGAGCAACACGACGGGCAGCGAGAGTCGCGGCGACGCCTTCAAGAAGGGAACGAGCTTCGCCGTCGCCGGTCAATCCGAAGATAGAACAGGTTTTCACCCCGACCAATATTCACCGCCACCGAACGCTGCACCCTGGCTACCACGCCGCCCACACGGCCATGGCCACCAGGCAGCACCAAGTCACGGGCTTTGCCCAGGAGCACCGCGACACCACCACCAGGGCCGCCGCCCCAGCATCCATGACCTTGACGCCACCTCACCCGCCATCCACCACTACCCCACCCAAAGAGACGAATGGAAAGGAACTGCCTTTCGCACTCCTGAGCCGTCCCTAGTGTCGAGACCCGAATCTAGCCATACCTGGCCACCATCGACCCGTCCTGCTGCCGGGCACGAGACGAGCTCAGTCCTGCAGCCGGGCGCGAGACCAGTCAGATCCTGCCGCCGGGCGCGAGACGGGCTCGGTCCTGCTGCCGGGCGCTAGACAAGTCCGGTCTTGCTGTCGGGCGCTAGACAAGTCCGGTCTTGCTGCCGAGCGCGGGACGAGCTCGGTCCAGTCGCCAGGCGCGAGACGGGCGATGGGCGCCGCTGGGAGAGGGCCAACCCTCTGATGAAGGTAGCACCTGAACGACGGGGAGTGGAGTCGAAGGTCGTCCAGGGCACTCACCGACAGGCAGACGCCGAAGAAGTCCGGCCGCCACCGTGAAATGACCCAGACCACCGCCATGGGCCACCACCATGCCGTGGAAGCCCACATCCATGCCGGGACCCCGAGGGACTGCTCAGAGCCACCCGCCGACAGCCCTGAGCCAGATCCAAGGAGCAGGCCGGCAACCGCCGCCGTCCCCTCCTGAATCCGCGACAAATCCAACCGGATCTGGCCGGAGACCGGCTCACTCGCAACCACCAGCACCGCCGCCACCGCATCAGATCTGCCGCCGCCACGGGTGCGCCCACCACCACGAGGCCCTCCACGCCGCCACCCCGGACCAGCAGCCCCGCCGCCGGACCAAGCAGCCACGCCGCCGCGCCCCCCGAAAGAGCAGCGCCGCTGACCGAGCAGGGCGCCCCGCGCCGCCGCCGCCCGAGCCGAGAGAGACGAGGCCCCGCCGTCGCCAGCACTAAATGGGCTTCGCCCGCCGGTGCGAACGGGCGGCGGCGAGGGAAGAAGATGAGGGGAGGGGACCGACCGACGACGCCCTAGGATTCCCCAAGGCACATGTTTCAGACCTGCAGATTCTAGAATGCCCATCGATCTCATTGCCGAGAGAACAGCTATCCTATCAGATTATCTGGTGGTATGCTGTCACGCACATCCGAGAGCCAAAGATCAAAAAGCTTATGTGCGTCTCTATAGCCAGTGAAATCCTCAACTTTTCTCAAATGAAGTAAAGTATAACTTGTTGGATACTGTTGCTTTGTACAAAAGGTGCTGAAAGTCTGAAGTGCTCTCCAACAGCATGTTCAGATGACCCGGTTTACAAGCAAAGGCAGGCCCAAGAAAAGAAAAGAAGAAAATCCAAAACGAAAACCCAGACGGCTTTTGGGTCAACCACCTTTTACACGTCGGAAATAATTGGGAACGGAAAGTTCAGTTGGAAAAAAAAGCATTAAGAGCAACTCTAATGGGGCGACCCATTTCGTCCGTCCATGTCTGCTTGGGTCTGCGCGGACAAAACGACTGCCCAATGCAGAGACCCATTTTCAAAAGACAGCCGCTTTCTGTCCGTGCGGACCCATTTACGGTCTAAATTTGAGTCATATTTGGGTCCGAGGTGGACACAAAGCAGACGTTTTCTGCCTCCCTCTCGTCCGCCTCTGTCCTCTCCCGATCCCGCGTGGCCCACCTGCCATCCACTTGCATATTTTTTTTAGTGTTTGCTGAAACTGAACGGAGGGCCGGGATGAAGGGCGCGACCGCGATGCTGGCGACGGAGCTCGACGGGCTGCTCGCCATGGCAAGGAAGCTGGAGGCGCGGGTGGGCGCCGATCACGGGCATGCCGGTGCGTCACGCTGGCCGCGCCCATCGACCTGGGGCCGCTCGAGCAAGTGCAGCTAGTCCAATGGCTGCGTGCGTGCGTAGCTAGCTAGTCTAATGGATGCGTGCGTGCGTAGCTAGCTGGTCCGGTGGCTGCGTACGGGCGTAGCTAACTGGCTCGTTGTGGCCTTCGCTCGCCCCGCTCGCCATGGCCGCGTACGCCCCGCTCGCTCTGCCGTGCAGCAGCTGGAGCCCGGCATGGCTCGGAAGGAGCAGCTCGCCTGCTGCAGCTGTCGGCCTCCCCGCTCGCGCCCAAGTTGCAGCGTCGTCCGCTCTGGTCCGTCCGTTGTAGCTCACGCGCCTAGCCGCCCAGACGCGGAGCGCCGCGTGCCTAGCCGCCTCGCCGCGCCCAGCCGCCATGCTCGCCGCCCGCCCAGCCGCCTCGCCTCGCCGCGCCCTGTCGGGACGCGCCGCCGTGTCGGACCGCTCATCCTGCTTCGTCTCGCCGGCGTGGGTTCGAGCTCGACCGCCGGCCTCGCCTCATGCCCGCACCCGCCCCCGCGCCCGGCCGATGCTCCTGCAGACATTGACCTCGTCTCCTTGCGCACAGCCGCTGCGAGCTCCGCTGCCCACTACGTGTTTGACAAAATGCCGGGGCGGACATGTAAAAATGGTTAGGCTGCCATTGGGCACACCGGCTGACCCAAATGAAAAAGCAGACAAATATGTCCGCGCGGCCGACCCAAACAGACAAAAATGGACAAAGTGCACATCCGTTTGAGTCGGCCCCTTGAAGTTGCTCTAAAGTATACAAATTGTGTAAAGGAAATTCCAGACTTGTTGTGTTCCTCAAGTGCCATCGGGAATCCAGCAAACTTCACATCAAGGATTTGTTTGGTGTGTGCTACGTTGAAAGCAACACCCTCAACCTTCCCCCTGGATACGGGAGACTTTCCGCCGCTCTGGTATGAATCTCTGCATCCGTGTACTCAGTTCATCCAGATTTTTTGGGTTCCCTGCAAGCTTGGATTTGTCCCCAATATATGCGTTTTTTGCCAACAATATCTGAGAGGTGCCACTCTTACGGAAGCATCGAAGTAACTCCAAACGGGTGACCCATTTTATGTGTTTGGATCATCCAGACATAAAACTTGGTCCAACGGGGTGATCCAAACAGACACAGCGTCCGCCTGTTGTCCGTTTTGTGTCCGATTGGATCCAAATTTGGGTCATATTCCACGGCGAACACAAGGCGGCTGTTTTCTGTGGCCTCCTTGTCCGCCTTTGTACATTGCATGCGAGCACTGGCCCACCTGTCATCGAGGGGCTACCCATCCATCCCACATCCGTCTCTCTCCTCCTTTTCTCTCTTTCTCGATGCCACCGGGCATGCCGATGCGGGCATGGTGCCGGCTGCTTCAGCCTCTGTCGCGAGCGAGGTGTCGCTTCCTCCTCTCGTTGCCAAGGCAAGCAGCCGCCGCCTCCTCCCGCTGCCGGCGCACAACGGTCAAGCGCTCGTCGTCGCGTCCTACAACCACGCGCACCACTGGCGGATGACCGTGCGCGTACTAGCTAGCTAGCTAGCCACCGTTGGTGGAAAATGCATGCTGGTGCTTGTGCTGATGCTGCTGGCTGCGCGCATGCTAGCTAGCTAGCTAGCCGCCGCTGCCCAGCGTGCGTGCTGGTGCTACTGCCAGCAGCCGATGGTCGCGCGCCTGCTAGCCAGCCGCCGCTGGTCGCGCCTCGCTGCGGCTTCGCTTCGCCCCGCCCGTCGCGCCTCGCCCCGACCTCGTCTCGCCGTCCCAACTGCGCAGCCTTGCCTCGCTGCACCCGGCCACGCCCGTCCTCGACTCGCCGCGGCCTCGCCTCACCCGTCCTCGACTCGCCACGCCCGGTCGCCCTGTCGTGCATGTCCTCGAGTCGCGGCGCTTGCCGTGCCTGCAGCGTCCGAGCACATCGGCATGGTCGCACCCTTGCGTGCATGCGCGCTAGGTAGCTACATGCCATCGCTGGAGCTGGCCATCGCACAGGGTGGGCACGAGTGCGCAATGCGGGGCAGGTGCACTTCGGGCGAAAGCTACGGGACGGGGCGGGAGCTCGTTGGATCACCGGGCGAGAGCTGCGGGCGGAAGCAGCAAGGTCGGGGTGAGCTGCGGTGAGGTGGCGTGGCAAGCTGCGGTGGGCGAGGTGGCGCGGGAGCTCGCCCTCCAAGTGTTTCACGAAATGGCGACGCGGACATGTCTAAAATGCATGCTGCACCCGTTGGCCGAACCGGCCTACCCAAACAAAAATAGACACGGACACACGACACACGGACGGGCGATCCAGACGGACAAAAAGCGGACAAAATCCTTGTCCGTTCGAGTCACCCCCTTGAGTTGCTCGCAATTCCTGACTCAGCAAGTTTCCAATATGTGGTCAAATCAAATTAAGAGGGAGTAGCTCGGTTCAGCTGAAGACCGGTCATGACACCAAGGAAACAGGAAAGAAAGAAAATGAAATGAAGGTGACTCATCGCACATTGCCCAAGGCTCCAATACGATATACTTTTATTCAGCCGTAGCAGCAAGTCATTGCCGCAGTAGCAGTAGTACACACCATAATCCATGATCTAGGCCAAATAAATCACACTCTTAATTCAAGCACGCAAAGCAACTCCTTTGACTTCTAGTTTACTCATTCGTAGGCTCTGTTGTTAGATGGCGAGGACGAGGCCCTGCAGCGACTTGCACACGCGGTTGCTGCGGCGGCTCTGCCACAGGCACTTGGGCCACTTGGGCGTGTGCGCCGGCGAGGAGAGGCCCGAGAACGTGGACGAGGAGGGGGAGGAAGAGGCAGAAGAAGAGGAGAAGTGGCTAGGGGAGCCCGCACTGACGTTCTTGGTGGCCGCCGCGGCGGAGAGGCGGGTGACGGTGAGGTCGGTGTTGAAGTACTCCCTGAGCTGGGTGATCACCCCATCGGGCCCGACGGTCCAGGCGTGCACCCAGTAGAGGAGCTGGTCGGCGCCGTCGGCGCTCCCCTCGGCGATTACGGTGGAGACGAAGGCGTCGATGGAGCGGGGGCAGAACCTGAACTCGGTGTTGGTGCCGGCACTGGTGAGGAGGCGCATCATGTGCTGGTGCGCGGGCGGGCCATGGAACCACCACTCGAGGTCTGGGGCGAGCAGGTCCTGCGCCCGGCGTGTGTTGCGGGAGTTAAGCGCCTCGTAGAGGCGCAGCACGAGGAACTTGCCGCGCTGCTCCTCCATTTCCCCTGCCAGCTCCGCGTCCGTGTCGACGTGCGGCGCCGGCGCCACCGCGAGGGTCTGCTGATGGTTAGTGTTAGACTTTATAACGTAGCCCAACTGTGTAATATGTACATTGTGTATCATTATAAATACATGTGATAGGCCACCCCTAGAGGGTTGAGCCAGTTCCCACAAATCCTACGCCTAATATGGTATCAGCCTAAAACCTAGGACCTAATCCACCTCCACCCCAGCCGCCGCTGCCGCCGTGCCCTAAACCCTATGGCCGCCGCCGCCGCTGCTGCCATGTCTGCTTCCGCATCTAGCTCCGCCAGCTCCGGGACCATACCCGCATCGCTGGCTGCCCTGCTGAATCTTCCTGCTCGCACTGGTGCCTCGCCGACGCCGCACTTCTTCAGCACCAAGGCGATGGGCTCGCTGTTTTCCGCCCCGATCTCGCTGTCTCGTGTGTCGTCGACAGCGCCGGCCTCCACCGCCGCGATGGTAGCGCCATCGGCCTCCACCACTAGCTCGTCCCCGACGCTCGCCCTCCTGTCGGCGGCCTCGGGGGGCTCCGATGATCAGCCTGCGGGTGGGCCACCTGCAGCCCCGCCAGTCGCTGCCACCGACGCCGCCATGATCTCCGCGTCATTCCACTTCGACAACCTCATCACGACTCGTCTCACGCTGGACAACTATTTGTTTTGGCGTGCCAAGGTTCTAACGCTGCTCCGCAGCCGCCCCCTCCTTGGTTATGTCGATAGCTCCCTACCGTGTCCGCCGCAGGTTCTTCACACCGTCCACGGCCCGGCCATCAACCCGGCGCACTGACTGTGGGTGCAACAGGACCAAGCGATCCTCTCTGCCATCCAGGGTTCCCTTGGAGACGGGGTCGCTGGCCTCTGTCTCTTTGCTGCCTCCTCCTTGGATGCGTGGACGACGCTGGAACATGCGTTTGCCCAGACCTCCGCCGCCCACTCGATGGCTCTTCACAGCAAGCTTGATGATGTCAAGAAACTGGATTCCTCGGTCACAACATACTTCAACAAGCTCAAGGTCTTGGCGGATACATTAACCTCTATCGGTCGACCATTGAGTGATGAGGAGTTCACCGGCTATATTATTAAGGGTCTTGATGCTGAATACAACAACCTTGCCGAGGCCGTCCACAACGCCAAGCCGCCGCTGCCGCCGCACGAGCTCTTCTCCCGGCTGCTCTTCACTGAGCAACGCATCGAAGCTCGCCGCGCCACCAATTCCATCGCCGACCAGCCCGCGGCCTTCTGGGCCTCGCGGGGTCAGCGCCCCCCTGCATCCTCGCCGCCTGCCCGCGTCACCAACCCGCCAGCGCCAACCTCGGGCGGCGGCCCTGTACGCTGTCAGCTTTGTGGGCGTGAGAGGCATGTTGCCTCCAAGTGCCACAAGAGGTTTCAGTGGAGCTTCCTGGGTATTGGTAACGATGGAAAAGGTAATGAGCGACAGTTTGCCATGGCGGATTTTGGCCCTCCTGCTGCTCATGTTGCCACCAAGAGCAAGGATACACGCGTCGACCCCGGATATACACCGTCATATCCGATTGATCCTGCATGGTATATGGACACTGGCGCCACCAATCACATGACGAACGAGCTCACCAAGCTGTCCACCCATCAGCCATACTACGGTCCCGACAAGGTTCACACCGCCAACGGTGTAGGTATGCCCATCTCTCACATTGGTCAAGCATCTCTCTTAACTAGTCATCCATCTAGGCAGCTTCATCTTCGTAATATTTTACGAGTCCCCTCGGTGACTCTTAATCTGTTATCTGTTCCAAAGCTCACTCTTGATAACAATGTCATATGTGAATTTCACCCGTTTGATCTTTTTGTTAAGGACCGAGCCACCCGGGAAATTTTGCTTAGTGGTCGTCTCAGCCATGGCTTATACCGCTTGAAGGATCCATCCGCCCCGCGCGTCTTCAGTGGTGTTCGTGTGTCGCCGTCCCAGTGGCACTCTCGCCTTGGTCACCCTGCCACTCCCATAGTTCGTCATATCCTTCACCGTCATGAGCTGCCTCTTGAGTCTAGTAATAAGGAGATGTCTGTGTGTGATGCCTGTCAACAAGGCAAAAGTCATCAGTTACCATTTGTTTCTTCTACTCGTCAAGTAATGAGTCCTCTTGAACTTGTGTTTTCTGATGTGTGGGGTCCTGCTCAAACTTCTGTGAGTGGTCACAACTATTATGTTAGCTTTATTGATGCCTATAGTCGCTTTACCTGGCTTTATCTTCTTAAGCGCAAATCCGATGTGTTTGGTATATTCATTCAGTTTCAAGTACATGTAGAGCGTCTTCTCAAGCATAAGATTATTCCTGTTCAGTCTGATTGGGGGGGGGGGCGAATATCGCAACCTCAATGCTTTCTTTAATAATCTTGGGATCTCTCATCGTTTATCATGTCCTCATACACATCAGCAGAACGGCGCTGTTGAGCGCAAGCATCGACATATAGTTGAGACCGGACTCACACTCCTGGCTCATGCGTCTGTACCTTTTCATTTTTGGAGTGATGCCTTTGCTACAACATGTTTTCTTATTAACCAACTACCTACGCGTGTTATTAATATAAAAACTCCTATTGAGCTCCTTCTACATGAAATTCCTGATTATACATTATTTAAGGTGTTTGGGTGCGCTTGTTGGCCTCATCTCCGTTCATATAATTCTAGAAAACTTGAATTTCGGTCTAAAATGTGTGTTTCTAGGTTATAGTTCTCTCCATAAAGGTATAAGTGCCTCCATGTGCCAACAAACCGTGTCTATATATCCCGTGATGTTGTCTTTGATGAGAATGTCTTTCCCTTTTCCTCCATGCCGCACCAACCTGCCACACCACCATCTATGCATTCATCTCTTATTATGCTTGGCCAATTTGAAGATGTTGCATATTCGCCTGTGTTGTTACCTAACCATGGTGCAGGTATTGGACGCGGTGCTCGCCTGGAACTTCTTCCGGATACAACTCCCATCGCGCATGTTGACCGGTCAGTGCACGTGCATGCACCCGCCGTCGACCCCGCCTCTGGCGACGTGCCTGTCCATGCAACTGGACCGGCGCTGGCCTCCGACCCTGGGCTTGTGTCATCCGAGGCGTCGTCCACGCCAGGCGAGGCGCGGCCCACGACAGACGAGGCGCGGCCCACGACCCCGACGCCCTCCCCTGGGCAGCTCGAGGGGTCTCCGTCTACGCCTCCACGCCCGGCCTCGCCCCCGTCATCGTCTTCGTCACCCGCCACTATGTCCATGTCGCCCCTTTCGCCTGGGTCGGCTGGGCCTACTGTCGACTCGCCTGAGCCCTCGCCTGGGCCCCCGTCACCCGCTCTGCCGTCATCATCCCCTGTGTTGGCGCCGCCGGCTCCTGTTCCCGTTGCACCGCAACGCCCGCATACTCGTAGTCGCAGCGGTATTGTCCAACCCAAGCAGCGTCATGATGGTACTGTCACATATTTGGCTGCTTGTCTTGCTCATTCTGTTGCAGATCCCACTGATGAACCACGCCATTATGAGGCTGCTATGCGTATCCCTCACAGGCGGGCAGCTATGGAGCAAGAGTATCATGCTCTTCTGCATAATGAGACATGGACATTGGTTCCTCCTTCGCCTCGTGTCAACATCATTGATTCGAAATGGGTTTTCAAAGTCAAGAGACATGCCGATCGGTCTATTGAGCACTACAAGGCGCGCCTCATGGCCAGAGGGTTTAAACAGCGACAGGGTCTGGATTACGAGGATACGTTCAGCCCGGTTGTCAAGCCTACTACCATCCGGCTTCTTTTGTCTCTTGCAGTCTCTCGTGGTTGGTCTCTACGTCAGCTTGATGTACAGAACGCTTTTCTCCATGGGTTGCTTGAAGAGGAGGTTTACATGCGGCAGCCACCAGGGTTTGTTGATCCAGCTCAGCCTCATCATCTCTGTCGTCTGACGAAGGCACTCTATCGACTGAAACAGGCGCCTCGTGCCTGGCATGCTCGTCTTGCTTTGGCACTTTGTACTCATGGATTCATTCCGTCGACAGCTGACAGTTCACTGTCCTATTTCAGTGCCCCAGTCTGACTGTGTATTTGCTTGTGTACGTGGATGATATTATTCTGGTCAGTTCTTCTGAGACGGATGCTGATGCTCTTGTGACTACTCTTGGCAGAGATTTTGCAGTTAAAGACTTGGGACGGTTACACTTCTTTCTATGCATAGAGGTTGCACATCAGTCTCGTGGCAGCTTGGCCCTCACCCAGAAAAAGTACTCCCTTGATCTCTTGCACCGTGCTGGTATGCTCAAGTGTAAGCCGTCACCCACGCCCATGTCCTCTACCGATAAGCTCTCGGCCAATGCTGGTTCTCCTCCTTCTTCTACGGATGCTACGGAGTATCGGAGTATTGTTGGTGGCTTGCAGTATCTGACTATCACCCGTCCTGATCTTTCCTTTGCGGTTAACAGGGTATGTCAGTACCTTCATGCTCCTACAGATGTGTACTGGTCTGCTGTGAAGCGCATTCTTCGTTATGTGCGTCTCACTGTCTCCTACGGTCTTCATTTGCGACCCAGTTCCTCTACTATTCTCTCTGCATTCTCAGATGCTGATTGGGCTGGGTGTCCGGATGACAGGCGATCCACAGGGGGACATGTTGTATTTCTGAGTCCTAATTTGATCACCTAGAGTGCACGCAAGCAAGCCACTGTTTCTCGCAGGAGCACAGAGGCTGAGTACAAAGCAGTTGCCAATGCAACTGCTGAGCTTATCTGGATTGAATCTTTGCTTAGAGAACTGGGAATCTCCCAGTCACATCCTCCAGTTCTTTGGTGTGACAACATCGGTGCTACGTTTCTTTTGACAAACCACCGGTGTTTCATGCACGAACCAAGCACATTGAGATTGACTATCATTTTGTGAGGGAACGTGTTGCACAGAAGCTACTACAGATCAAGTTTATCTCCTCAAAGGATCAACTTGCCGACATCTTCACCAAGCCTCTACCTTCTCCCATGTTTGAGGTCTGTAGGCGCAATCTCAACCTCCTAGATGCATCAGGAGTGAGTTGAGATTGAGGGAGGGTGTTAGACTTTGTAACGTAGCCCAACTGTGTAATATGTACATTGTGTATCATTATAAATACATGTGATAGGCCACCCCTAAAAGATTGAGCCAGTTCACACAAATCCTACGCCTAATAGTTAGCCAGCTCCTGGCGCGAAGCCCCGCGTAGGCTCCGGTCTCCGCTGCTTGAAGGAGAGGTCGAGGAAGCCACTTGCGACACGAGGCGGGCGCGGTACTGGAGCCTGGTGGAGGCGATGGATGGAGAGCTTGGAGCGGTAGACGGGCGAGAGGGGTTTACCGGCGCTCGGAGCAGCTTATATAGGCCGCGCGCGCCGGTAGGAATGCCGCCTATTCTCTACTGTGCATGCTTATCCTGGGGCACGGGCGTTTTTTTGAAGCGTTACTATTAGCAAGTCTCTGTCACGTTAATTTCTGTCCTTGGGGCCAAGTTTAGGAGCCATAACATTCGTGTTTTTTGTCTGCTCAGTCTTAGTGCAAGATACTACTACTCCCTCTGTTTCAAAATGAATGACCCAACTTTGTACGTACTAATTTTTATACTAAAGTTAATAGTTCTTCCATTTTTATTTACTTCACATATTAAAGTTGACTGAAGTCAGACTTCCTAAAGTTTTGACCAAGTTTATAGAAAAGAATCTAAATATTTACCGTAACAAATCTATATAATGTGGAAGTATATTTTTATCTATAAACTTTGTCAAAGTTTATAAAGTTTGACTTTGACCAAAGCGAATATGCGAAGAGCGGAGTAAATAAAAAATGAAGAGAGTACAAAGTTGAGTCATTTATTTTAAGGGTCCCGATAACTGTCACACGTGTGGTGTATCGGGTAGTTGTGCCACACGCCTCGTGTGGCATGGATAGGAACCCGCCCGCACGACCGCGTACGGGCGTGCAAAGGCACGGCCCGCACGTCCGGTGTGTGGCAACCCCGACCGCACGCCCGGGCCAGAGGACCCCGCATCCCGCACGACCCAGCCGTCCCGGCCTCCGATCGATCCCCAATCCCGACTGCCGCCATCTTCTCCCACCTCTCGAACCCCTACCTCCATCGCCGGCCTTCTCTGGTTGCCATGGCAACCAGAGCAGTAGGGCCTTCCCACCGCAAACCACACCCCAACCCTTGTTGGGGAACGTAGTAATTTCAAAAAAAATCCTACGCACACGCAAGATCATGGTGATGCATAGCAACGAGAGGGGAGAGTGTGTCCACGTACCCTCGTAGACCGAAAGCGGAAGCGTTATGACAACGCGGTTGATGTAGTCGTACGTCTTCACGATCCGACCAATCCAAGCACCGAACGTACGGCACCTCCGAGTTCAGCACACGTTCAGCTCGATGATGATCCCCGGACTCCGATCCAGCAGGGTGTCGGGGATGAGTTCCGTCAGCACGACGGTGTGGTGACGATGATGATGTTCTACCGACGCAGGGCTTCGCCTAAGCACCGCAACGATATGACCGAGGTGGAATATGGTGGAGGGGGGCACCGCACACGGCTAAGGAACAATCACGAAGATCAACTTGTGTGTTATGGGGTGCCCCCCTGCCCCCGTATATAAAGGAGGGAGGGGGGAGGTGCGGCCGGCCCCCTAGGGGTGCGCCTGGAGGAGTCCTACTCCCACCGGGAGTAGGAGTCCCCCCTCTTGCCTTGGTGGAGAAGGAAAAGGGAGGAGGGGAAAGAGGAAACGGGGGCGCCCCCCCCCCTCTTCCTTGTCCTATTCGGACTAGGGGGAGGGGGCACGTGGCCTGCCTGGCCGGCCCTCCTCTTCTCCCTCATGGCCCATGTAGGCCCATTAACCCCCGGGGGGGTTCCGGTAACCCCCCGGTACTCCGGAAAAATCCCGATTTCTCCCGAAACAATTCCGATATCCAAATATAGGCTTCCAATATATCAATCTTTATGTCTCGACCATTTCGAGACTCCTCGTCATGTCCGTGATCACATCCGGGACTCCGAACGACCTTCGGTACATCAAAATTATAAACTCATAATAAAACTGTCATCGTAACGTTAAGCGTGCGGACCCTACGGGTTCGAGAACTATGTAGACATGACCTAGAACAGTTTCCGGTCAATAACCAATAGCGGAACCTGGATGCTCATATTGGCTCCTACATATTCTACGAAGATCTTTATCGGTCAAATCGCATAACAACATACATTGTTCCCTTTGTCATCGGTATGTTACTTGCCCGAGATTCGATCGTCGATATCCAATACCTAGTTCAATGTCGTTACCGGCAAGTCTCTTTACTCATTACGTAATGCATCATTCCGTAACCAACTCATTGGCCACATTGCTTGCAAGGCTTATAGTGATGTGCATTACCGAGAGGGCCTAGAGATACCTCTCCGACAATCAGAGTGACAAAAACTAATCTCGAAATACGCCAACTCAACATCTACCTTTGGGGACACCTGTAGAGCTCCTTTATAATCACCCAGTTACGTTGTGACGTTTGGTAGCACACAAAGTGTTCCTCCGGTAAACGGGAGTTGCATAATCTCATAGTTGTAGGAACTATGTATAAGTTATGAAGAAAGCAATAGCAACATACTAAACGATCAAGTGCTAGGCTAACGGAATGGGTCAAGTCAATCACATCATTCTCCTAATGATGTGATCTCTTTAATCAAATGACAACACATGTATATGGTTAGGAAACATAACCATCTTTGATTAATGAGCTAGTCAAGTAGAGTCATACTAGTGACATTTAGTTTGTCTATTTATTCACACATGTATTATGTTTCCGGTTAATACAATTCTAGCATGAATAATAAACATTTATCATGATATGAGGAAATAAATAATAACTTTATTATTCCCTCTAGGGCATATTTCCTTCAGTCTCCCACTTGCACTAGAGTCAATAATCTAGATTACACAGTAATGATTCTAACACCCATAGAGTCTTGGTGTTGATCATGTTTTGCTCGTGGAAGAGGCTTAGTCAACGGGTCTGCTACATTCAGATCCGTATGTATCTTGCAAATCTCTATGTCTCCCACCTGGACTTGGTCCCGGATGGAATTGAAGCGTCTCTGATGTGCTTGGTCCTCTTGTGAAATCTGGATTCCTTTGCCAAGGCAATTGCACCAGTATTGTCAAAGAATATCTTCATTGGTCCCTATGCACTAGGTATGACACCTAGATCGGAAATGAACTCCTTCATCCAGACTCCTTCATTTGCTGCTTCCAAAGCAGCTATGTACTCCGCTTCGCATGTTGATCCCGCCACGACACTTTGTTTAGAACTGCACCAACTTACAGCTCCACCGTTTAATAAAAACATGTATCCGGTTTGCGATTTAGAATCATCCGGATCAGTGTCAAAGCTTGCATCGACGTAACCATTTACGACTAGCTCTTTGTCACCTCCATAAATGAGAAACATATCCTTAGTCCTTTTCAGGTATTTCAGGATGTTCTTGACCGCTGTCCAGTGATCCACTCCTGGATTACTTTGGTACCTCCCTGCTAAACTTATTGCTAAGCATACATCAGATCTGGTACACAGCATTGCATACATGATAGAGCCTATGGCTGAAGCATAGGGAACATCTTTCATTTTCTCTCTATCTTCTGCTATGGTCGGGCATTGAGTCTGACTCAACCTCACACCTTGCAATACAGGCAAGAACCCTTTCTTTGCCTGATCCATTTTGAACCTTTTCAAAACTTTATCAAGGTATGTGCTTTGTGAAAGTCCAATTAAACGTCTTGATCTATCTCTATAGATCTTGATGCCCAATATGTAAGCAGCTTCACCGAGGTCTTTCATTGAAAAACTTCTATTTAAGTATCCCTTTATGCTATCCAGAAATTCTATATCATTTCCAATTAACAATATGTCATCTACATATAATATCAGAAATGCTACAGAGCTCCCACTCACTTTCTTGTAAATATAGGCTTCTCCAAAAGTCTGTATAAACTCATATGCTTTGATCACACTATCAAAGCGTTTATTCCAACTCTGAGATGCTTGCACCAGTCCATAAATGGATCGCTGGAGCTTGCACACTTTGTTAGCACTTTTTGGATCGATAAAACCTTCTGTTTGCATCATATACAACTCTTCTTCTAGAAATCCATTCAGGAATGCAGCTTTTACATCTATTTGCCAAATTTCATAATCATAAAATGCGGCAATTGCTAACATGATTCGGATAGACTTGCATCGCTACAGGTGAGAAAGTCTCATTGTAGTCAACCCCTTGAACTTGTCGAAAACCTTTTGCAACAAGTCGAGCTTTGTAGACAGTTATATTACCATCAGCGTCAGTCTTCTTCTTGAAGATCCATTTATTCTCAATGGCTTGCCGATCATCGGGCAAGTCAACCAAAGTCCATACTTTGTTCTCATACATGGATCCTATCTCAGATTTCATGGCTTCAAGCCATTTTGCGGAATCTGGGCTCATCATCGCTTCCTCATAGTTTGCAGGTTCGCCATGGTCAAGTAACATGACTTTCAGAACAGGATTACCGTACCACTCTGGTGCGGATCTTACTCTGGTAGACCTACGAGGTTCAGTAGAAACTTGATCTGAAGATTCATGATCAATATCATTAACTTCGTCACTAATTGGGGTAGTTGTCACAGGAACCGGTTCTTGTGATGAACTACTTTCCAATAAGGGAGCAGGTACAGTTACCTCATCAAGTTCTACTTTCCTCCCACTCACTTCTTTCGAGAGAAACTCCTTCTCTAGAAAGGATCCGAATTTAGCAACGAAAATCTTGCCTTCAGGTCTGTGATAGAAGGTGTACCCAATTGTCTCTTTTGGGTATCCTATGAAGACACATTTCTACGATTTGGGTTTGAGCTTATCTGGTTGAAGTTTCTTTACATAATCATCGCAGCCCCAAACTTTAAGAAACGACAACTTTGGTTTCTTGCCAAAACACAGTTCATAAGGCGTCGTCTCAACGGATTTTGATGGTGCCCTATTTAACATGAATGCGACCGTCTCTAAAGCATAACCCCAAAACAATAGCGGTAAATCAGTAAGAGACATCATAGATCGTACCATATCCAGTAAAGTACGATTACGACGTTCGGACACACCATTTCATTGTGGTGTTCCGGGTGGCATGAGTTGCGAAACTATTCCGCATTGTTTCAAATGTAAACCAAACTCGTAACTCAAATATTCTCCTCCACGATCAGATCGTAGAAATTTTATTTTCTTGCTACGATGATTTTCTACTTCACTCTGAAATTCTTTGAACTTTTCAAATGTTTCAGACTTGTGTTTCATCAAGTAGATATACCCATATCTGCTCAAATCATCTGTGAAGGTGAGAAAATAACGATACCCGCCGCGAGCTTAGACATTCATTGGACCACATACATCGGTATGTATGATTTCTAACAAATCAGTTGCTCGCTCCATAGTTCCGGAGAACGGCGTTTTAGTCATCTTGCCCATGAGGCACGGTTCACAAGTACCAAGTGATTCATAATCAAGTGATTCCAAAAGTCCATCAGTATGGAGTTTCTTCATACGCTTTACACCGATATGACCTAAACGGCAGTGCCACAAATAAGTTGCACTATCATTATTAACTCTGCATCTTTTGGCTTCAACATTATGAATATGTGTATCACTACTATCGAGATTTAATATAAATAGACCACTCTGTAAGTGTGCATGACCATAATAGATATTACTCATATAAATAGAACAACCATTATTCTCTGATTTAAATGAATAACCGTCTCGCATCAAACAAGATCAAGATATAATGTTCATGCTCAACGCTGGCACAAAATAACAATTATTTAGGTCTAAAACTAATCCCGATGGTAGATGTAGAGGTAGCGTGCCGACCGCGATCACATCGACTTTGGAACCATTTCCCACGCGCATCGTCACCTCGTCCTTAGCCAATCTTCGCCTATTCCGTAGTACCTGTTTCGAGTTGCAAATATTAGCAACAGAACCAGTATCAAATACCCAGGTGCTACTGCGAGCATTAGTAAGGTACACATCAATAACATGTATATCACATATACCTTTGTTCACTTTGCCATCATTCTTATCCGCCAAATACTTGGGGCAGTTCCACTTCCAGTGTCCAGTCTGCTTGCAGTAGAAGCACTCAGTCTCAGGCTTAGGTCCAGACTTGGGTTTCTTCTCTTGAGCAGCAACTTGTTTGCTGTTCTTCTCGAAGTTCCCCTTCTTCTTCCCTTTGCCCTTTTTCTTGAAACTGGTGGTCTTATTGACCATCAACACTTGATGCTCCTTCTTGATTTCTACCTCCGTAGCCTTTAGCATTGCGAAGAGCTCGGGTATAGTCTTGTCCATCCCTTGCATATTATAGTTCATCACGAAGCTCTTGTAGCTTGGTGGCAGTGATTGAAGAATTCTGTCAATGACACTATCATCAGGAAGATTAACTCCTAGTTGAATCAAGTGATTATTATACCCAGACATTTTGAGTATGTGTTCACTGACAGAACTATTCTCCTCCATCTTACAGCTATAGAACTTATTGGAGACTTCATATCTCTCAATCCGGGCATTTGCTTGAAATATTAACTTACCCTCCTGGAACATCTCATATGCTCCATGACGTTCAAAACGTCGTTGAAGACCCGGTTCCAAACCGTAAAGCATGGCACACTGAACTATCGAGTAGTCATCAGCTTTGCTTTGCCAGACGTCCTTAACATCGTCAGTTGCATCTGCAGCAGGCCTGGCACACAGCGGTGCTTCCAGGACATAATTCTTCTGTGCAGCAATGAGGATAATGCTCAGGTTATGGACCCAGTCCATGTAATTGCTACCATCATCTTTCAACTTAGCTTTCTCAAGGAATGCATTAAAATTCAACGGAACAACAGCACGAGCCATCTATCTACGACAAACATAGACAAGCAAAAATACTATCAGGTACTAAGTTCATGATAAATTGAAGTTCAATTAATCATATTACTTAGGAACTCCCACTTAGACAGACATCTCTCTAGTCATCTAAGTGATCACGTGATCCAAATCAACTAAACCATGTCCGATCATCACGTGATATGGAGTAGTTTTCAATGGTGAACATCACTATGTTGATCATATCTACTATATGATTCATGCTCGACCTTTCGGTCTCTGTGTTTCGAGGCCATATATGTATATGCTAGGCTCGTCAAGTTTAACCTGAGTATTTTGCGTGTGCAACTGTTTTGCACCCGTTGTATTTGAACGTAGAGCCTATCACACCCGATCATCATGTGGTGTCTCAGCACGAAGAACTTTCACAACGGTGCATACTCAGGGAGAACATTTCTTGATAATTTAGTGAGAGATCATCTTAAAATGCTACCGTCAGTCAAAGCAAGATAAGATGCATAAAGGATAAACATCACATGCAATCAATATAAGTGATATGATATGGCCATCATCATCTTGTGCTTGTGATCTCCATCTCTGAAGCACCGTCGTGATCACCATCGTCACCGGCGCGACACCTTGATCTCCATCGTAGCATCATTGTCATTACGCCATCTATTGCTTCTACGACTATCGCTACCGTTTAGTGATAAAGTAAAGCAATTACAGGGCGTTTGCATTTCATACAATAAAGCGACAACCATATGGCTCCTGCCAGTTGCCGATAACTTCGGTTACAAAACATGATCATCTCATACAATAAAATATAGCAGCACGTCTTGACCATATCACATCAGAGCATGCCCTGCAAAAACAAGTTAGACGTCCTCTACTTTGTTGTTGCAAGTTTTACGTGGCTGCTACGGGCTGAGCAAGAACCGTTCTTACCTACGCATCAAAACCACAACGATAGTTCGTCAAGTTAGTGATGTTTTAACCTTCGCAAGAACCGGACATAGCCACACTCGGTTCAACTAAAGTTGGAGAAACAGACACCCGCTAGTCACCTATGTGCAAAGCACGGCGGTAAAACCAGTCTTGCGTAAGCATACGCGTAATGTCGGTCCGGGCCGCTTCATCCAACAATACCGCTGAACCAAAATATGACATGCTGGTAAGCAGTATGACTTGTATCGCCCACAACTCACTTGTGTTCTACTCGTGCATATAACATCAACGCATAAAACCTAGGCTCTGATACCACTGTTGGGGAACGTAGTAATTTCAAAAAAATTCATACGCACACGCAAGATCATGGTGATGCATAGCAACGAGAGGGGAGAGTGTGTCCACGTACCCTCGTAGACCGAAAGCGGAAGCGTTATGACAACGCGGTTGATGTAGTCGTACGTCTTCATGATCCGACCGATCCAAGCACTGAACGTACGGCACCTCCGAGTTCAGCACACGTTCAGCTCAATGACGATCCCCGGACTCTGATCCAGCAGGGTGTCGGGGATGAGTTCCATCAGCACGACGGCGTGGTGACGATGATGATGTTCTACCGACGCAGGGCTTCGCCTAAGCACCGCAACAATATGACCGAGGTGGAATATGGTGGAGGGGGGCACCGCACACGGCTAAGGAACGATCACAAGATCAACTTGTGTGTTATGGGGTGCCCCCCTGCCCTCGTATATAAAGGAGGGAGGGGGAGGTGCGGCCGGCCCCCTAGGGGTGCGCCTGGAGGAGTCCTACTCCCACCGGGAGTAGGACTCCCCCCTCTTGCCTTGGTGGAGAAGGAAAAGGGGGGAGGGGAAAGAGGAAAGGGGGGCGCCCCCCCTTTCCTTGTCTTATTTGGACTAGGGGGGAGGGGGCGCGCGGCCTGCCTGGCCGGCCCTCCTCTTCTCCCTCATGGCCCATGTAGGCCCATTAACCCCCGCGGGGGTTCCGGTAACCCCCCGGTACTCCGGAAAAATCCTGATTTCTCCCGGAACAATTTCGATATCCAAATATAGGCTTCCAATATATCAATCTTTATGTCTCAACCATTTCGAGACTCCTCGTCATGTCCATGATCACATCCGGGACTCCGAACAACCTTCGGTACATCAAAATTATAAACTCATAATAAAATTGTCATCGTAACGTTAAGCGTGCGGACCCTACGGGTTCGAGAACTATGTAGACATGACCTAGAATAGTTTCCGGTCAATAACCAATAGCAGAACCTGGATGCTCATATTGGCTCCTACATATTCTACGAAGATCTTTATCGGTCAAACCGCATAACAACATACGTTGTTCCCTTTGTCATCGGTATGTTACTTGCCCGAGATTCGATCGCCGGTATCCAATACCTAGTTCAATCTCGTTACCAGCAAGTCTCTTTACTCGTTACGTAATGCATCATTCCGTAACCAACTCATTGGCCACATTGCTTGCAAGGCTTATAGTGATGTGCATTACCGAGAGGGCCCAGAGATACCTCTCCGACAATCGGAGTGACAAAAACTAATCTCGAAATACGCCAACTCAACATGTACCTTTGGAGACACCTGTAGAGCTCCCTTATAATCACCCAGTTACGTTTTGACGTTTGGTAGCACACAAAGTGTTCCTCCGGTAAACAGGAGTTGCATAATCTCATAGTTGTAGGAACTTTATATAAGTTATGAAGAAAGCAATAGAAACATACTAAACGATCAAGTGCTAGGCTAATGGAATGGGTCAAGTCAATCACATCATTCTCCTAATGATGTGATCTCTTTATTCAAATGACAACACATGTCTATGGTTAGGAAACATAACCTTCTTTGATTAATGAGCTAGTCAAGTAGAGGCATACTAGTGACATTTAGTTTGTCTATTTATTCACACATGTATTATGTTTCCGGTTAATACAATTCTAGCATGAATAATAAACATTTATCATGATATGAGGAAATAAATAATAACTTTATTATTGCCTCTAGGGCATATTTCCTTCAACCCTCCCCCACCCCCCGCCCCCAACTCCAACCTCGCCCTCCAGAGACGACCAGCTAAAAGCAGGTGAATCTCCCGATCTCCCTACTGCTTCTCATCCTTCTTCTGGGCAGAAAATTGCAAAATTACCGATGAAGTTGGCAACTAGATCCATGCTATAGTGGTAAAACACTACATGGGTTGTGTGTCTTCGCAGTTGCCAAGCAGAATACACTAGATCTGCCATGTACTACGCTAGTGATAAGCTTAAGTTCTCAGTAGATTGATGCAAGTAGTTGGTAAATGAATGGATGCATAGGAATCCAAAAAAAGGAGAGAAAATGAGAAATTTAGAATAATGGGAGGTGTGAAAATTAGTTGCCACTGGTGTCTAACGTCAGTTGCCACCTATCATTGTCGTTAACTGCCACCATGTTAACTTATTGCTTGCCATCATATTGTAGTGGCTGATGCCATCGAATCGAACGGATAGCTAGCACCCAGATTTTAGAAAAGAGAGTGGATGTGCATGTCCTAATAGCCATGATATGTTGGTTGCATACGCATGAAAGTGTGATAACACTGATGTGTTAACTTCTACATGCAAGCAGCAGAAGGACACATTTTTTGTGGATTGTTGATGCATTCTTGTTCATGCAGTGATTGAGAGAACATTGGCAAAAATGAGACGCGGAAAAGAATGAGTCACGGAGATGGCGCTGATCTTTTGGGTTCTCAAAGGCCAGAAACGCCCCCTTGGGATGCAGCAGAATACAATCAACTCATTTTTGTAGGGCCGTTGCTGCCACTACTAGAACAGTACGCACGCATTGGTATGCTGCATGATAACAAAAAGAAAAGAACATTTGCCGTGTTCGCAACTATGATGGTGACATTCTACTTATGTCCTACACTGTCATTTTTAGTAGGTTCTTATGACCAAAACGCACTAAGAGGGGCGCCATGGCAAGTTTAGTCACAGGGAGCTAACACTGACAAATGTACGGGCAGCCAACTTCAACTAGCTAATGTGGAAAATCAAGGTAATGCATACAAAAAAGAGACATACTGGTGTGGGCATGAAAAATAAACTTGCAAAGGATGGCAAAAGACTCACGAGTTGTGTCGGGAAAAATTGCAGAACCTTCATACAGCACGTGGCATCAGGCGGCACCCACGTTCCTGCCATCGATGTCATACACAGGTGAGTCCGTTAAAGTGAAGATGCGGGTGGTGAATTAGCAGAAGGAGCGTAGTTGACAACTGCAGTTGCCATCCCATAACAACTGTAGTTGCCATGACTGAACAACTGCAGTTGCCATCCCTGGACAATTGCAGTTGCCATCCCTGGACAACTGCAGTTGCCTTACCTGGACAACTGCAGTTGCCATGGATGAACAACTGCAGTTGCCATCCCTGGACAACTGCAGTTGCCGTGACTGAACAACTTGCAGTTTCCATGCATTACCCATCTAATACCATGCTTACAGGTTATTACGATGCTTCTACCCCGTCAAACGTCTCATGGCAAGCTTCACACAATGCAGATAGAGCACATCAATTTGGTGTTACAGACCACACAAAATGGGCACATGCAGCACAGCAAGGCAAATGAAAAATTGAACAACAAAAAGAGCACTGCATTTTCTTTTTGCGGGAATAGCATGTCAGGAAAAGAAGATTTGTAGCAGTGATGGTGGAAAAAAATCAAACAGAAAACGCGAACAAAAGTGGTTGGGTGCAAATGAGTGATATTTTGTCTATGGGGTTAGCGAGTTGCTAAAAAGCATGTGTGCAGCACTAAATGTTTGATCTCATTTGCATAGTGAGCTCGAGACTAGAATATAAAAAGTTTTGATGCTAGAACACACTGGTTTGCCATGTGTTGGCAACAGTATTTGCCATGTATGCAGGACTGCAGCTGCCATGCACATAGAATCCAAGTTTTCATACTAAAAAATGAGTTGGTTGCCATGCATTGGCAACCAGTAGTTGCCATGTTTGTTGGACAGTAGCTGCCATGACTAGACAACTATAGTTGCCATGCATGTCCACATGCAGACTAACGGCTTGCTGTTTGAATGATGTCATGCCAAATCACTTGAAGTTGGTGTACTCCATTACGATAAACATGTCATTCAAGCAAAAGATTTTACGCTTGTACCTGTTTTACAGGGCCTACAACTGCAGTGAACACCGGCGCAGGGGCATCTACTGCGGGGAGCTCTGAGCGCACGGAAGACGTGGTCCTCCAGCCAGCCACCAATCATGCCGCAAACAATACCGAGTCAGAGTCAGAAATGGCAATCATTCCTGCAATGCTGACAAGCACCCCTTTGAACACAAGCACTGGCAACACTCAAGTAGACCAAACTGCCACCGATACTAAAGTGAATCGTGAAACTGATGACGAAGCACAATGGGATGAAGATGGTGGGCAATCAGAGATCATGGTACCTCAGCCACCGTACGTTGGGTAGAGATTTGAATCGTTCGCAGAAGCAAAGGAATTCGACCAGACGTATGCAAAGTTCCATGGGTTTGCAGTCAACACCGAATACCATTGGAAGATTAAGAAAACAAACGAGTACAGCTGAGGTGAGATGAGGTGCCACAAGGCACGAAGGAACAAGAAGGGGAAAGGTGTTGCGCCTGTCATTCCAGAACGAAAGAGAGGAATCATTCTCAAGACGAAATGCCCTGTCCGGTGTAAGCTAAACGTAGATGGAGCACAGTGGGTGGTCACTGAATATTTTGACGAGCACAACCACCAACTGATAAAGAAGTTCGACCTGGTGAAGTTTCTGACCGCTCACAGAGGATTCACCCTACTCGAGAAGAAATTCATAAAGCTGCTACATGATTGTAAAGTTGGTCCATCAAGAATGGTGCAGATACTCTCACTCATCCACAGCAAAAATGGGACTCTGAGTAGCATGCCCTACATACCAGCTGACGTCACAAACCTAAAGGCAAAATACCATAGAGAGAGCAAGTTGGCTGACATAGAAGCCAGGATGGCATACTTCGATGAGAAAGCGAAGGAAGATCCAGATTTCTTCTACATGATAAGATTGGATGATGAGGACCGTGTCAGGAATATGTATTAGGTGGATGGTGCTGCAAGAAGAGCCTACAAACATTTCCGAAATTGCATTTCATTCGACGTGACGTATCTCACTAATATGTACAAGATGCCGTGTGCTCCATTCATAGGAACAAACAACTACAATCAGTCGTTGCAGTTCGGATGCGGGCTCGTTCAGAACGAAGACACGGATGGGTATGTTTGGCTGTTCAAGACCTTCTTGGAGTGCATGGATGGACTTGCTCCGATGAACATAATAACAGACCAGGATTTTAGCATGCGTGCAGGCATAGAGGGGGTCTTTCCGTTGGCAGTGCACAGGCACTATAGGTGGCACATTATAAAAAAGGCTGGGGAGACACTAGGACCGTTCTTTGCTGACCATCCAGAGCTGCACAGGGCATTCGAGCTGTGCGTGGACCACAGCTTGACGATGGAGGAGTTTGAAAGGAGCTGGATGGCCATGATTGAAACATATCAAGTCCAAGACAAAGAGACTCTTGCTAGCCTATGGGAGAAGCGAATGTACTGGGTGCCGGCCTACTTCATGCAGTGCTTCTTCCCTTTTCTGCAGACTACACAGCGCAGCGAGGGGTTCAATGCTGTTTTGAAGTGGTACGTGAGCCCTGGCAACTCATTGCTACAGTTTGCCAAGCAGTACACAGCTTTACAACAAAAAATACTGGGATCTGAGCTACAGCAAGAAGCGAACACCACGCTAAAGCAGCCAAAATTGTTAACGTATTTACCGATGGAGAGGCAAATGAGCAAGATATATACCAACAAGATCTTTAAAAAGTAAGTCAGTTCCGTTGCAATCTTGTTTTGCGCAAGTATGAAGGCAGTAGAGGCCACATAGAATGCAATGCAGTAGCCATGATTTGAGGATGCCATGTTTAATGAACTACTGTTTGACATGTTTACTCAACTGTAGTTGCCATGTTTAGTGAATTACTGTTTTGCCATGCTTAATCAGATGCAGTTGCCATGTTTCAATGAAATGCAATTGCCATGTGTAATACACTGTACTTCCAATGCCAGTTGAAAATGTTATGCAGTTGCCATGTTTACTGAAATGCAATTGCCATTTTTACTAAAAATGCAAATGCCATGTTTACTCAACTGAGGTTGCCATGTTTAATAAATGTAGTTACCATGTTTTATGCACTGTGCTCCTAGTGGGGGTGTTTGTATGGAAATGACAATGACCAGTTGAAAATGCACTGCAGTTGCCATGTCCAATGCACTGCAGTTGCCAAGTCTAATATACTAGAGTTGCCATGTCTAATGTACCACAGTTGCCATGTCTAATGTACTACAGTTCCCATGTCTAATGTACTATAGTTTCCATGTGTAATGTACTACAGTTGCCATGTTCAAACGAAATGTACTTCTATAAGCACGACAACATAAGGTGCTACAAAAAACAGCACACGATAGTTTAACAAAAAAACACACAAAACTTGCAGATTCCAGGAAGAAATAAAACATGCCAGCATGTTCATGGCTTTCCAGGTGGACGAACATACATTCAAGGTGTGTTCTATTTTGGGCATGTCGGACTCAGAACCTGAGGACCCAGACAAAGGAAGGAACTACTTCATGAAAGCCTCGATCGAGCAAGGCGAATACTACTGCCAATGCTGCAAGTTTGAACGGGACGGCATTGTGTGCTGTCACATACTGAAAGTAATGAACATGAACATGGTGACACGGATGCCCCACCATTTCATAAGGCGGCAATGGACTTGGGACGCTGACGACACATTGGCGCCGCAGACAACAAACGCAGTTCTGGCTGTGCATGACGAGAGACCGGAGTCAACCATGGAAGCCGTGAGGCACGTTGTGCTGACAAAGAACTATGCTGAGCTAATTGATGAAGCGTGCAAGAGTGATGAGACAGCGAGAGTTGCAGAAAAACATAGGAAGGCCCTGAAAAGAGAGCTTGATGAGATCAAGAAGAGGAAAAATGAGGAATTCCCCCACACATCAAGTGTGCCTTCGTCCACGGGGCCATCATCTGAAAACTCGGAGAGAGGATCTAGAACAGCAAGCACACAAACCCAGGTCAGGAACCCGCCCCGTTCCATCACAAAAGGGCGTCCAAAAGAGATAAGGTACAAATCGGGATTGGAGATTCAAGCAAAACACAAGAAAACGAAGAAAAGCGACAGGTAACCCGTAAGCAAAATTAGGGCACTGTGACATGGTCCTTGGGGACATTTTGTTTTGTAACCTAGATGTTCTGAATTTTTTTAGAAATGGGAGACTGATTCTTGAGGGGCATCAGAAGTTGAAGGAAAATGCATTGAATGGGTAACTGCAGTTGCCATGTTATGTGTACTTGATCTGCCATGTTATATGTGTTTAATCTGCCATGCTATTTTGTACTAAATATGCCATGATATTTTATACTGAATCTATCATGGTAAATATACTGGGTCTGCCATGTTAATTATACTCAATCTGCCATGTCAAGTATACTGGATCTGCCATGTTGTTTATGCTCAATCTGTCGTGTTCTTTGTACTGAATCTGCCATGTTAGCTGTACAGAAAAATGCCATGTTATTTGTAATGACTCTACATCGCGTATATTTCCATGATAATTCGACACGCTTTAGTCACACATACTGTATTGTGTGCAATCTATGGGAAACAAGTTGAAAAAGCATAACGTGCATCAATCGCAGAAAAGGGTACAACTACATGATCAAAACTACCGTGATATCCGGTGCAGTTAGCAATGAAAAAGAAGAAGCAGACAGCCAAATGAAAAACGACGATGACTTTTACTAACCATGTCTGATGAACTACAGTTGCCATGTTTTAAAACATAGTAAACGCATTCAAAGCAACAACCTGGTGGTGCAAATGATGAAACCATAATAATAATGATAAACATAAAATGTATCTGCTATCACGCCTAAATAGGTTCACATCCACACAAAATATTACAGAAAATATTCAAATGTCACTCACGAACCACCACTACATACTAGGCTACTCGGGGTTGCAGTCATAACATAGCACACGGGCATAGTTTTTTAGAAGAACAAAGGTAGTACCTTACATTCAAAGGCAACAGAATGTAAGGTATGCGTCCGGTGTGTAACGCCACGTGATCACTTGTACTTCTTGATGACTTTCTTGACAGCTTCCTCCACGAACTCGCGTGCTCCGAACCGCTTGTTGAAATGTTCATTCGTCAACCGGTTCCATGTGTAAATTTTCTGGAGCTCAACGATCGTTGCAGCTGTGATGACGGGAACAAGTCTACCTTCCCACTTTGCAAAGTATTCCAATGTGTGAAAGCCGCAGTCCGTCCTGCCAAGAAAAAGAATCAGGTGGGATTGGTGTTAAAAGGCACATGAAGAACTTCAATTCAGATGTAACAACAAGAGGGGTGGGATTGGTGTTAAAGGGCACATGAAGGAAGAGATAGGAAATTACATGTTCCCTTGCTTCGTAGTCGCCACGTACTCAATCGGAAAATGTCTGATCTGGACCTTTGAGTTTTTGTAGTGACGGTTCCATGTCTCTTTGAGGTTGTTGATGAAGAATTCAGCATGCGTAGTAAGGTCTGCATCAGCTGCCGAATGCATTGAATCAAGCACCTCAAAGCGTTGGTTCTTCAGGTCAAGACAGATCACGTAGTGGTGACCACATTTGTTGTGTGGGTCATGTGGTGCAAGCTCCTGGAACATGGGGAACATGACCTGCAATTAAAAATGAAGGAAATGAGAAGTAGAGTTCACATGAAGAACAGCAGAGGGGCAAAAAAAAGTAGAATCACGTAGAATGTTTAGTTATAGTGGGTAGTTGAAAGAAAATTGCCGTCCATGTATGAACAAAATTTGCCGTGTATTTTACTTTGAAGTTGCCACATAGTTTGCACGGGATGCAAATCAAAAAGTCAGTTTACACGGCAGCTGATGCCACATGAAACATCTGCCACATAAACAGAGTGCAGATAATGGCAAAAAACCATACCATGTGAAAAAAAAAGTGCAAACAGGGTAGGAGTACTCACACATTTCTTCAGTGTGAGCTTGAATTCACCGTGTTGAGCAAAATTCTTCCTCAGGATTTTGTGGTGGAAGTCACCGTCCCATATTTTGTAGGTCACACTATAATGCATGATTGTTTTGTCGGGAGACATATCTGTATGCTTGTTGATGTAGTCAATCCCGCATGCAACTACATTCGTCGACATTTTACCGTTCGGCCTCACGGACTCGGCAAGATCACCCAGGTCGACGTACGTCGCTTCGCATTGAATGACATTGGTTCTGTCCAAACATGAGCTGTATGACAATGATATAGCATGAAAGAATCATGTCTACTAAGTAAAAAGAGAAAGAACTAAAACGTAAGCGGATCATGTCTAGAAAGTACGAAGAAGATGAATTGTAAAAAAGAGCAAAGCAAAATGAGAGATTATGTGGTGTGGTCATTTACGCTTTCAGCTCCTTTATGTGCTTGCTACTTGCCCTCGCATTTCCAAAATGCTTGACAATGTCGTACAACTGGTTCTGCTCCTTTGTGGCCTTGACCTCGGGCTCGTAGTCTTCCGCTGGAGGTGGGTGAATTACCCTCTGCTGCCTCATAGAACCAGGGGTGGCACTCCTAATGGTATCCTCAGATACCATATCTGCAGGCACGTTGGAACTTGATTGCCCCTAACCTCGTGTGGACCTCCTATGCAATGATGCCTCCTCAATCCTGCGGTAAGCTTCATCAAGGGATGGCGAAATTTCCTCAGGGGTGCCTGCAAGGATCAAAATGTGGTTTAGGATACCTGAAAAACAAAACAAAAGTAGAGCGAGTAGAAAAGGTGCATGATATGAAATGTAGGTACAAAAATTGGGGAGTTTCCATGTGGAGGCAAATCCAATTGCCAGGTGTATTGCACTGTAATTGCCATGTGAAAGCAACTGCAGTTGCCATGTTGTGCCAACTCCAGTTGCCATGTGGTTGCCTGATGAGAATGGCAGCATGGAAACAAAAAATGTAGGTGACATGCTGCAGCAAATCCAAATACAAATGTATAGAGCATTGAAGTTGCCATGTGAGAACAAATAAAGTTGCCATGTTTTATCAACATCAGTGGAAATGTGGTTGCCTGAATGGAAACAACAGCATGGCAACAAAAATGTAGGTGAGACGGTGCAGCAAATTCGGTTGCCATGTCATCGCATAGCAGTTGCCATCACATATGAGAAACCAAAAACAGAAGAAAAAAATTGATTGGGATAAAAGTCATACTGCACAGGTGTAGATAAGAAAAAAGATAAACGCAGAAGAACTGTACCTTGGACGATCGGCTCTGCAAACTTGACAGCCTTCCTGCCCTCAACCATTGGCTGCGCCATCATTGTGGGTATAGACAGTAGCCCCTGATGCTCAGTTCGGCGTTTGGAAAGAAAAGCCGAGCTGAGGATCTAAAAAGATATACGCAGGAGTCTAATAGAAATGTGTCAATATGGGAATGCAGGCTGCGCTGCTGACCTCTGCCGCACTGACTGCGGAGGTCAATGCCTTGAAGGAAAGCCTCGAGCGGTCCGAGAGCAAGCTCGGCCGTGCCAAGAAGCAGCTCAAGGATAAAGAGGGTACGTACTACCGCATGTAAATGTATATAGAAATACTTGGTTGCAAATAATGACAGGACCAATGTAAATGTTGCAGGAGCCACGACCAAGGTGGCGACCCTGAAGGAGGCGGTCTCCAAGGCCGAAAGCAGTGCAGCCTTGGAGCGCACCGAGCGAGAGAAGCAGGAGGCACGGGTGGCGGAGGTGCGGCAAGAGCTCCAGGCTCTCGTGGAAAAACACGAGAGTTTGGAGCGTGACTCGAAGACTCAAGAGTACGAGCTTGCCTTGGCTCTTGAGAGTGCCAAGACTGCTAAGGCCGAAGCCCAGAAGGCCCTACAGGAGATCGAGGCGATGAAGAAGATAGCGGCGGGTAAGGCATTCTTTATGCAAAGCAAGAATATAAAAGTAAATTACCTGTTACTTACCCGAATCCGGAGCTCTCTAGGAGCGTTCGCCGATCTGCCCCGTAGTGTGTCTGATGCTGCCACATTCTACCGAGCCGAAGAGGGGAGCTCGACGGAGAAGGTGTTCTGGTCTCAATATGCTGAGGCCGGACATCCGGTGCCCCTAAGTGACCAACTGAAGCAGCTGGTCGAGCTCCACAAGGTGGCCGAACAGGTCATGAAGGGCCTCATAGTTCAGCTATGGCCTGGGGAAGCCATGCCCGGGAGCTACTTCGGTCTGGTGTGGCGGCTGGTGGACGCTTGTCCGTGGATTGAGGTCATCAAGCGCTCCGTCTGCATTGAAGGTGCCCGTCGGGCCCTTGCCCGTGCTAAAGTGCACTGGGGCAAGCTGGACGCTGAGTAGCTTTTGACGGACGCGCCACCGCCGGGCAAGGAGTACCACACGCCCGAGATGTATTATAAGGGCGTCCTGAAGGGTGCCCGCCGTATAGCGGATGAGTGCTCCAAAGATGTAATTTTTTAGTAGACTCGCATTTGTTATCTTGTACGCTGAAAACTTTGTTCATGTGCGTTAAGCAACGCTTGTTAATTTAAAATATTACCTTCTGTGCGGCCGTTTATCAAATCTGAGAGATGCAAGTCGTCGACTTCGACCCCCATGCCACAAGTGCTGGGGTGTTCGGGATAAACCTGAGCGCTCTTGTTCCCATTCTTGGGTCCATCTAGGGAGACGCTCAGCACAACGAACCAGGCCGTCGGACTTATAATGCTTTATCACTCTCACTTAGCCATAGAATTCTATAATTTTAAATTTCGGCGAAGCCCCTAGTATCCGGAAGACCGAGTTCGGGGCGCTATCCACGCCTAGGCCGGATAAGTCCGGTTCCTCGCTCTAAGCGGCATAAGTCTTTAAGGAGTTGTAAAACCTTGCGAATAGCGACCGGTCTCTCGCACTATCATGACGGTCAGTTTTAGCTTTCTCTACTGAGGTGTTAACCCAGCTCAACTGGGGCACAATCGCAGTAGTTCTCCCAGCGCTACCTTAGCCAACATTGCGGAACGTAAGGTACCAAAACATGGGAGCCGGGAAAACCCAACTATTGACCAAAGACATGATTCAGAGCCGATGCATATAGTGCTATAAGTTCGGGGTGCCGCACGCATGAGAGTGTTCGGTCTTCTCACACCATGTTATGGGGTGTTTTAAGCCCCTGGTGTATTGTCCGTACCAAAGTGTACGGTTGCAGAATGTCATGACTAAACATATTTGTATATAAAAAATAGATGAGTACAATAATAGATAATAGCTATGTATTGTTTATTAAAAAAGGGCTGCTGCGAAAGCAGAACGATACAAGGAGTGTGTTAAGCAAGAGATGGGATTATTTGACATGTTCCCCTCCAGGGGCAAGCTGCGGGATTTTAAGTAAAACAGGTATTAAGCTCGTTATAGAGACCACCTGGACGTTTGACGTGGCTTGTTCTCTCCCTGGTTGTTGCATCGTGTGTTCGGCGAGTGTATTGCCGGACAGGCCTTCCGAATAGTTGGGTCCTGAAAGTGTGTAAAAGGAAAACGGCGAAATAGGGAGCCCCTTAGTGCGGTTGAGCCGCATTCTGGGCGTGCCGTAGTTATGCCCCTCCCCTTATGCCCATGGTATCTCTAAGGCGTAATTATGTACGCGTGGTACCAATATCACTATTTGGCGAGGGCTGGGGTTGGAGCCGCACTGCTATGCTTGCTTGGAACGTGCCAGCCAGATTTGTTGTATGTTACTTCGGGCTCGCTTGACATTGTCCGGACGTTTGACACCTGGATTGGAGAATTGCCTTGAGAGGCTACTCTGTACTTCCGCCGCCAGGGCCGCCGTGTGCTCCTCCATTTGAAGAGAGCGTTCGGTGTTTCCATTTACCGTGATGACTCCGCGAGGTCCTGGCATCTTGAGCTTGAGATATGCGTAGTGTGGCACCGCGTTGAATTTTGCAAATGCGGTTCGTCCGAGCAGGGCGTGATAGCCACTGCGGAATGGGACTATGTCGAAGATTAACTCTTCGCTCCGGAAATTATCCGGGGATCCGAAGACCACTTCGAGTGTAACCGAGCCTGTACAGCTGGCTTCTATACCTGGTATGACGCCTTTGAAGGTTGTCTTTGTGGGTTTAATCCTTGAGGGATCGATGCCCATTTTTCGCACTGTGTCCTGATAAAGCAGGTTCAGGCTGCTGCCGCCGTCCATTAGGACTCTGGTGAGGTGAAATCTGTCGATAATTGGGTCTAGGACCAATGCGGCGAATCCGCCGTGATGGATGCTAGTGGGGTGGTCCCTTCGATCGAAAGTGATCGGGCAGGAGGACCACGGGTTGAACTTTGGGGCGACTGGCTTCAACGCATAGACGTCCTTGAGAGCATGCTTCCGCTCCCTTTTGGGATGTGGGTTGCGTATATCATGTTCACCGTCCGAACTTGCGGGGGGAATCCCTTCTGTCCTCTATTGTTCGGCGGCCGGGGCTCCTCCTCATCATCGCTATGTAGCCCCTTGTCTCTGGTTTCGGCACTTAACTTGCCTGCTGCTTGAACACCCAACAATCCCTGTTGGTGTGGTTGGCTGGCTATTTGGGGGTGTCGTGTATCTGGCACAAGCGATCGAGTATCCGGTCTAAGCTGGATGGGCCCGGAGGGTTTCTTTTGAATGGCTTCTTCCGCTGACCACGTTTAGAGCCTCTGAATCCGGCATTGACTGCCGTATCTTCAGTATTGTCGCCGTTAATGCAGCGCTTATGCTTGTCGCGACGTGACCTGCCATTGTTGTCCTTGGTATCCGAATTGCCAGGGCTCTTGGTTATGTTATTGCTACGAGCTAGCCAGCTGTCTTCTCCCGCACAAAAGCGGGTCATGAGTGTCGTGAGGGCTGCCATAGATTTTGGCTTTTCCTGTCCTAGGTGCCGGGCAAGCCATTCGTCTCGGATGTTGTGCCTAAAGGCTGCAAGGGCCTCGGCATCCGGACAGTCGACTATTTGATTTTTCTTGGTTAGGAACCGTGTCCAGAATTGTCTGGCCGATTCCTCTGGCTGCTAGATTATGTGGCTTAGGTCATCGGCGTCTGGTGGTCGCACATAAGTGCCCTGGAAGTTGTCAAGGAATGCAGATTCCAAGTCCTCCCAACAACTAATTGACTTTGCTGGCATGCTGTTAAGCCAATGTCGAGATGGTCCTTTAAGCTTGAGCGGGAGGTATTTGATGGCATGTAGATCATCACCATGGGCCATGTGGATATGAAGGAGATAATCCTCGATCCATACCGCAGGATCTGTTGTGCCATCGTATGATTCGATGTTTACGGGTTTAAAGCCCTCGGGGATTTGATGATCCATTACTTCGTCTGTGAAGCATAGTGGGTGTGCGGCGCCTCTGTGCTGGGCTATATCACGACGCAGCTCGGATGAGCTTGCTCTGCTATATTCGGCCGGGCCGTACTTATCATGTCTGGCGTGACGACTAGTGTCACGTGAAGCGGGGCGCCCATGCGATCTGTAGATCGATCTTGTTTGCCTTGCCTTATTCTCCAATATGTCTTGTAGGTCTGTTGCGTCTCCTCGTACTCTGGTATGTTTTGAGCGGTGCCGGGGTGCGGCTTGGGTCGAGGGCCTGAAGGCCTCTCTATCGCGGCCACGGGGTGGCCGATCGGGCACATCATACGCTGGTGATGTAGGTTTAGTTGCATCCTCCTCAAGTTGGGGTAGCAGCCTGCGCTTTGGGTAGCTCTTGGAGGGGCGTTCTAGTTTATACTCTTCGGCCGCCAGGACTTCAGTCTCCGGAAATTATCCGGGGATCCGAAGACCACTTCGAGTGTAACCGAGCCTGTACAGCTGGCTTCTATACCTGGTATGACGCCTTTGAAGGTTGTCTTTGTGGGTTTAATCCTTGAGGGATCGATGCCCATTTTTCGCACTGTGTCCTGATAAAGCAGGTTCAGGCTGCTGCCGCCGTCCATTAGGACTCTGGTGAGGTGAAATCTGTCGATAATTGGGTCTAGGACCAATGCGGCGAATCCGCCGTGATGGATGCTAGTGGGGTGGTCCCTTCGATCGAAAGTGATCGGGCAGGAGGACCACGGGTTGAACTTTGGGGCGACTGGCTTCAACGCATAGACGTCCTTGAGAGCATGCTTCCGCTCCCTTTTGGGATGTGGGTTGCGTATATCATGTTCACCGTCCGAACTTGCGGGGGGAATCCCTTCTGTCCTCTATTGTTCGGCGGCCGGGGCTCCTCCTCATCATCGCTATGTAGCCCCTTGTCTCTGGTTTCGGCACTTAACTTGCCTGCTGCTTGAACACCCAACAATCCCTGTTGGTGTGGTTGGCTGGCTATTTGGGGGTGTCGTGTATCTGGCACAAGCGATCGAGTATCCGGTCTAAGCTGGATGGGCCCGGAGGGTTTCTTTTGAATGGCTTCTTCCGCTGACCACGTTTAGAGCCTCTGAATCCGGCATTGACTGCCGTATCTTCAGTATTGTCGCCGTTAATGCAGCGCTTATGCTTGTCGCGACGTGACCTGCCATTGTTGTCCTTGGTATCCGAATTGCCAGGGCTCTTGGTTATGTTATTGCTACGAGCTAGCCAGCTGTCTTCTCCCGCACAAAAGCGGGTCATGAGTGTCGTGAGGGCTGCCATAGATTTTGGCTTTTCCTGTCCTAGGTGCCGGGCAAGCCATTCGTCTCGGATGTTGTGCCTAAAGGCTGCAAGGGCCTCGGCATCCGGACAGTCGACTATTTGATTTTTCTTGGTTAGGAACCGTGTCCAGAATTGTCTGGCCGATTCCTCTGGCTGCTAGATTATGTGGCTTAGGTCATCGGCATCTGGTGGTCGCACATAAGTGCCCTGGAAGTTGTCAAGGAATGCAGATTCCAAGTCCTCCCAACAACTAATTGACTTTGCTGGCATGCTGTTAAGCCAATGTCGAGATGGTCCTTTAAGCTTGAGCGGGAGGTATTTGATGGCATGTAGATCATCACCATGGGCCATGTGGATATGAAGGAGATAATCCTCGATCCATACCGCAGGATCTGTTGTGCCATCGTATGATTCGATGTTTACGGGTTTAAAGCCCTCGGGGATTTGATGATCCATTACTTCGTCTGTGAAGCATAGTGGGTGTGCGGCGCCTCTGTGCTGGGCTATATCACGACGCAGCTCGGATGAGCTTGCTCTGCTATATTCGGCCGGGCCGTACTTATCATGTCTGGCGTGACGACTAGTGTCACGTGAAGCGGGGCGCCCATGCGATCTGTAGATCGATCTTGTTTGCCTTGCCTTATTCTCCAATATGTCTTGTAGGTCTGTTGCGTCTCCTCGTACTCTGGTATGTTTTGAGCGGTGCCGGGGTGCGGCTTGGGTCGAGGGCCTGAAGGCCTCTCTATCGCGGCCACGGGGTGGCCGATCGGGCACATCATACGCTGGTGATGTAGGTTTAGTTGCATCCTCCTCAAGTTGGGGTAGCAGCCTGCGCTTTGGGTAGCTCTTGGAGGGGCGTTCTAGTTTATACTCTTCGGCCGCCAGGACTTCAGTCCATCTGTCGGCTAACAAGTCTTGGTCAGCTCTAAGCTGCTGCTGTTTTTTCTTGAGGCTGCTTGCCGTGGCCACAAGCTTGCGTTTGAAATGCTCTTGTTTGACGGGATCCTCTGGCACGACGAATTCGTCGTCGTCGAGGCTTGCCTCGTCTTCGGAGGGAGGCATATAATTGTCGTTCTCAACCTCTCTGTCGGCCGCTCTCTCATGAGGGCTGGCTCCTTCGTCCTCCTGCACTGAATCCTGCTGGAGGGGGTTGTCTTCGGCACTGTCCGGCGTGTTGTTATCTCCGGTGCCGGAATCGCCGTTTTTGCTTTGGCAGGACTTAGAGCGGCGCCGCTGACGTTGGCGCTTGGGTTGCTTCTTGGAGGGATCATCCTCCGTTTTTTCCTCGCCATCCCCTGCTTTGGGGGTGTCCACCATGTATATGTCATATGCCGAGGTGGCTTTCCAGTTCCCTATAGGTGCTGGTTCTTGATCGTCTCCTTCATCGGCGTCCATACCGTCGATGTCTTCGGAGTCAAAGTCGAGCATGTCGGTTAAATCGTCGACAGTGGCTACGAAGTGGGTGGTGGGTGGGCCTCGAATTTCTTCGTCGTCCGTATCCCAACCATGCTGACCGTAGTTCGGCCAGGGCTCTCCTGACAAAGAGAGAGACTTGAGTGAATTCAGGATATCGCCAAAGGGCGAGTGCTGAAAGACGTCCGAGGTGGTGAACTCCATGACCGGAGCCCAATCGGGTTCAATCGGAAGAGGTGCGGGATATACGGAGTCCGGAACGGAGTCCGGCACCTTGGAGTCACGGGCCCTGCGAAGGACTAGGCTGGTATTCGGCTCTATGGCCATAGAGATTGCGGCTTCTGGGGTGGCGTCCAATCGTCCATCCCCGACTAGCGCAGTAGGCTCTGAGCTAATGGTCGGAGCGGACGCCTGAGCGACGCTCTGGGCGTTGTCCGGCGGCAGAGCTAAATCATGCCCATCGTGATAGTGCGGCATGCTCAGTCATGGCTCGAACCCGTTGAAGATCAAGTCCCCGCGGATGTCGGCCGTGTAATTTAAGCTTCCAAACCTGACCTGATGGCCAGGGGCGTAGCTTTCGATCTGCTCCAGATGGGCAAATGAGTTGGCCCGCAGTGCGAAGCCGCCGAATACGAAGATCTGTCCAGGGAGAAAGGTCTCACCCTGGACCGCATCGTGATTGACGATCGAAGAAGCCATCGGGCCTAAAGGCGACGACACAGAGGAACTCTCAATGAAAGCACCAATGTCGGTGTCAAAAATGGCGGATCTCGGGTAGGGGGTCCCGAACTGTGCGTCTAGGTGGATGGTAACAGGAGACAAGGGACACGATGTTTTTACCCAGGTTCGGGCCCTCTCGATGGAGGTAAAACCTTACTCCTACTTGATTAATATTGATGATATGGGTAGTACAAGAGTAGATCTACCACGAGATCAGAGAGGCTAAACCCTAGAAGCTAGCCTATGGTATGATTGTTGTTCGTCCTACGGACTAAAACTCTCCAGTTTATATAGACACCGGAGAGGGCTAGGGTTACACAGAGTCGGTTACAATGGGAGGAGATCTTCATATCGTATCGCCAAGCTTGCCTTCCACGCCAAGGGAAGTCCCATCCGGACACGGGACGGAGTCTTCAATCTTGTATCTTCATAGTCCGGGAGTCCGGCTAAAGGTCTTAGTCCGGCCATCCGGACACCCCCTAATCCAGGACTCCCTCACCCCCCCCCCCGAGAGGTATATGGGCCATATTGGGCCATAGTGGGAGAGAGGAGGAGGCGGCCAGGTGGAAGGATGATAACCCACAAGTGTAGGGGATCACAACAGCTTTCGAGGGTGAAGTACAACCCAAATTTATTGATTCGACACAAGGGGAGCCAAAGAATATTCTTGAGTATTAGCAGCTGAGTTGTCAATTCAACCACACCTGGATAACTTAGTATCTGCAGCAAAGTATTTAGTAGCAAGAGTGGTATGATAGTAATGGTAACAGTAGCAACAGAAAAGGTAAATGTTTTGGGTTTTTGTAGTAGTTGTAACAGTAGCAACGGAAAAGTAAATAAGCGAAGAACAATATGTGAAAAGCTCGTAGGCAATGAATCGGTGATGGATAATTATGCCGGATGTGATTCCTCATACAATAGTTATAACATAGGGTGATATAGAACTAGCTCCAATTCATCAATGTAATGTAGGCATGTATTCTGTAAATAGTCATACATGCTTATGGAAAAGAACTTGCATGACATCTTTTGTCCTACCCTCCCGTGGCAGCGGGGTCCTAGCAGAAACTAAGGGATATTAAGGCCTCCTTTTAATAGAGAACCGGACCAAAGCATTAACACATAGTGAATACATGAACTCCTCAAACTACGGTCATCACCGAGAAGTATCCTGATTATTGTCACTTCGGGGTTGTCGGATCATAACACATAATAGGTGACTATAGACTTGCAAGATAGGATCAAGAACACACATATATTCATGAAAACATAATAGGTTCAGATCTGAAATCATGGCACCCGAGCCCTAGTGACAAGCATTAAGCATAGCAAAGTCATAGCAACATCAATCTCAGAACATAGTGGATACTAGGGATCAAACCCTAACAAAACTAACTTGATTACATGGTAAATCTCATCCAACCCATCACTGTGCAGCAAGCCTACGATGGAGTTACTCACCCATGGCGGTGAGCATCATGAAATTGGTGATGGAGGATGGTTGATGATGACGACGGCGACGAATCCCCCTCTCCGGAGCCCCGAACGGACTCCAGATCAGCCCTCCCGAGAGAGATTAGGGCTTGGCGGCGGCTCCGTGTCGTGAAACGCGATGAAACTTTCTCCTTGATTTTTTTCTCCCCGAGACGGTATATATGGAGTTGGAGTTGAGGTCGGAGGAGGTCTGAGGGGCCCACGAGATAGGAAGGCGCGCCCCTAGGGGGGGCTGTCTCGTGGACAGCCCACGGCCCCCCTGACCTTGATTCTTTCGCCAAAAATTCTTATTAAATCTGAAAAGTGCCTCCGTGGATTTCCAGGACATTCCAAGAACTTTTCTTTTCTACACATAAAACAACATCATGGCAGTTCTGCTAAAAACAGCGTCAGTCTGGGTTAGTTTCATTCAAATCATGCAAGTTAGAGTCCAAAACAAGGGCAAAAGTGTTTGGAAAAGTAGATACATTGGAGACGTATCAAGGGCGCGCGCCCCCAAGCCCAATCTGAATTGGGTGGGGGGGCGGCCCCCCTTTCCTTCCTCCCTCTCTCCCCCTTCCTTCTCTCCTAGTCCAACTAGGGAAGGGGGATCCTACTCCCGGTGGGAGTAGCACTCCTCTAGGGCGTGCCATAGAGGGCCGGCCCTCCCACCTCCTCCACTCCTTTATATACGGGGGAGGGGGGGTACCCCATAGGCACACAAGCTGACATTGTTTAGTCGTGTGCGGTGCCCCCCTCCACAGTTACACACCTCGGTCATATTGTCGTAGTGCTTAGGCGAAGCCCTGCGCCGGTAACTTCATCATCACTGTCACCACGTCATTGTGTTGACGAATCTCTCCCTTGGCCTCAACTGGATCAAGAGTACGAGGGATGTTGATGACTGATACGTCCATTTTGCATCATGCTTTTATATCGATATTTATTGCATTATGGGCTGTTATTTCACGTTATGTCACAATATTTATGGCTATTCTCTCTTATTTTACAAGGTTTACATAAAGAGGGAGAATGCCGACAGCTGGGATTCTGGGCTGGAAAAGGAGCAAATATTGGAGACCTATTCTGCACAGCTCCAAAAGTCATGAAACTCCACGAAAGTCTTTTTTGGAATTAATAATTATTATTGAGCGGAAAAATTACCAGAGGGGGCCCACACCCTGGCCACGAGAGTGGGGGGCACGCCCTGCCCCCCTGGGCGCGCCCCCTGCCTCGTGGGCCCCCTGGCAGCCCTTCGGTGCCCATCTTCTGCTATATGAAGTCTTTTAACCTGGAAAACATCATAAGCAAGCTTACGGGACGAAACTCCACTGCCACGAGGCAGAACCTTGGTGGAACCAATCTAGGGCTCCGGCGGAGCTGTTCTGCGGGGGAAACTTCCCTACGAGAGGGGTAAATCATCACCATCGTAAGGGGATGATTTCCCCCTCCCGAAGGGATGTTTCCCCGACAGAACAGCTCCGCCGGAGCCCTAGAATGGTTCCGCCAAGGTTCTGCCTCGAGACGGCGGCGCTTCATCCCGAAAGCTTCCTTCTGATTTTTTTCAGGGCGAAAGACTTCATATAGCAAAAGATGGGCACCGGAGGCCTTCCAGGGGGCCCATAAGACAGGGGGCGCGCAGGGGGTAGGGTGCGCCCCCACCCTCGTGGTCAGGGTGTGGGCACCCTCTGGTTGATTCTTTCACCATTCTTTTTTATTAATTCCAAAACGTGCCTCCGTGAAGTTTCAGGACTTTTGGAGTTGTGCATAATAGGTCTCTAATATTTGCTCCTTTTCCAGCCCAGAATTCCAGCTGCCGGCATTCTCCCTCTTCATGTAAACCTTGTAAAATAAGAGAGAAAAGGCATAAGTATTGTGACATAATGTGTAATAACAGCCCATAATGCAATAAATATCAATATCAAAGCATGATGCAAAATGGACGTTTCAACTCCCCCAAGCTTAGACCTTGCTTGTCCTTAAGCGGAAGCCGAAATCGAAAAATATGTCCACGTGTGTTAGAGGTGGAGGTCTCGATAAAATAAAATATGGACATGAGGGCATCATGATCATTCTTGAAACAACAATATATATCATAACATCGGAAAGAGTCCATATAACAGCTTTTCAGCAAGTCCACATACTCAACTATCATTTAGTCTTTCACAATTGCTAACACTCACACAATACTTATGGATATGGAGTTTTAATCGGACACAGAGAAAGATAGGGGCTTATAGTGTTGCCTCCCAACTTTTTACCTCAAGGGTAATGTCAACAATAATAGTTTATGATAACTTACATCCAATTGGATATATATATATATCAAGATCTTTCCAACACAATGTGCTTGCCAAAGGATAAAATGTAAAAAGGAAAGGTGAACATCACCATGACTCTTGCATAAGGCATAAGACAAAAATAAAAGATAGGCCCTTCGCAGAGGGAAGCAGAGGTTGTCATGTGATTTTATGGTTGGATGCACAAAATCTTAATGTGAAAGAGTGTCACTTTATATTGCCACTTGTTATAAGGACCTTTATTATGCAGTCTGTCGCTTTTATTACTTCCATATCACAAGATCATATAAAGCTTATTTTCTCCACACTAATAAATCATACATATTTAAAGAGCAATTTTTATTGCTTGCACAATGACAACTTACTTGAAGGATCTTACTCTATCCATAGGTAGATATGGTGGATTCTCATGGCAAACTGGGTTTAAGGATATTTGGAAGCACAAGTAGTATCTCTACTTGGTGCAAAGAATTTGGCTAGCATGAGGGGGAAAGGCAAGCTCAACATGTTGGATGATCCATGATAATATACTTTATTTCGGATATAAGAAAACATAACCCATTACGTTGTTTTCCTTGTCCAACATCAACTTTTTAGCATGTCATATTTTAATGAGTGCTCACAGTCATAAAAGATGTCCAAGATAGTACATTTATATGTGAAAACCTCTCTTTCTTTATTACTTCCTATTAATTGCAACGATGACCAAAACTATGTTTGTCAACTCTCAACAATCTTTATTCATCATACTCTTTATATGTGAAGTCATTACTCTCCATAAGATCAATATGATCTCTTTAATTCTTTTTATTCTTTCTTTTATCTTTTATTCCCTCAAGATCATAACAAGATAACCAAGCCCTCGACTCAAGACTAATCTTTATTATATATAGCTCACAGACTTGATTACATAGAAGGATCATAAAGCAAAACTCAAAACTAAATCATACTAAAATTTATTCTAATAGATCAAGATATTACCGAAAGGATCGAACTAAGAAAAATGATAAATATAAGAGCGTGATCGTGATACTATACTGGGGCACCTCCCCCAAGCTTGGCAGTTGCCAAGGGGAGTGCCCATACCCATGTATTTATGTCTCTTTCTTTGGAGGTGCTGATGGTAGAGTTGTTGATGATGTAGGCTTGTCGTCCATCTTCCAAGGCATAGGCTCACCATAATAAAAGGATGATCAAGTCTCCGGGATCCTAAAATCTGCAGCCAAACTCATCCTCTTGAATCTATACTCATACTCATAGTTTTGGTTTTGCAAGTCATAGATCTGGGCCTGGAGGTGCTCGATTTTCTCGTGAATCTT